>NC_081318.1:2697644-3007644 GCF_026419965.1 Kogia breviceps | reverse complement strand
GACTCACAGGCTGGGCTGCACTAACATCTGCTCCAGTAGAGAAAAAGGTAACTGAGTGAACAAACCCTAACACACCAATTAGCTAATGGAATTAAGAGCCCTTTTCTGCACAGCAGACAGACAACACAGGAACCCATAAAGTTTTTTTATAAGATATGTACTTGGACATAAGGAACATTGAAACGGAAAGATATTGGGACTGTCTGCATGGCCACGCAGAATGGCAAGAGAAAAAAGATGAAGAAAACTATCTTAGATCCCAGAAGACAGATACGCTGATTTCTGTGCTGCCGGGAATCCCTGTCTACAGCAGTCCAGTAGGTAAGCAAAGAGCTGTCACGCTGGTTTATTGGGCCTCATATATCTGAATAAACCAGGTTTTGAAAGCAGATGTGCTAAAGTTTCCTGTATCTGCTGGTGTTTCCCAACTGAATCCATGACACGCCTACATTTCAGGCTCAAGGCTGTGACGTATACGCATCTCCATGAGGTTAAGAGCTTGATTGATACACCTGTGTGTATGGGACTTGAACTTGAGGGTGGGGTAGGGGAGACCCAGCACAGGCTTCTGATGGTTGAAAAAGGGATGACTCTCAATTATACAGCATCCCATTGTACTCATGTGCCATCATTCATCCGACCAGTTTCCTGTTGGTTGATAGCTGGGCAGCTTTTTGGAACTTTGTGAGTTCCAACATTACTGTGAAGGTATACACACACACACACACACACACACACACACACACACACACACACACACACACAGGAACATATCTTCATGTACTTATGCAGAAGGGGAGAGAAAGGCCACTTGGAGCCTTTCAAGGCTCCAAGGCTTTCTTGGATTCCTTGGGGTCAAAAACTGCTTTGAACCTTTGGGAACAAAGTACATAGTTGTGACCAGGGCAGAGAGAGGAAAGCCTGGTCCTGCCTGCCCACAGGCAGAGCTGAAGACGGAACCCTCCTCTCCACCAACTTCCTGCTTTGTCTGGGTCAGGCTCAAGAAATGAAAACAAGTCACATTATTAGCAAATGCTGTCTCGATTGAACATAACCATTCGAGAGCAATCTTGGTTATAATCCACAGTGACAACAGTCTTTTATGTTTTCATAGAAGCAGAAGATTAGGTTAAGTTCATGCCACGTTGGCATCATGGACCGCGGGTAGGACATCCACACAATCAGGCTGTGTCTAGCCCGTCAGGCAAAGGAGACAAAGAAGAGAAACCAGTTCTGACCCTGGGGCAACAGCAACACGCTAACAAGGCAACTGCCTTTTGTAGCGCTTTTCAGGTTTCCTCAGGAAACACCTCTATGGTCTGGGAGAGTAAACACATCCACTGCCAGCATTACTTTTCCTTGAAGTCTCCTGATTACTATTAGAAATTCGTGTGAATCCTACCCCCACCCCCCAAATCAAATTTGAGAAATGTTGATACCTCCGGAAGATGTTCACGGTTTTTTTTAACCTTCTGTCGTAAAGCCAGAAACCCTGATGTGGAAGATGCCACACAATATGATATTTCACACTGCTTAAGCCTGTGAGGTCTCTTGGCCGTGAGAGAATTTGCTATTTAGAGCACAAACTTCCTCTCAATCTCTGCTCACCCGCAGACAGTACTAAAGACCATAGACTGTCTCTACTGTTTTTCAAGGACATAATAATACGATCTTGCTCAGCAAGATGTGGGTTTTCAGTTGGCAAGGAGCCTGCCCTCCTCTTTAGATGGTGAGACCCATGTGGCAAAGAGGGTATAAATACATTTACATCAGCAAGATAAAACAACATCTTATTTTTTCATGAATGGTTTTGATGGTTTGTTTTCCCATGAAAGGAAAGATAATTAGAAACTAGAATAAATTATTTTATGAAAATTTCACCATTTTCATTTTCATAAAGGATCTTATGTCATAAGTTTTCTGAACCACTCTGGCGGCTGGGAAACATAAAAGTACCCTTAGCAACACACACATCCTTGCACACACGATAAACAACTCATATCTCCGAGCCAGCACCTCCTGGTCATTGCACACACGAACCCGCTTTAAATTAGCAGCTGTGGTGTCAGGAGCCTCAGGGAGCAGAACAGGGAACAGAGATCAGAGCATCATCAGGTGACACGCAGGTGCAGAGTGACCAGCTGGCGAGGCCTCACTGGGTAAGCTTTGGAATAGGCCACGCCTGCGTCAGAGTCTGGGGACTAAGGTGTTCAACCACCCGACGCCAGGCTCGAGGTTGCCAATTGCTGGAAACGGCCCTCCCGCCTCCGTCCGGTCCGAACCTGAGCGGGGAGCCGCCCGCCCGAGGTCCGGGGCGCTCTCGGCCAGCCCCGTCCGTCAGTCTGTACCCCGCCCCCCGGCCCCGTCCGTCGGTCAGTCCCCCAGCCTGTCGACACAGCCCCGCAGCGCCGTCCATCGGTCGGCCGTCGGGCATTCCCGTCCGTCGGCCTCCCAGCCCGTCGTCCCCTCCCAGCTCCGTCCTTCGGTCTGTCCGTCCCCTCCCCCACCCCCCCGCCCCGTCCGTCGGTCCGTCCCCGTCCGGCTCCCCCCGTCCGGCCCCCGGCGCTGTCAGTCCGCCGTCCGTCCGCGCTCCCGAGTCAGTGCGCCGGACGCAGGGCTGCGGTGGCGTGTGATGACGTCATATGGGTCGCCCGCCCCCGATTGGTCGCGGCCGCCTCACCAGACCACGAGCGGCCGGGCGCGCGGGCGGGGCCGGGCGCGCGGAGGCCACGCCCCCCGGCGCGCGGGCCGGGCCGGGGTCACGTGACCCGGGGCCCTGTCGCCCGCCTTATAAGCCGCGCGGCGAGCTGAACGCCGCGGGCTCAACTCCAGGCGGCCTGGGCCGTGACACTCCTCGGCGACATTCCTCCCTCGGCGAGCCCGCGGGCGGGCGCCCCTCAGCCAGGTACGCGAGGCGCAGCGAGAGGACCCGGGCCGGGGGCGGCGGGGGTGGGGTCCCGGTGTCGGGCCGGGCGGGGATGTCGGGGCCCCGGCGCCTCCATTCCTGGCAGCCGCCCCTCGAGACGGCCTTCCACTGGGATCCTCGGCACCGACCCTCGGGGCTGGGCGCACGCTCTGACCCCAACCCGAGTCCCGGAGTGGGGGGCTGCACCCCCGACCCCAGGTGGGCTCTGCCAATGCTCCTCTCAGTTTGGAGGACTCCAGCACCTTGTCCTGGGGCGGCCTGCCTCCAAGCTAGCTTGGCTGGGTCTGCCTCCTGCAGACGGACGGGGTCTGAAAAACTTCTGGACTGGACGGGCCAGAACTTCCGGGCTTATGCAGAGGGGCACTGCGGCGGGCGCTCAACGCTCAGGTGTACCTAACCTGGCTGCCGCTGAAAACTGCCTGTGCAGCTCCCAGGCGGGGTGTGTGAGCAGGGTCCTTGCAGCCCTCCGCCGCGGCGCCTGCTCGTGGGCTCCCCTGAGCGGCTGACTCCGAGGGCCTTAGGGGTTTCCCTGGACGCGCCGGCGATGACGGCGACCAGAGCCCTCCCTCTGACTGGGCCTCCTTGGACCTGCCACGTCCTTTGGAAGTGAACTTGATCGGGGTTCCACCTCCACACCCCCTTTTCCTTCTAGGAAAGCCTGTCAGACTGGTGGCTGATGCCCAGACTGGACGACCACCCCTGGAGCGGTCCCTGCGCTAAGGGCACGAAGCACAGAAGCCACCTGAGGGCCAGTGCCAGAGGGCTGGAGGCCAAAGTGGGAGAAATGATCACCTCCTCAGTGTCAGGCCCCTCTCCCCTGGTGGCCCACAGTGCCCGGGGCACTGACCCGGCTTACGGGCCCGTGGGCGCTGGTGTGGGAGGCCATGGCGGCAGCGGCCACATCAACAGCTGGCATCACCACTTGGTGCAAAGGAGCCTGGTGCTGTTCTCAGTGGGCGTGGTCCTGGCCCTGGTGCTGAACCTGCTGCAGGTCCAGAGGAACGTCACCCTGTTCCCTGAGGAGGTCATCGCCACCATCTTCTCCTCCGCCTGGTGGGTTCCCCCGTGCTGTGGGACAGCAGCTGGTGAGTAGAAACAGAAGATGTTTGGTTAAGAACGATTTTCAGCCTCTGAGAACCGTTCATTTGAAAATCGAACCATCCGCAGGGGGGGAAGTGTGCATCTCCAGTGATTGTATTTAGAGAAGCGGGGGGAGAGGATGGTGATCCGCAATGCCAGTCTCTGGAGGCTGGAAGCAGCCCAGCGATTGGGGACCAGGTGGGGAGATGATTGGCTGTTTCACGCTTGTGCCAGGCTGACCGAGGTCCTTCCCTCTTACTGATCCGGCCCTGAGGACAGTGTTGGGAGAGCCCGCAGCTGTCATCCCGAGCGAGCTGTGCGATTGGCCGCCGGCAGAACTGGTGAGCGAGGGAACTGCAGTGCGATTGGCTGCCCCAGCAAACATGCTACAGCGCTGGGTAACTGAAAACAAACCGTCACGTGGGCCGAGTGGGCAGAGCTGCTGCCCCAGCGGCCTCCCACACTTCCTTTTTCAGGATGCCCGTGAACGTGCCAAAGCCAGGCCTTCCCCCTGAAACGCTGGGCTCCACAGATGAAGGGAAACAAATCCCCCGTTCAGAGTTTACGGTAGTACACCTGGCCGGCCACAGAACATGGCCCACGGTTAGCAGTCTAAATTGTGGACGGGCGGACTGTCTTTTTTTGAGCAGAATTTCTTGGTCATTTGGCTGGTTTTATAAACTTGCTGAATTGGTCTCAGCCCAGAAGGTCACAGTACTTCTCTGGTCACACAGCATCCACTGATCAGCAAACATCTGTCAGATGCTTTCTGTAGCCTCAGCCCCCCCAGCTGTTGCAAGTATAGAGTGAGCAGACTGCCCCCGTCAAGCATCCTGATCTGGTGGGCAGAGCCAGCGTGTACCTAAGGGACCACGGCGCCACAGGAGGGATGCCGTCCTGTTTGCTTCATAGCTGATGTTTATGGACTGCTTACCTTGCATTTTTATGTTTTGCTTCCCTTCGTCCTTACAACAGGACTCTGCTGTAGCTCCATTTTACAGACGTGGAAACTGAATTACAGAAAGGTTAAGCAACCGTGTCCAAGGGGACACAGCTGAGTGACAGGCCCACTGTTCTTAACTTTGCCTACTCTCCCCCTGGAGTCTGAGTGTGTCCCCTGTGCCGTGGAAACACGTTGCCTTCACAGCACGAGCCTGGAGTGGAGAGCTGTGTTCCAGCCGGGACGTGTCACGGGAGGGATGCTGTGGTTACCAAGCAGTGGGGAGAGTGTTCTCATTTTTGTTCTTGGAAAGACAGGCTCCTACTTGGTTTTTCTAAACCCTTTCAGTACACGGCTATACACACTGGTGCTGTGGCCTCAAGGCCCTCGTGGAAGCTCCCCTCCCCGCTGTACGATGGACCAACACTGATGCAAACGGGAGGCTCCCCGTGTAGGCGCAGAAGTAGCTGCTTATGGATAATTAACCCCTGGCTCCATTCCTTCTGTGCTTCAAACCAAGGAACTGCGATTTTATTTAAAATTTTTCAAAACAGTGGTTTTTGTTTGTTTGTATTCGAGAAGAACAAAAATGTAAAATTAGTTTTAATTCAAATATTACATTGTAGCTGATAAACCTCCTAGGAAAAGGAACGGTTTGAAAAATATGTTAATAACTGCCACGCAGAGATCCCATCATTCTCAGCCGGCGCTCTCTAACGCTGCTACCTTGTCTTTCTTCAACAGCTGTGGTCGGCTTGCTGTACCCCTGCATTGACAGCCACCTTGGAGAGCCACACAAGTTTAAGAGGGAGTGGGCCAGCGTGATGCGGTGCGTGGCAGTTTTTGTTGGTATCAATCACGCCAGTGCTGTATCCTTCAGTGGGTGTGCCGTCCAGAGCAGCTTCTTACGTTATACGTTGAAAGTTTCGTTACTTTTCATGAGCATATATCACATCATGGGTCAGCTGAACCATCTTCTTCCGAGTATGTTATTTCAGAGCACGTTGCTCAGTTTACTCTCAGAAGCCTCAGAATGGTTCTTGGAGTCCTTTCGGTTCATTTCAGGAAACAACAGTTAACGCCGGGAACGGAGTGGACGTCTTTAGCCTGTCCTTTCTCGGGCAGTACCTGTTGGATCCTCAGAGCTAACTTTGTGAACTCCCCTTACATTTCTACCTTACATCCTTGCACCGCGAAGACCTGGTTCCTGGGGCCCAGTGAGAAGTGGTGAGAGCATCACTCTTCTTGGCTGATCCTCCCAGAAGGTGGAGGAGAAGCCTGTCTGCTTCTCTGTCCCTCCCCGGCATGACCAGGAAGGCCCAGGGCCAGTCAGAAGTGGTGGCCTCTGGAATAGGGTTCTTAGTGGAGGTTAACTTCAGGACCAGGTTCTGGTATCCGTGGGTGGAATGCACGACACAAAACATGCGGCAGGTCTGTACACAGTGCGTTTTTCCGGAAGACGGGCCGTGGTTTACCGGGTCTCACAAGATTTATGGTTTCTTTAGCACAACTAGATTATATTTTTAAATCCTGGAGAAAGTTATTTTTAGAGTTACTGCTTCTTAAATCTGCTCTAGCCTGATTTTAATGATAAGAATGTCAGAAAAGGGTATTATAAGAGGTCTGGGCTCTGACAAACTTGTTTCATCCACAGTTGATAAGCGGTGTTGTGACGGAAGCCAGTCGTGTCTCCACCAGCTGCGACCGTGTCGTGTTAGATGCCATTCTGGTGAGGTGTCCTCTTGCAGCCGTGGAGCAAAGACTGTGCTTGCTCAGTTCAACTTACTAATAAAAGCAAGAAGTGCAAGGGGAACTATAGATGACTTGCTAGCAAAGTATGTTGTTGGTTGAAATACCAGCAGAATTTTATATGTAGCTTTCAGGAAGTTTACTTGTAAAGTCAAGTTTTCGACCCAGGGATCCCAGAGAAGTTCCAGGTCTTCTTGGTCACGGTAACCTTGTATCCAGCAGATGCTCTCTGCAGCTCACCTGGCAGCTTCTATGGATGAAGAGTTGTGTGTGCACACATAATTGTAGGCCCTAGGGCTTTTTTGGGTTTGACCATATTAAAAATCGTTACGATTTTCCTTAACTCTGCATCGCCAGAAACTGGACTTTGCCAATAACGTTCAGCTCTCCTTGACGTTAGCAGCCCTGTCTTTGGGCCTCTGGTGGACATTTGACCGTTCAAGAAGTGGCCTTGGGCTTGGGATCACCATCGCCTTCCTTGCCACCGTGGTCACTCAGCTGCTGGTGTACAATGGTGTCTATCAGTAAGCACACGCTCTCAAACATCACCTCCGTCCGGAAGCTGTTACTTAACTTTAAAAAAAAATACCTTCTAAGCTGAGAAGTCACGTTTTTTCTGTAATTATATAGCATAAACTTAGACGTGAAATTCTCAACAACGCTGCTTGTTGTTGATTCACGTATTAAAAATGCACCACGCGTAATTTAATGTAAAGGAAAACTGAGCAGTGGCCGTGAGTGTGGATGTCACATACTAGCGCTCTTGGTGCGCCGTGTGCCTGCCCCGCCTGCGCCGGGGGAACCGGCTGCCCAGGGGCTCATGTCTCCTTCTCTCCAGGTACACGTCCCCGGATTTTCTGTACATCCGCTCCTGGCTCCCGTGCATCTTCTTCTCGGGAGGTGTGACCGTGGGGAACATAGGACGACAGCTGGCCATGGTACGTACAACTGTCACCCGCGTGCCCGACTGTTGTTTCCAGCTTGATAGGCTTAGTGTACGTAATACATTATGATTGGTGTTGATAAATATCTAGTTGAGACTTGCAACAATTATTCAGAAAAGCGTATTTGAAAAAGATAGGTACAATGCCCAGGTTAACTCTTTGCTAAATTATACAGATTCAGGGAATTGTAAGCTCACAATGAGCGCTAAAAGGAGCTCGAGTTCCACTCACGTTACAGATGAACTGCAGCCCCTGTGATTACCGGCAGAGAAAAGTTACTGCATGGCTAAATGAATGATCTATAATGAGTTTCCTCCCTGCCTTCACGCAGGTACAGACGATGCTATGCTAGGGAAAGGACCCCAGGCCAGGCCCCTGGGAGTGCGGACCGGGCTGGGAGGGGCTCAGCATCCCCGGGTAGGTGGACTCCAGCCTGGACCCTGTCTAATAACTAAAGAGAGAGAAACGGGACCCCCCCTGCACAGAGCCATTTCCCGAGAGCCAGAAAGACAAACGAAGTCAGGATAATTAGCAGTTCTTTTCAGGAGTTAATGATCGACACTTGAGCACTTTGATGAAATGTGGATATTTAACTGTCATTTTGAATAGACTCTGATTCGAAGGCTTAAATAAAATGAACTTTAAAAAAGCAACTAGAATCTTATAAGGGCCGTTTCTCTCAGAGACAATCTGGGGCTTTCTCAGAAACTTGACTTGGTTCCTCATATGGTGATGGTTTTTTATTTTTAAACAATTTTTTTTTGTTTTTATAATTTTATTTATTTATTTATTACTGGCTGCGTTGGGTCTTCATCGCGGTGCACGGGCTCCTCATTGCGGTGGCTTCTCTTGTTGCGGAGCACGGGCTCTAGGCATGCGGGCTTCAGTAGTTGTGGCTCACGGGCTCTAGAGCGCAGGCTCAGTAGTTGTGGCGCATGGGCTCAGTTGCTCCGCGGCATGCGGGATCTTCCCGGAGCAGGGCTCGAACCTGTGTCCCTTGCATTGGCAGGCGGATTCTTAACCACTTGTGCCACCAGGGAAGCCCTCATATGGTGTTTTTAAAAGCAAGATGTTTATCTGTGCCAGCTGATACTGGCTTGGGAGAGCCAAATTTGAAGGCTGCTTGGCTGTTTCATAAAAATGGAAGTAATTTCAAAAAGGTAGAATTTGTAATGTGTTCCACCGGTTCCTGAGCCCAAACCATCCTTGCCTTCTACCCTTTTGTGATTCTGTGTGGATCTGCTTGCCAAAACGAAAAGACCCAACTGAAAAAACTTTCTTTCTCGACCCCTCATCAGCATCAGAGGACCTGGCTCTTCCCACACTCACGGTGGCCACAGTCTCGTGGTGCCCCTGTGCTGCTCCCTGGAGCCCTTTATGGTTCAGAGTAGAACGAGGCAGCTCTATGATCCCTTACTGCTTTGGGATTTTTATTTCAGGGCCATTTAGTTGAGGATTCCTAGTCAGGCTTTTGAGATAAGTTGTCTTCAACCCCCGTGACTCTTCGTGGAGTTAAAACTGACAACATATGGGGCTTCCCTGGTGGCGCAGTGGTTGAGAGTCCGCCTGCCGATGCAGGGGACGCGGGTTCGTGCCCCGGTCCGGGAGGATCCCACATGCCACGGAGCGGCTGGGCCTGTGAGCCGTGGCCGCTGGGCCTGCGCGTCCGGAGCCTGTGCTCCGCAACGGGAGAGGCCACAACGGTGAGAGGCCCGCGTACCGCAAAAAAAAAAAAAAAAATTGACAGCATTCAGCCAGTTGGTTATAACTTCGGGAGACTGGGCTGATGCTGCCGTGCATTTCTGATGAAGGCTTTTAACCAGCTTTAATAAGTAAGGGTCCTTTTGATGGAGGTAGACACTACACGTCATGCACAAGTTCCTAACGCCTAGAGACGGATGAAGGTAACTTACTTTACAAGAGCGGCACGCTCACATCCTTGGTCACGACGCCGAGTGAAGGTGGTTTTATCAGCGATCGTTCCATCCTCGTCGTAGGCGTTTTCGTTGTTTTACACCTAACTTAAGGCAGCTGGCATAATTGTAATTCTCCCGACTTAAGCTTTTTCTTCTTTTTCACTCTTTAAAGCTGGGGAAAGAACTTGTGTTTGGATGTTACTGTTGTGTCTTGATACCGGAGGGTGATGAACATCCCAGGTCATCGACGGGAAACAACCCTCCCGGGTCTCTGAGCCCAGCGCTCCTGCCGTACTTACATCCGTGAAAATTTAAACCCTTACGCCTGGATCCCAGCCGAAGGGGGAAGTGGCAGGCCCTTTCCAGCTGAAGGAGCAGTCACAGCTGGTTTTACCGACTCCCCCTCTGGCTGCTGCATCCCGCGTGGGTCCTCGGAACAGATGTGGCAGCGAGCGCTCGCTGCGGGCTGCTCCAAGGGAGAAAAAAGCTAGGTCTCTCTTCTCCAGGTTTCCAAACCCAGCGGGGGGCAGTCAGTGTGAATGAAGGCAAAACGATCACAGATCACGTCACAGCTGTGTTTCTGCCAGAAGCTGGGCGAGCGAATGAGGGAGACTTACTCCTATTATAGTTACTTGAGGCCTGAGATTGAGGAACCAGGTTTAAGTAGTTTTAAAGGATCGGTCAGTCAGATTGGCAAAGGCGTGCAGCACTTGCTCCCACGGTAGGGAACAGGACAGGGGTGTGTAAAGGAATGAAAGTGGCAATTTCTGAGAAGGAGAACTGCAGGTAGTTTGGGGGTTTTTTCTCTTTTGCATTTTTAAAATTTGCAATGAAAACATTACAGTTGACCGTTGGAGAGCACGTGGCTTGGGGCACCAGCCCTCCGAGAAGTTGAAAATCCGAGTGTAATGTAGAGTCAGCCCTCCGCATCCGTGGATTTAACCAACCACAGACCACGCAGCGCTATAGTATTTACTATTGAAAAAATCCGCATTTAAGTGGAACCATGCTATTCAAACCCGTGTTGTGCAAGGGCCAGCTGTACTTGTATAACTGGAAGCACTGAGGTGCTTCTAGGTGTGTACAGGAGTTTGTGACTGAGGTCTCTGCAGCGGATGGATGTGTGTCGGGAGGTGGGCAGACCTGCTGCTGCACCCTGCTGAGATTGTTTACGTGGAGGTCACTGCAGGACTCTGGTCCCTGTGCCTCTGTGCTGTCTGTCTCATGGGAGCAAAGCCTTGGCCTTGGGTTGCGGATGACAAAGCGGCAAGTCGGTCCCCCCAGAGCTCCCAGACTCTCATCCCTACCCCAGCAGCCCCTCCCTGAGTCTGTCCAGACTGGCCTCTGCCTTTCTGTTTCTCTCTTCTTCCATCCTTCAAAGTGTCTGTAAGCGAATCTACCCTGAAGGCAGTAGAGAGTCTCAATAAAAAGTCCACCTTTGTCCACTGGGAACTGCGTAGCCTTCACATCCAATTCCGCTGACTCTTGAACCTTTCAGCCTCTACCCCCCTCTCAGCAGATCCTCTGTCCACCTGGCCTTGAACTGAGGATGCTGCCTTCCTTGCCACTCCCACGGGTCGGCAGGCGGCCTCTCTAAAATGTGCTGTTGCAGCAGTAAAAGATAAGTGCGTGAAGCCAAAATTGTATTTTTCTTGAGAACAGAATTGGAAGTGTAGGAAATTAAACTTGCTTCAGATTATATCAGAGCTGAAGAATGAAAACTACATTTACAGTAAGGTTTGTTTTAGAAAACTGTGACTCCCCGTGACATGTGAGTGTCCCTGCCCAACTGTAGCCTTTCCCGGGACTTTTTGTTGGGTGGATGTGATGGGCTGGAGCGAGGACGCCGCAGTAAAAGCATCTGCAGGTGCGGCTGCCACCCTCCACCTGCCGGACCGCTGCCGTTTCCGATCCCAGTCCCGTGGGCCCGGGCTGCGGGGACCCTAGCACATGAGCCAGGGGCACTGAGGCTCGTGCATCCTAACGCACTGGGGGGGGTGTGTGCCCTGCTGTTGTGTATTTCTGTCCAAGAATTGTTAAACTTATGTTTATTCTCTTTGGGGAGTCCTGAAAGTTTCGGCTGGGACGGAGTGGCACCTTGCTAGAATCTTTCTCACCCAAGAAAGTCTTTAAAAAGAGCAAGTTAAACATTTTCTTTTTAAAGAAGGAGTTAAAATACTTAAGCCAAGTCTTTATTTTCTTTCCTCAAAGAAAGGGAAAAAATTAACAGCTTATTTGTAAAAGTGAGCTTATTCTTTGTTAGGAATTTGAAAACTCATTTCCATCCTTAAGACCCAGGAAATGGCTCAGTGCCTTAGAAAGGGCATTGGTCCGCACCGCCCGTTTCCTGTGCTCTGGCTGTGCCGCTGGGCCCGCAGACGGAAGACGGGTCTGACGTGGTATTTTGGGGGCAGCGTTTAAGAGTGAATTCTTGGTTTAAAACTTCACCATGTAAGGCTTTTGTGGCGAGTGAGGCTTTTGTGGCGAGACATGATTCGAGTGAAGACCACGAAGGTCTGAAGGTGGAGACCTTAGGTGGGCGCTGGTCAGCGAGCACAGTGACCAGGCTGCCCGAGTCCCGTGCGACGTGGCTCTGTTCCCTCTGAGGGGACCGTCCCAGCGCCTCTGCACCCCTCCCCCTCGCACCTTCTCAGTTCCCGCCGCCCTTCAAGGAAACGCGGTTACCGCCAAGGGCAGCCGTGCCCCAAACCTACAGGCCGCCTTTGCTGGAGTGTTAAATGGTCCGAGTGGCTTTTTCTTTGTGGTATGTGTTGTCAGCCTCCATGTTTAAAAGTGAGTCCGTAGCATCATTTTATAGAATTTGTATCTGTTGCAGTTTGTAGCTTCTTAAAGTCTTTTCTCAAAAAAAGTAAGGCTTCCAACTGCCACAGTGAAGAGCGTAGCCCCGCTTCCTGGGGCCCAGGCCCCAGACACCTGGTCACAGGTGCACTTCCCTGGCACGTGGAATTCAGTTTGCCTTTCCTGTTTGCCAGCCCGCGGCTGCTGGCAGTAATAACAACATTAATTAGCACTTCTGTGGCGCTCAATAGTTTCACTGTGGGCCGACTGAGCCCTGAAACGGCAGTCTGGAGGTAGGGACTGTTGTCAGCCCGCTTCAGAGATGGGGAAACCCAAACTCAGGAGGCTGACCACCTGCCCGAGTGGGTGCAGCGCAGGGCTGGAGCCGGGCGCCTCGGGAGCGTGCAGAGCTGCCCGTGCACGCCGCTCCCCTTGGCCGGCCGCCGGCCGCCAAGCCAGAGGTTAGAACATGTGCTGGGCCCTGGCTCCGTGGCAGCAGGCGTGGAGGCCTCTCCTCATGCAGCCCCATGACCTCAGGAGGGTCATCTGGTCTTGGATCTGCTCCTCCAGTGGAACACTGTCCTCTGCTGAGGACCGGCCAGGGACCACGGTGACAAGTGCAGGGCTCACCGCCCTGAGTTTCTGTGCAGGTCACTGAGGAAGCGTGTGTAGAAACGGCTCCTGAGCTGTGCCACCCTCCACCTGGCCTGAGAGGGACGGGCCCTGTTCTCCGGGTGAAACAGTGGCTCCTAGCCCTCCTAGCGACGGGCCGGGAGAGGGTCGCCGTGGGGTTGTTGGAGCTGGTCTCTGCCATCTTATCCGACTCAAAGGAATTTTTTATCTTTCACTTTTTAGGATCGGCTTAATTGCTCATTAAAATATGTATACATTTAGTGCTGATCTTCTCTTGCTCCTTTTTCTCTTTTTACATGCAGGGTGTTCCTGAAAAGCCACATAGCGACTGAATCTTCAAACCCACTGATCCTGAAGAATGGCAAGATCTGGGAGAAAATCTGTGGTACTGGACTGTGACAAAGATTATCTTTTTTCCTCAGTAATCTTTTTAGATTGGGCTGACTGTACAAGTGACTCCTGGCAAACAGTTCAGCTGTTTTAGAGAAGCAGACTGGGAAGATGACCACCTGTGTTGAGATGTCACCTTGCCCGACGGCATTCATGCCTGGGTCTGCTCAGGAGGCACCGAGTGCAGGCCGGCCGGCCGCAGGGTCCCGAGGATTCGGTTTCATGTGTCATTAAAAGCAAGTTGCCATATTTCCAAGCCTTGAACTAAAGCCTAACTACCAGCTCTGGTTTTGTATCAGCGCCCAGGGGAGAGCTCGATGGTGCTTACAAAGATGAAGTGTGATAAAATAGGAATATTACTTATCCAAAAGATTTCTGAAATAGGGTTGTGCAAAAAAAGAGAAAGGCAGGGGCGGCGAGCTTAGGGTGGCGGCACCAGGCGCCCCGTCCCGCAGCGGCACGTGTGTCCCAGCGCACGGCTGTGCTTTTCATTCCTGCGTGGAGTCGCATGTAGACAATCTTACTGAGAGCTGAAGGCAATGGGGGGTCATCGTTCTGCACTGTGATGTGCTGGAATGCCCACCTCCGTATGTACGCAGTCTATCCAGAACCCGTAATCATCTAGGAGGGGCACCTGCCTGCCGTGTGTCTCGGCCTTGGTGAGCCAGAATCGTGTGTTGCTTCTTTGATGCTCCAGAACAGAGATGACTGGGTTTTTTTCCCACAGCCCTATGGGATTTGCAATCTGTGATTGCCTTGTAAAAAGAAGAGTGCGTATGTCGCTGTATTAAACATTTGGTGTTTCTAAAACTCAAAGACGTGGCGAGCACAATGTATCCATTGATGGCGCACAGACCATGTTTGTGAGACCCAGTTTGCAAGCACTGGGTCTTCAACTTCAAGTGCAATGTATATGAAAACCAACCTGAGCCTTGTATCCTCTTAAATATTTATTTTTTTAACGTATGAGGTGTTACAGAGGGTTCTCCATTTCAGTGCTGCATGGGGGCAAAATTCAGCAACAGCCCCTCTCAGTTGTGCAGTTACTTCGTTGCTGTGCTCTCCACTGAGCCGGTCCTTTGAAATACTCCAGTTTTGTGCGTTTAGTAAACTTGTAATTTTTACTCACAAATTTACCTTTTTGTATTTTGCAATTTAAATGTTTTGGTTGTTTCACACTCTGTGAACATGGCTTTGATGAAAAGACTGCTTCCCCTTGAGCAGCTGGCGGTCAGAGCCACTGCCGGCAGCCGTGGGCTGGGCTCTCGGCTCCCCTCCCGTGATGGTCCTCGTCGCAGTTGGGTTTTGTTTTGAGGAAAATATCCTGGAGTAAATTTTAGGTTGCTGTAGCTGATTTGTTTTAGAGGAATTTTGTTTAAAAGAAAATAGGATCATTCTGAACTTTGCAATGACCCCCTTACACGTTTTTCTGAAATCAAACAGCTGTGTGAAAAGAGTTTCCAATGAGGCTATCAGCATTTTATGAAAAACCAGAAGTTATTAGATGAGAGCAGGCATTGAATCTTTCAAATTTACTTGATCATGCACAGTGAGTATTTTTTTCTCTTAAACTGGAAATAAATCTATATCTGTTAGAAACAATGTAGCCAAAAGATGTGAATCTGAAGAATTTTGTTGCCAATACTTTATAGCAAGTATATGAACCAAAGTCGTTTGAGTTGATAAAAATGTAAAATAGTGTGAACAAACTTTGCACTGCACCAGGTTTGAACATCTAGTGAGACTCACATTCACACGAAGTTTTCAGCATTGTGTTCTTTTGCATTCATTTTTTACTTTTATTAAAGGTTCAAAACCAACCATCGTATTTATGGGCTTTTCTTTAAAAGGCGGGGATTCTCTCTGTAGGATATTCAGATTTGGAATGGAAGAATATTTTATAGCTTTTCAAAATGTACTGAGTTTCGACACAACCTCTTGGGAAAACTCCTTTTCCTCACG
This sequence comes from Kogia breviceps, assembly GCF_026419965.1. Lineage (NCBI taxonomy): Eukaryota > Metazoa > Chordata > Mammalia > Artiodactyla > Physeteridae > Kogia > Kogia breviceps. Next base: position 2,992,305 of record NC_081318.1, on the reverse strand, counting down.
GTGGAAGGTGACGTGTTGTTAGCCCACTTTAACGTCCTCCTACCCCTCCCGCTGACCCTGGGAAGTTGGGCGTCTTCTCGGGCCTTGCTCTGTCCTCGCCCAGGAACGCTACCCTCTCTCTCGGGGAGAGAGGGCCCTTTCTCCCTGTACTAGAAAGGGGTGGGGGAGGTCTGGGCGCCCAGAAAACAGAGCCCAGGGAAAGGGTAGAGCATCCAGCCCAAGTAACAGCCAGCACGTCCAGGGGCCGCGAGTAGCAGGCCACGCGGCCGAGGACCAGAGCATCCTGCCCCAGGTCCACTTCCCTTGGTCCCTGCCGGATGTAGAGCCGCCCCAGGTGACGAAGGTGTCAGGGCCCCACCGCACACGCTGCCCTCCCGCTCTGCCAGCGCCGGGTGCTGGGTTGGACAAGAGTCAGAACTGGCCTCAGAGGCTCTCATCCCAGGGCCCCGGGGCCAGGCGGGGGGGGGAGGTAGGCGTGAAGGGCACCACCGAGACAGCGAAGAGAGGGTGCCGTTTGATTCGTAATTAAAGAAGTAATGACTGCGCGCAGTTCGGCACCCAGAGCAGCCCGAGAAGCCACCCGCACGACCGGCGCCGTCCCAAAGGCGAACCAGGGCCCGGCGCTGCAGGAAATGCCCTGGAATTGCCCTCTCCCCCGAGTGACGTTGACAGGGAAGCTTGAAAAGAGAACAGGCTTCTGGGAAGGGAGGCAGGGCTGGAGCCGAGTTGCGGTCCCTGGTTCCGCTGACTCCCCCAAAGGCAGCCCTGAGCCCGTGGGACAAGAGGACGCCCGTCCCACCCTCCCCGCGAACCCACCCCCGCCCACCCCAGCAACTATGCGACGCAGCTTCGCAAAGGTTATTTTCAGTTATGAAATAGCATTGCAATGGCAGTAGAGAAAGCCCTTACCTTGTTATACTCAACTCGATACATTTATAATACAGTCCAGACCCGTTAGTTTCTCCTGCATGGAACACAGAGCTGTTCATGTACGGAAAACTGAGAGCTGCTACATTTCCCTCACCACAGAGACTGGAAGACTTTGCCTGAGATTGATCCCGTTTATGAGGCTCTAACAGGGTAATGCCTGCTCTGAACTGGTCTAAGCCTGTGTTTCAGAGTAAGTTTGGGGACTGAAACGTTTCCTGGAATTGCTCTGGTCTGTGAGCAGGTGGCTGAATTATCCCATTTCACTAAAGGTACACAAAAGATTTCCGTGTCCCGTCTCTTCAGCTGCTAAAGCGAGGCTGAGTGAACGGGGGCTCAGGATGGGGACGAGGGTACTGTGTTTATTTAGACGGTTTTCAAAGTCTCCTGTGATCTCACCTGAGGAGTGTTTCTGGCAGTTCGTCTAAAGACCTGGATTAGACCTGGTGCCCAGGAACCACCCACCCTTGAATTATAGACGCTCCCTTTATCTTGGTGGTAAAAAGAGAGGAGGCGAAGGGGGCCTATTTACATCTAAACTTGCTTTTTCTACTTCATGTTTTAAATAGACCTTTGGCTAAGAATGTTCACTTCCTGAGAGGTTCAGATGATCTCTCTGTAATAATGTAACTATAGCAGATACAGCCTTCGAGCTGGGATATACTCTGAGAAGTATTAATATTATAAAATGTTAATAAGGATATTTAAGTTCAGCTCTAACACGTTTATCCTACACACCAGGAAGCTGGCCAACTACCCACTCACCTACCATCACACTTGCTCTTGGAGAGGAGGCTGATCAACAGTAAATTAGCCACCGGAGGATTTCATATTGACCCCTGAATGCAGCCAAAATACGGAAAGAAAGAACCTCCCTGGCAGTCCAGTGGTTAAGACTATGCGTTTCCACTGCAGGGGGCGGGGCTTCAATCCCTGGTCGGGGAACTAAGATCCCACATGCCGTGTGGTGCGGCCAAAAAAACGCGAAAAAACCAAAAAACAAACAAAAAAACCACCCAGAACACCAAAATATGCAAAGAAAGACGCATGAAATCTGCATCCAAGTCCTAGGACCCAAACTTGGTCCTTTGTGGATTTTCCATATAGATCTTCAAAGATTCACACCTGAAGAATCTCTTACTGAACAGTTATAACACGAGTGCCTGGTACAAGGCCGACTGGTCTGGAAAGAGCGGATGTGCTGAGACAGGGAGGAAGTTCCTGCCGAGGTTTGCGGTTTAAGACAAGACAGTAGCACGTGACAAGCAGTATATCCCATCACTATTTTCATCCATTAGCCACTGTCGTTCTAGTGCTTTGGCTCCTTATAAGTGCTCTACAGTTTTTGTTGTCCCGTGTGATGTACATTCCCCAGTTCAGGAACGCAAGACAGCCAAGGACAATGAGTTAAAAGTCCACTAAAGTAATTTTCTCATTAGAACCTAGCTCTTCGTGTTTGTTCTGTGTCTTCTCTCGGGTACGTTTTTTTTCTGGCTGTGTCGGGTCTCAGTTGCAGCATGCAGGATCTTCCGTTGTGGCGCGCGGGCTCCAGAGCACGTGGGCTCTGTAGTTTGCGGCACACAGGCTCTATAATCGAAGCACGTGTGCTCAGCAGTTGTGGCGCGCGGCTCAGCGGGTCCGCGGAATGTGGGATCTTAGTTCCCCGACCGGGGATCGAACCCATGTCCCCTGCATTGGAAGGCGGATTCTTTACCATTGGACCGCCGGGGAAGTCCCCTCTCAGGTAGGTTTTCTATTTGAAATTGTAGAGTTTATTCTTCTTACTCACCCATCAGACCTCAGCTAAAGTGTCATTTTCTCATTTTCCTCATCACATCAAGCCTCCCCGAAGTTCCTAAGGCAACAGGGCCCCGTCGCCTGGCTATTCTGGCCGTGTCTGTGCTCTGGTCCTCCGTCCAGCTGTGTGCCCATGAGGGGAGAAGTGCCTCTCTGTCAGTCATCCTGTTCTGCCCTGAGCCTAAGGGTCTGGCTCCTCATTATTATTTCAGGAAGAATGCTGAATAAATCATCCACTCATCCATTTATCAGCCACTCAACAAACATTTTCCGATAGGAGGGCAGGCACTCTGCCCGCTGCCATTTTGCTGCCCAGCCCTCAGGCCCCTCCAAACTGCTGTGCAACTAAAGTGGTCAGGACCACTCACAAAATGAGAGGTCTGAGTGGGGATGGGCGGGCTCCTGCAAGCAGAGTTTAGCGCAGGCGTTGTTTCCAACAACGGCGGTGGTTTGCTTTCCTCACCGCCCCCTAACGAGGGTCTTACTGCCCTGGGTTATGGTGTCACCGGCGCCCCAGCTCGGGGAGGCGGCCCGGGCACAGGGTCAGACTGCGTCGGGCCCTCCATGCCCTCAGCCTCGCTGCCAACCCTGGGTGGTGCCCACTGCCGCCAACTCGGAGGCTGTCACTAGGGCCCGGGGCCGCCCCCCGGCTGCTTGCTTGTCTTTCGCATGTGCACACCGACGCCCTCAGAATTTGTCTTTTCACCGCAGAATGCCGTGTGCTTTGACATGTGACTGACATCCTGCCGCCCTTCAGATCGCGTCGCATTTGCCTCCTGACGCCTCCCAGACCCATCCTCACTCTCCTGGGGACCCATGCCAGTGTGAGCAGCCGGCATCACCCCTTCCCCTAATTTTGCGTCAATCACATTAGTTGCCAAGACCCAACCAGGGCAAGGGGAGCGCGGGCAGATAAGCTCTGAAAAAGAGTCCAGGCTGGGAGGAGGCTTGACAGGAGCCCCTCAAGTCAAGTCAGCTCCTAATGAATTGCTTCCTGCAGCCCCAGAGGTGTGCGGGCCTGATCAATAGCCCTCCACGTGACCGACTTGCCGGGCCAGTTCTGGGGAAGCCCGCCGAAAAAAGGTCAACATGCCAACAGATCACTGGAAAGACCATTTCAAAGTTTCCCAGGTCCGAGCAGGGAGAGTCTGCACTTTACTCCACCTCACAGGATCAGAAACGGCCTTCGGGTCCTCTTGGAAATCTGGGCACACGGGAAAGCCCTGTCAGGGGGCTTCTCATAAAGAAAACTGTTGTGTTTCCTGAGATCCATAGACAGCTCTTTGCATTTGTTTAAATGGTCGTTGAAAAACATAGAAAAAATGTTACCGAAAAACGTTAACTCGATGTAAAATCTGTTACTCGACGTGTGCCAGAAATTATGCTGTGTGCGCTGGGAGCCACAGATTCCTGCTCTGATGCTGGAGTCGACCTGTTCACCAAGGAGATCTAGTTTACGCTTCCGAAGACATACAGCTCTTTGGGGACCCTGTTTCTGTTTCATCTTAGAAACCCCAATCCTTCTCCGTAACAGGTATTTGAACGGAATTTAGGCAAGAGGAAGATGGGTAGGAAGGTAGGTTGTCAAACACTGAGCTGCCGGGCGTTAGGAAACCAGCTTTTAACTTAAAAGAGCCTACAGTTTTAAATCTAGCACCTGGACTTAGTACTTGGTTGTCAGTTAAAAGCACCAGGTAATTATCTGAGAACCTTGGCTCCCCAAGAAGGAAGAAGAAAAGTTGGGAAAGCTTCCTTTTTCCAAACAGTGTTGCCTCCTGTTTTTAATCCAAAGGCTCCTTCCTCATGGACTTGTTTCTCCAGGGATCTCATTGTCCTTCAGCCTGTGTTATGGGCTGCACTGTGTCCCCCCAAAGAAGATAAGTGGAAGGCCTACCCCCAACACCTCAGAATGTGATCTTATTTGGAAAGAGTCTTTGAAGATTTAACCAAGTTAAGATGAGGTCACAAGGGTGGGCCCTGATCCAAAAGGATTAGTGTCCTCGTCAAAAGGGGAAGCTGGGGGAATTCCCCGGGCGGTCCAGTGGTTAGGACACGGGCGCTTTTACTGCCAGGGCCTGGGTTCAATCCTTGGTCAGGGAACTAAGATCCCCCCCCCCCACACACACACACCCAAAAGGGAGAACCACGGATGCAGACAAAGTGAAGGCAGTGGGGAGGACTCCAGCGAGGACAGAGGGTTGGCCCCAAGGAATGCCTGAGGCTGCCCCGAGGATGAGAGCCCTGGGGCCTTCAGAGGGAGTGTGGTCCTTCACACCTTGACTTGAGACCTGGCCTCCAGAACCACAGACTATAAATCTCTCTCCCTTTGTTTCCTACGATTTTTACTTCTCCAGGAGCATAAAAGGATGTTCTATGTATTCACCCATTTCATCTGAACTTCTAGAGTTTCTTTTCCTGTACAGTATACTGAAACCTAACCCAAATTACCCATGCCATCCTCAGGTGGGATACCCATGCTGTATTACAGATAGCTGAAAATGACAGTAAATATTCACTATAGAATTCACTGTGCGAGATTGCTGTTGTCTGGAAAATGCTCTTGTGTGGACCCACTTTATTTCTCAGGGAGCGGGGGAGATGGGTGGAGGAATGCTGCTGGGCAAATCTAGTGGGAAACTAAGAGGCTCTGCTTAGTCAACAAGGAAAAGGGCAGTGGTCTTTGTAAGCATAATTGGCTTAGATTAAAACCAGCACTAACCAGGCAGAACTTCAACACCCAGTGTCAGGTTCTCCTGCTGAGAAGCCCAGTTAATCTCCTCTTCGCAACTGGCCCTTAACAGCAACTGACTGGCAAACAAATAAAATAGGGAAAGCAGAGGCGCCCTCCCCTGGGGGCACCTCACCCCAGGCTCCACGCAGGTCTGGCAGCCAAACCCCCTGTCCTACTGCCCTACAGTCCTCCCTTCCCGGGGCCCGAAGACACCCCGGCCGTGGAAATACGTGGCTGGAATGCTCTTCTATTATTGGGAATATGATCACGTTACAGAGGGATGTCTCAGGGATCGTCCACACCCTCCGCTTTCCCACTCCCCTTCACAACTGAGGAGCTGACCGCCCGAGACTGGACGAGCAGGGTCTGTGGCCACTGCAGCCCTGTGTCCAAGCCCAAGGTCACGGTAGCCCCATGTCCGCCTCTCTGGTAACTCCCGGCTCCTGCATTCAGTCCAAGCAGCCCCAGGCGCCCAGGCTGTTCCCCCTGCTGGTGAGCCCCAGCCCTGATCCCTGGGCCGGGCACTGCTCCTAGTGACCCCGGGCGGGCAGTGCAGCCAGGGGTGCAGGTGCTGCGCCGTTTCTCCTTCCGCTGCACTGGGGCACCCTGTTGCCATAAAAGAGGAGGTGGGTATGCTTCTGTGCTCCCCTTGGGAGCACTGTGTGACCCAGTTCACATCACTGGGCCTCCCCCGGCAGCCCACGCCTCGTCCCAGACATGACCCCAGGGGCCGAAGCACTGACCTTACTGATGGCAGAAGCCTGTGCTTCTGGGGAGGCCCACACACTTCCTGCCACCCTCCTGGGTTCTGATAGGCGTCCCCCTAATAAGTGTGAGCTGACATCTCACCATGGTTTTGATGTGCATTTCTCTGATTTTAGTGATGTTGAGCATATTTCCATATCCTTACTGGCTATTTGTATACCACCTTTAGAGAAATGTCTATTCAAGGCCTTTGCCCATTTATTAATCCAGTTAATTTTGTTGTTGAATTCTAGGAGTTCTTTATATACTCTGGGTATTATCCCCTTATCTGATGTATCATTTGCGAGTATTTTTCCCATTCTTAGCTTGACTTTTCACTCTTTTGATCATGTTCTTTCACGTACAAAAGTTTTTAAGTTTGAGGTAGTCCTATCTGTCTTTTCTTTTGTTGCTGGTGTGTTTACCGTTGTGTCCTAGAAATCACTGCCAAGTCCAAAGTCATGAAGATTTTCCCCTATGTTTTCTTCTAGGAATTTTATAGTTTTGGGTCTTATGTTCAGGGCTCTAATCCATTCTGAGTTAATTTTTGTATATGGTGTTAAGAATAATGGCCCAGCTTCATTCTTTTGCACCTGGATATCCAGTTTTCCCAGCACCATTTGTTGAAGAGACAGTCCTTTCCCCATTGAGTGGTCTTAGAACCCTTGGTGGAGATTGACCACATACATAAGAGTTTATTTCTGGGCTCTCTATTCTCTTCCATTTTCAATCTGTCTATCTTTATGCCATTACCACACTGTTTTGATTACTATAGCTTTGTAATATGTTTTGAAATCATAAAGTGTGAGTCCTCCAACTTTGTTCTTGTTTTTAAACATTGTTTTGGCTATTTGGGGGTCCCTTGAGAATCCATTTGAATTTTAGGATTTTTTTTTCTATTTCTGCAAAAAATGCCATTGGGATTTTGATAGAGATTGGGCTGAATCTGTAGATGACTTTGGATAGTATTGAGATCTTAACAACTTTAAGTCTTCCAATCTACGAACACAGGATGTTGAAAACTATGCTTTTTACTCAATAATGTATCATGAATATCTTTTCATGTCAACCACACAAATTCATTCATCTATTTATTCAATGAGTGTTGTTTTTTTTTAAGTGCCATGTTCTAGGCATTTTGAGATATACTGGTGAACAAAACAAAGATTCCTGCCTTCTTGAAGTCTCTTTTCTAGCCAGAGGACATGGACACTAAGTACTAAAGAAATAAATGATATAATATTTTAGGAGATGACAAGTGCTATGGGGGAAAAAAGTAGAGCAGAGTCAGGAGAATTAGAAGGGAGGGTGGGCAGGTGGGTTGCAATTTTAAGTAGGCTGGTTGAAATGAAAACCTCACTAAGAAGGTGGCTCAGTCCCTGTTCCCTGGAAAACACAGCCTGAAGTGAGGTGTGGTGCTGATGCTTCTTCCTGGGCAGGAGCAATCCCAGGGCAACCAGGGTGAGGATGGGAAGTGAGGTGGGGAGGGCACAAAGCCAGGGGAGCTCAAGAAGCTGACTTGGGGCTGACCCTGCTTTGTTTCAGGCCAGGGAGCTGCACGTGGGGCTCCAGCCACATGGGACACCTCCAGGCAGGTTGTATGGAAAAGCCATGCTTGGAGACAGTCCACTGGAGAGGGAGGGAGGGATCTAGCTGCCTGCTCTCTGCTACCTCTTTGAGTTGCAGTTGGCTCCATGGAGTTCTGCCCCCCGTCTCTGTACTGTGTCACTTGGACGCTTTGGCAGCTTCTGCAGGAAGTAGACCCCTTGCCTTGGACTTGGTGCTTCATCTGGGACCCGAGAGGGTGGGAGGGACCAGAGACTCCCGGTGTGGCTGGCCAGCCTCAGACAGGGCCCCCTGGCGACACGGGTCGGTCTCCAAGTGGCAGAAACCTGGCAGGTGGGCTCAGGTCGAGATCAGGTGAGGTGTGTCTGACTCAGACCATTTACTGCATTACTCTCAGGGCGATCGCTTCCTTTTCAGTAGCCACACACTCTTTTACAGAGTAGATTTTAGACTACTTAAGTGTCCCCTTCTAGGGAGCAGCTGGGTCATCTCCGGTGGTTCACCATCACTACCAACAGACAGGCAGGCACACGCGTCTGTGCTCTGTCGCCGCCTTGCCTGACTGCTTCAACTGCCAGCGCTCTAGAAGCAACACTTCTGGGTTTATAGCATATGCACATCTGATTTTCGAATAGATACTGTGAATGTTCCCTTCAATGTGCTGTCCCTGTTTACACCCCCACGACTGGGGATCTCCCACCTGTGCTGACACACGGAACCACTTCACCTTCAGTGTCTGCCAATCTACAGGTGAAAATGGTTCCTCCTGCTTACCTGGCAGTTTGCTGGTCACTAGTAGACTGAGAATCTTTGAGTATGTTTTTTTTTTTTTTTTTTTTTTTGCGGTATGCGGGCCTCTCACTGCTGTGGCCTCTCCCGTTGCGGAGCACAGGCTCTGGACGCGCAGGCCCAGCGGCCATGGCTCACGGGCTTAGCCGCTCCGCGGCATGTGGGATCATCCCAGACCAGGGCACGAACCCGTGTCCCCTGCATCGGCAGGCGGACTCTCAACCACTGCGTCACCAGGGAAGCCCTTTGAGTATGTTTATTAACCATTTGTATTTCTCCTGCAAATTTTCTGATCAGCTTCTGGCCCATTTTTCCACAAGGTTGTTTGTTCTTTAGTTGTTACTATTTCTCACTTCTAGGGCCTATTTGCATATTAGAAGCGTTCACTCCGTCTTTCTGCACAGTGGACCGTATGTCCTGGCTTCCTGGGCCAGCCCCAGCTCCTGCCTGTTTTTTTAGCATAATTACTAATAGCTCCGCCTTTACACTCCAAAGTGCCTGAGCTGGAGTGATAAACAATATCTAACATAACCCGGGTTCCACATGGCTCTCCCTAGGTTCCTGAGTCTTACTTCCAAAGACCAAGTATAAGAACACATTAATAGACTGTCTGTAAGTTGAGGAAGCTGTCTATCACTGGCGGTAAACATTTCAATTCTCCTTTGGAGGAGCTCTCAGTTTTAAGAAAAATCACCAGACAGAACCTTCAGCCATCGATATACAATGCACTGTTATATTACTTAGCACGGATAATCAGCTAATGTTTGCTGAACTGATGACCAAATGGATGGAGGAACCAAGCAACAGGATGTGTCTGTTGATTAAGTCTTTAGTTGAAGGTGAAATGGTGGGAACGGACCAAAGAAAAATCAGATCTGAATCAAGGGCCTGAACTAAGCAGAACAAAGCACCCCCTAACCTCCCCTCCTCCTAAGTGTTCTGAAGAACAGAGACTTCTTCCATGTACTGTACCAGCCACGCGCTCTGTTACACAATCAACAATCTGGGAGAACACGGAGAAGAAGCCACAGAGGATGTGAAAAGTTCGGTGGATGGGGAGCCAGGGCCTCCTCACCACTTGGCGCCCAGGAACACAGCGGAACTTGTTCTGGAGCCTGACGGAGGGGCACGCTGAAGGTACTGATAATGGAGCCCTTGTTGAAAGCCACGGGTCACTCCAAGTGACCATGGAGTGGCCAGCACGGAGGCCACAGCACTGAAGCTGATAAAGACCAGCAGGCCCACAGCAGATCTACTGGGGCCTCGATGTGCACTGGCTACTGTGTTAGGACTTTGTCTACATCATCTCGCTTCATCTTCATAATAACCTGATGAAGTAGAGACTACTCCCATTTTAAGATTAGGAGACAGGGCACAGAGAGGTCACATAACTTGTCCAAGGAAACACAGCAAACGGCAGAGCGGGGGTTAGTTGTAACCACGCGTCAGAATAAGAGTAGCCTGTGCACCTCAAGAGCTTTTCAACACAGATGAAAACCTGGGGGCCAAGAACAACTAGAGCAAAGAAGACAAGCGAGTGCCTGGTCTAAAAGCTTTAAAGGACTGACTCAGTCCAGCTTCACGGAAATGCCTCTACAGACTGCACCTTCTGAGTCATAGTAACTTTAAAAACCACCTTGCAGAACCTAAGCCAACCCAAGTAAGGCATCCCTACGCCCTGGAGCTCAGGGACCGGCAATCAAGATCGAATGCCTGGCTAACTTAACACTTAGGTTAACAGGGAAAAGGTGTGTCACATGCGAGAGCAAACGCTCACCAGCTGCCTGTGCCGCTTTGGGGATGAGAGCTCAAGTTGTGCCTCCTGGCCTCCCAGGCCGGGAATTTCAGTCAAGGAACTGAAGTCGACACCATGATCCTTGATTCACTCAGAATTATATCCAGGAGTGGGTTTGTTGCTTTTTTTTTTAAGGTACATCATAGTAAGGTGAATTCTGTTCTTGTCCTGAAAACCTTGAAGGCCAAGTTCCTGAGAACTAGTATTGATGGAGCTCCACCCGTAAGCAGGTTATGGGACTGGGGCTGTGACCACAGGACCCTAATGACACAACATGCCATTCTCTCCCCTGGGTGCTGGCACCTGCCTCTGAGCTCCGCTCAGGCCCACAGACCATCAGACCAAATCTAAGCAAAGGCCTCCGAGCTACCTGGGAACAAATTCAGGATCAGGCCCTATGGAGGAGGGCTTTCCAAGGAAGGCGCCCACAGTCGCTCGGATGTTAGCAACTCCTTAGACAAAACTGCCAAACACAGGGGCCTGCATAAGCCACCTTGGGGCATTCCTGAGGGGTGTCTGTGCCCTGCTCCCGCCTACACCCACCCACTTTGGTCCCACATGTGGGGTGGGCGCAGAAACTTCACAGCAGACGTGTGCAGACACCCTGAACAGGGCCCCGTGATACCAAATTGTGAGAGAATGAACTTCTATTGTCTTAAGCCGCCAAGCTTTGGGCAAGTGGTTACAGCACCTACAAGACACTGATCTATTCCACGGTGACGCTGACCCCCAGCCCGCTCCGGAACGTCAGAATGCTTGTTACTGAGCCGAACACAAAGCCACCGGGGAAAAATCGCACAGAGAGAGAGAGAGAGAGAGAGAGAGAGAGAGAGCGAGCACATTTTATTTAACCAAAATACCTGATTTTGAGTCCAATCTCTGATTCTAACTACATCATGACCCATCATCTAATTCCTGAGATAAGTTTCTTCGTTTGTAAAACTGGGAGAAAAAAAATATTCACACTACTGTCACAAGATCAGTTAAGGTAACAGATTTTAGATTATTAAATAAACTGCAAATACTAACTAACGCGCAGAGACAGTAAGCCATTAGCTGACATCAAATGTCAAAGATGATAATAATAGTTACTCACTTTCTGCACCTCTGATGGATAATCATGACTATCGGTAGCAGTAGCATAGAAACAAAAACACATCTTTATCTTTTATCTCTAAAGTAGCACCAAAAGGAAAAAAGATTCACTAGCTCTGCATAAAAATAACAGAGATGTGGGCGTTCCCTGCGGGCCTAGCGCTTAGGATTCCGGGCTTTCACTGCCATGGCCCAGCTTCGATCCCTGGTCGGGGAACTGAGATCCCACAAGCTGCTCGGCGCGGCAAAACAACAACAGAAATGTGCTGAAGAAGTAACTTCCGCACAGAAAGTAAACTTTTTTAGAGGCCAAAGGTTCACAATGATAAGGCACAAGCTTCGGATTCCACAGCTCTGCGCACCCTCACGCTGCGCCACTCCACAGCACCCACCAGGGGGCGCTGCAAATAACTGCCCCATTAAATTCTTCTGGCTACAAGTGAACTTTGTTACACCGACGATCTTCATGAAAAGTCAGACGCTCATTAATCCCGGTGGACAACTGAAAAAACTAATTCCACCGTAAAGACGATGGTTACCCAGGGAAAGCACAGGGCAGGGAAGCAGCCCACGGTAGCACTTCAGCTCTCAGCTTGAGAGCTGGTACCCAGGGCTTCACTCTTTGTGTTTTATTACTCATATGTTACATATATTTTTATGTATTAAAATATCTGAAATAAGTAGAAAAAGAAAACAAAGCTCCGTGTCAGGCACGTTTCTCGCGAGGCTCAAGATACTCCAGCAGTGGCCCCCTGTCACACACCTCCTGTCCGGTGCTCTCCGGCCGGTGCGCTGACTCCCAGGATCGCTGAAGTAGCCCCGTGAGATGGCTGGGGCATCACTGCCCTCCCAACGCACACAGCAGAGCAGGTACTGGACTCGGGGCCCTGAGCTGCATTTCCCCCGACAGCATCTTCCCCCTTTTAACCTGCACCTTGTGTTCTCATTCGGCAAGAGGAGCCCCTCCAACAAGACATCCCAATAAAAATGTGCATCACAGGACAAAGAAGGCACTTCTCGCCCAGGCGCCGGGCAGAGGTGGTGGACGGCGCAGCTCGTTGGTCACTCGGGGGCCAGTGCACAGGGCCTCTGCCGTCTTGACCACGTGGCTTCTGAGGCTGCCTGAGTCGCTGCCGTTCCACCCAGTGGGAAGGGGCCACGAGGCAAGAGGTTTCCTCTCAGGCAAGGGAACAGAAGCTGGACCTATCTCTGCTGTGGGCTGAACTGTGGCTCCCCGAAAATTCACGTGTTGAAGCTTTAACCCCCAGAATCTCAGCATGGGACTGTATTTGGAGATGGGGCCTTAAACAAAGTGATCAAGGTAAAGTGAGGTCATACGGTCACATCTCCTAAGAAAAGCAGATCAGGACACAGACACGCTCAGAGGGACGACCACGTGAGGACACAGTGAGAAGGCGCCTGTCTGCAAAACCAGGAGGGAAGCCTCAGGAGGCACCAGCCCTGCAACACCTGGATTTTGGGTTTCCAGCTTCTAGAACTGTGAGAAAATAAACTTCTGTTATTTCAGCCACCAGTCTGCGGTCCTCTGTTATGGCCACCCAAGCAGAATTCTACTTACATCCCCAGGGAGAACTCAGCCATGTGCCACAATTAGCTACAAGTGAGGCTGGGAAACTCTGCAGCCATGACTCAGCTGCATTCCTGCTGCTACGGAAGGAGAGAAGATGGATTTTAGTGGATAGCTACCCACCCTTGCCTCACCTAGAGACAGGTCCGGAACGCTGGTCTGTTCAACTAAGGTGGCTACAACCACAGCGTCAGTCTGGCTGAGGAATCTCTTTAACAGGGACGGTAGCTGCAGGAGAGTCTGCCTGGCGTGGCGGTACGGAATATGAGAGAGTGTAGGACGTTCCTTAAGAAACTGGTGCCTTACGTAAAGCAACAACTAGGCAGTCAGGGAACACTCAACGGATCTGAATGCAGATGCGACAGGAACCAGAGAAGGAGACGGAGGCTGAGGTCAGAAGGCAGGATGGGCTGGACCCCAGGGAGCCCGACAACTGGGGCAGAAAGGTGAACAGGAACGCAAGCCAGTGAAGGCATGCTGGTGGGAATGGCTGATGTGCCGCAGCCGGACCCCCTTCTGTGTTCTGGGGTCTGGCCCTGACTCCCTGGCCTGGGTCTCCAGTCCTCCTGGCGCCCCGCCCTGCCAGGACAGTCCTTTGCTGCCTAAGCTAAGCAGAAAGGTTTCACTCCCGGCTACAAAACAGATCTGCTGCCCTGGCCTGGGGCGGGGATGGCTCTTCGAGATGAGCTGAGTCCAAGGCGCTGCACCAGGCTTCGGGCGGCAGGAAGCGCACAGAGCTTTACGAGAACAGACTTCACACGCAGCATGACTCAAAAGTCCAACTGTACGTACCAAACGCTTTTCTAAGTTTCAGCCTGGACGGCGGGGAGAAGGCAGGCCACGGCCAGCAGTGCTGGTTTTAGAGGAGAAACGGGGGCTCAGGAGCAGGCGGGCTGAGCGACGGTGATGGGCGGGGAGGAGACGGAGAGCGAGGTCTGGGCGGGGCTGCCACCCCGGGACAGAGACCTCGGGGACCGGACGCAGGAGGCGCCGGGAAGACCCTCGGCAGACGGAGGGGATGGGGCCGTCGGAGGAGACAGAGAAGCAGCGGCGGAGCAAGGAGAGGTCCAGGGAGCACGGCGTGCAGGCTCGGCGGTGACCGCCTTGTACCGGAACCCCTGGAGCGCCGCACACGGGCACCTGCTCCCACGGAAGGACGTTCGCGACAGCGTCAGGGGCTCGGGCGAGAGTCGGGGGGGTCGCACTGAGGACACGGAGCAGGGCAGCGGCCGAGGAGGTCACTCGGGCAGGCACTGGCGGCTGCGGTGGGACCCAGCCTTCCGCGCCGGGGGCCCCCGGGGCACCAGCCCGCGACGGCCAGATGCCGCAGCAGGGGTGGGGGGCCCTGAGAGCGGGGGCCACGGCGGGCTCCAGGGCTCGAGAGAACGGGAACCCCCTCCCACGGGGACCGCTGCGGGCCCCACGTGCCCGTGGGCTGCCATCTTGACGCGAGGCTGCGACAAGCCCCCTCCGAGAGCCTTGCCCTCGGTGCCTACGGCCACGCGGCCCTCCCAGTCCACCCAGTCTGCACTGGTCTCGGAGCGTCGGTGAGCGGCGTGACTCTTCACCGTGCGGTTGGCTGATAAGTAATGACAGCAGCAAACGACGTCGTATTTTGCTGAGGGACAAAGGGTCCCCCTCGGGTCCTCGGCGATCACAGACGAGGACAAAGGCTGATACTCTACTTGCCGCTCCCGCTGTGTGATGCACCGCCCGTTGTCTCTGACCAGAGGTGGCTTCTGCCTGTGTCCCCGAAACTGGGGCAGGTGACTTGCTACCTTGCAAAAAGAAAACAATCTCGGACCCTTCACGGTTCTGGGCACATTTATAGAAGTAAAAGACACAGAAAGTGATACAAGCAATAGTTACAACACAGCTAAAGGAGCCAGCGGCTCAGGGTTCCTACAAACAGATGCTGCCCTGTGCGACCTCCCCCTCCCTGTCCATCGCCCACCACAGAGCTGGGCAGGCCGCGGGTGCCCCGCGCAGCCTGGGGTGGACGGTGCTCCTGCCACCCGTCCCCAAAGCGGGAGCTGTCGACGCAGCAGCTGTGCCAGTGGGAGCCCCGCCCTCCAAGCCCCTCGGCCGCTGCGCGTCCAGCACAGGCAGCAAGGCCGGCTCGGCGTTACTCTGACCGGGGTGGGGACGCGCAGCCAGGCCGCGGCGAGCAGGCGCGTGTCACACACAGCCTGGGACTTCGTCTTCTTTCCCAGATCGAGGCCCCTTTGCTAGAGAGTGGCTCGGCTGGGTCTAAACTGAGCTGGACATCTGACCGGCGAGGGCCTGAGAACATCCTGGGCCCGAGGGGCGTCCCTGGGAGGGGACCGCAGAGGGTCCTGCTGCTGGGAGCTCCTGGCCGCCACGCCATGACTTATTTGGACAAGACAGTCACTCGTGCAGCCTCGGGGCCACCTGGCTCCTGTCTGTTGGTGGCAAAGGTGACAGTGAGGGTGCGGGGCTGTGCTTAGACGCACACGTGGCTCCCAGGGGCCACAGGTGGGGTCAGGGCAGCCGTGCCCCCTGCCCGTCCTGCTCGGCCACCTGGTGGGGGTGGGCGCCCCCCCACGGGTGGGAACCCTAGAGCCGGCGTCTCCCCAGCCAGCCCAGAAAGCCCTTCACCGAGGTGTCGCCCCCAGGGCATCTCTCTTCACTCACTGCTTCTCCGTCCCTCTTCTCGCTCCTTCTCTTCTTTTCCTCCCTCTGCTGTGGGACGAATCACCCCCTAAACGCTATGTTGGAGTCCTGACCTCAGGAACCGCACAAAGTGAGCTAGTGTGGAAGCAGGGTCCTGCAGATGCGGTTAGCTGAGGCGAGGTCGTCCTGGAGCAGGTGGGTCCTTCTGCGTGACGGCTGGGGCCCTTGCGGGAAGAGAAGACCGACAGAGGGAGATGGCCACGCGGCGGTGACGTGCCACTGGAGGGATGCCGCTGGCGGCACCAACGCCAGGGCCCGCGGGCCACACCAGAAGCTGGGGGAGAAGATGCCACAGGTCCTCCCTGTGAGCCCCAACCCCGCTGGCGGCTTGATTTTTGGCTCCTGGCCTCCAGAGCTGTGAGAGAATGCATTTCCGCTGATTTGAGCCACCTGGTGGGTGGTGGTAATTCATGACGACGGCCCTGGTAAACGGACCCTCCTTGCAATTTTTTCTTCTTTCTGCTCCTTTTTAACATCTTCTCTCTTCTCCTTTCCTCTTCCTCTCCTCTCTCTCTCTCTTCTCTCCACCTCTCTGTCTCCCTTGCTCTCCGTCTCCAGGAAGTATAATGTTTGTTGCTAAATCACAGCATCCAGGGAAATGTCCAGTTTGGGCCGCCCAGCTCGCTTTCCATTCCTGGGGACTCAGGGGCCCCCAAGCAGGGTCACGTGGTCCCTGCCATGCAGCCCTGCTGGCTGTGGCTTTGTTGGCTCAGTGATGGGGTGTCATGTGTTCGGCGTGGCCTGTGACCTCCCAGTGGCTGTCAAGGAAACGCTCACTTTACTAAAAGAAAACAACTTGCTGAGGTTATGCTTTGGGAATCCTAGCGCTCTGTCAGATACGCACAGCTGTCTTACCCATCTAAGCTTTTAAAATTTAAATTTCAGAGGCAGAGCGGCAAGCAACTTCTTTTTCCTCTCCTGAGTTGACCTTGTTCTCCGCAGATACCCGTGTGGAAGGGCGCACAAGAACCTCGGCGTCACCCCCAGCCTCCCAAGCTGTAGGAAGGGAGGAGCCGAGTTTGTTGAGAGGAGGGGAAGGCTGCTCTTGCCCACAGCAGGACATGTGCATGGTTCCAATGTGCTTCAGGTCCTCGAGAAAAGGAGGCTTCTTCCGAAGGGGGAGACCTTGAGTGAGACCCCCTTCTGCCCCGCTGACCCAGGGAGGCCCTCTTCAGCCCCTACTTCCAGTGGGGGCCGCTGGTCCAGCCCTAAGTCACACGGAGCGTGGCCGGCAACGGGGCCCAGCTGCCCAAGCTGGAGAGAGCCCCCATCCTGCCTTTCAGGACCTGCAGCTGAGACCCTACCCGCTGTGCTGGAGCCGACGCACAGACCCCTCTGTCCTCAACTGTACAGAATCCCCTGAGTTTCCTGACAGGGACAGGGACCTACTGCCCTTCTCACTGCCCCTCTATCTTCAGACACTGGCGAATAACACCCTCTCACCAGCACTTTCTTTACTCTTTTTTTTTTAAATTGTAGTAGAACAGAGATAACATCAAAATTTACCAGTTTAACCACCTTTAAGTGCACGGTTTAGTGACATCCGGTACATCCATACTGTTGAGTCACCATCATCTCCAGAACTTTTCCATCTTCCCCAACTGAAACTCTGTCCCCGTCCCCCGGACCCCAGCACCCACCCTTCTCCCTTCTGTGTCTGTAAATTTGATTAGGAACCTCATGTAAGTGGAATCACACAGATTTGTCCTTTTGCGTCTGGCTTATTTCACTGGGCATAACATCCTCAAGGTTCATCCACGTCGTAGGATGTGTCAGGATCTGCTTCCTTTTCCGGGCTGCATAATATTCCAATGTAGGGCTGGATCACACTTATCTCACCAGTATCTAGGCTCTTGCTGTCTGTTTGCAGCCTATGAACATGTTCAAGTCTCTCCCATTCATCCACACACACAAATCCACAAAAGACAAGCCCCCTCTGACTCGTGAATCATTCACTAGGGCTGTTGTGACAAAGCACCACAGACTGGGCACTTTAAGCCACAGAAACGGACAGTCTCATGGTTCTGGAGACCAGATGTCCCAGATCAAGGTGCGGGGAGGGTGGATTCCTCCCAAGGGATCTCTCCGTGGCTCCCAGACGGCCATCTTCGTCTTCACATGGGGTCTCCCTGTGTGTGTCCACGTCTAAGCTTCCCCTTTACACAAGGACGACAGAAATAGTGGACGAGACCCACGCCAGTGAGCTCACTTTATCTCCGCGACCTCTGTACACACCCCACCTCCAACTCAGATGACATTCTGAGCTACTGGGGGTCAGGACTCCAACAAATGAATCTGGAAGGACCGGATCAACCCTAACATCTCGGAACGCCCCTCCCACCCAAGTCAGTCCGCTTCTCCCTTCTCTGGAAGTTCAGTTTTATTCTTAATGTTTATTTGTAGTGCGGTTTAGAAATACAAAGATGTCTCTGAATAGGCAAATTCTAACACAAATGCAAACAAACCGTTTACATGGATGTTGGTTTCCCACCGTCTTGCCCACACTGTCTCTGTTTTGCTTCATGCAGGTTCCTTTGCATGAGGCCTGCTGCCCCGAGGGCTCCTTATGCACAGATGTCTGTGTCCCCAGATTCATACGTCGAAGCCCCGCCCCCAGCGCAGCTGTATCTGGAGACAGGGCCTCTCGGGAAGTAATTAGGGTTAAATGAGGTCATGAGAAGGGGGTCCTGACCCGGGAGGATCACCGGGAGAGGCTGTCTCCAAAGCCCACCCCCAGCCAGCACCGGACCTTAGACCTGGGAGCGACTCATGCCCACCTGCCGTGTATGTTATGGCCCCGAGGGGCTAATGCAGCTGTGGCTACCAAGGGCAAGAAAGAATCACACTGGAGGCCCCACCCCAGCCAGTGCACGTGTCCTCACTCCCCTGCTTCGTCCTCACCCCGACTCCCGACTTCCTGGTACAGTAAAGAGTTTATGAAATCACGTGTCTTCTCTCTTGGAATATACTGTTTACCTTCTGCACTCAGTGTACACGCTTCTCCTCATTGTTACTCCCTTGTCTTGGAACAATGGTAACTGTCCAGGCCCCATGCTGGTCACCAACTCAGCGCAGTCGTGGGCAGCTTTGGGGTCCTCCCCCTGCGTAACTCCCCTGCCGAGAGAGACACCCCGTCTCTCTCCCCTCACCCCTGCCAGGCACCGAGCAGTGCCCTGTAGGCACGCGACGAGTGATGGTGGGTGGAGTCCAGGTGGTGCAAGAAAGGGGCAAACCCAGTGCCCAGAGCCAAGGGGAGAGGGAGCCGTGCCCCCTGCCCAGGGGACCCACTGTCAGGGCGACCCCTCTAGACTGGAGGTCCCCAGCCTAGCACTGGATGTGTGGACCAGATAACTGTTAGTCCGCGCTGTGCTGGGCCCTTCGGGGTGTTGCAGCATCTCTGGCCTCTCCCCACCGCCTCTCTCCAGACGAAAGATGTCCCCAGACGTGCTCAACGTCCCCTGGGGGTAAAGTCTCAGGGACTGAAGCACAGACAGTTCACCTGTCTGCCTGTGGCACGGCCAACCCCACAGCCAGCGCTCCGACCCGGACCCTCACCTACCTGCGCGCCATCGCACAGCTGGGGAAGCGAAAGGGGGAGCCTGCTTGACCAGGGCTTCCTCAGACGCAGCACTCCAGAAAGACCCGCCCTTCCCCTGTCTCCCAGCGAGCACAGAGCGCGTGAGCACAGAGCGCGTGAGCACAGAGCGCGCACGAGCGCAGAACGCCCGAGCGCAGAACGCCCGAGCGCAGAACGCCCGAGCGCAGAACGCCCGAGCGCAGAACGCCCGAGCGCAGAACGCCCGAGCGCAGAACGCCCGAGCGCAGAACGCCCGAGCGCAGAGCGCACGCAGATCTTTGATGACTCAGCACCCGCCTCCCGGAAACCACTTCCCACTGCTGTGAGCCCATCAGAGAGCGGCCTCTGCCTCTGCTTCTAAAACGTGCCCGCTGCCGCGGCAGGTTGTCCCTGCTTTGGTTTTGGTCAGTGTGTTCTGTGCAACTGAGGCTTTCCTGGAATACCCAGCCGCTGCGTTTGAGGAGAAGGGGGTTCCTGTCCAAGAACCCCCTCCATCACTTCACGCCCCTGCACCCCACCTAGAACCAGGCCAAGCCCTCATGGACACGCGACCCCCCATAGTTCCTGCTGAAGCGGGACGCCGGTGGGAAGGCCTCGGTGGAAGGATGGGGCTCATCCTGAGATGAGCTTCGAGATTCCCCGAGTGGTGCCCGCGCCCCCTGGTGGCCACTGCAGCACCTGCGTCCTCCTCCCACCCACCCAGCCTACTCCCTCATCAGAGAGCAGCTGGGGGCTCACAGGTGTTTTTTAAAAGGCAAATCTCAACGGGAATTTGACGCTGAAAAAATGTTGTATGTATTCCATTCTACTTCTTAAGCAGCATGTGAACTGGACGGAGCTTTTGGCAATTTACTCACTGAGGTTATGGGGGACTGGGACTTGGGGCTTGCTTTCCAGATTGATGAAAATGAGTTTGAGGAAAGGGAGGACACGTAAGTGGCCAAAACCACCCGAAGGTTGAGTTAATAATCCAGTAGAAAGAGCCTCTGGCTCCACCCAGACCCCATCCCCAGCCACCTTACAGCCTGTTGTTTTTTAACCAGCCGCCTACGGCGTTGTAAACTGACTCCCCTCGGTGGGCACCGGCGGCGCAGGAGGAAGGTGCCTTCTCGCCTAAGCCCCCGGTTGAGGGCTCGACCCGGAAGAATCACTGCGGTGGGCACAGTCAGGATTCAGACACGAAGCGAAGGTGTGTCAGGGCTCCAGCCAGGTGTGCACACCTGCCTTCAGGTGTCTGGCTGCCAATGCGGCTTGACCTGGCGGGGAACCGGGGCCTCCATAAATTCCCAGCTGCTCCTGCCTGCTGTCGAAACCCGGGAAGGGAAAGAAGATGTTTATGCACCATCACCTGAAGCCAGCAAAGTAAGAACCTCTGCCCTTGGGGCCCAGGTAAAAATGGTAACAGATGCTGCAGCCTCTGCCAGAATGAATTTTAAATGAGTCACTTTGGAAGCAAGCACATTAATGAAGGAAACTGTACGTCTTTTTCATTCATGGGGGCAAACAGCTGGAAATCATATTCGTAAGGGGAAAACAGAGAAAAGGCTAAGAATTCTTCTCGCGCACCAACAACTGGGAGGGGGAGGATAACGCCCGCTCGGTCCCTCCAGGCTCCAGGTTGGCTTTCCCCTCACGTCGCTCGCTGCCCTGCCGTGTCACTGCACAGCTTTGCCCTTTGCAGCCAAGGACAGACCCGTGAGCTGGAGGAGGGACAGAGCCCGGCCGAGCCTGACGCGAAAGGGTGGCTCTTAGCCATTTGGGTGCCACAGAAGCCGCTCAGAACAGAAACCGAGTTCTGTGAGAAAAGGCACAGGGTCCCCAAATGCTGCCTGCAGGCCGCCGGGGCCACAGAGGCCAACCTGAGAAATCCGCAAACCGTGTCACCTCAGGCCGCCCTGCTGTCCCCGGGCGCTCTCCGCAGGCGTAACTGGGTACCAAAGAGACGGCCGCTGCAGATATACAGATCCCGAAGGGCCCGGGGTAGCGTTCTGGCCAGAGGCACGGCCCTCAGGGCAGCTCCGAGAGGCCCAGGGCTAGGATACAAAAGATGGGATGATGCTCTTGGGGTGGGCCTTCAGGGTATCTCCCCACCCCAAACTCTTCCCTTCCAGTCCCACCAGGGTCCCCAAGCTGGGCCTCCCCAGGGAACACACTGCCAGCCGAGCCAGGGTCTCAAGCACGGGCGAGGGGTCCGCGGGGACCCTGGGTCTTGACTGTCCCGACTGGGGACGTGCGGCTGGCATTTGCTGGCCACCCGCCCACACGCTCTGGACAGCGCTCACCGCAGAGAATGACCCAGGCCCCGCGGCGCTCGTGCGTGGCCCGGGAACCATCCCCCCGAGTCGGAGTCCTCGGGGCTCCCCACCGGCTGCACCCACGGCGCCACGTTCTGATACATCCACCTTTTTAAAAATGTCAAATGATCCAAGGATTTCATCTCTGTTTCATTCTATCAAAACAGTAATAATTTTCAAAGTAACACAGGCCGACTTTCGATGCAAACGAGCAGCCTGCCTGCTCCCCTTCCTGGCACCTCTGCCCCGGGCACCAGCGACAGGCTCTCCGCAGCCCCTCTCCCCCTCGCTTTCTCCACTGCTTCCTCCCAACACATCACATCACAGCTTCTTATTCACCTGATAGTGGGTGCTTATAATGTAACTGTGTGAATACTGCTCACAGCTCAGCCTCTCCGTGTACTATGATGACGTCTGTCTCCTCGTGCACTGCTGGCCCCCAGACAATCAATTTCTGTTTCCCTCGTTCAGCTGTGGAGCCTGGTTCCGGCAGCCCCGGGTCACCGCCGCCCTCCGCGAGCTGGGCGCCCAGCACTGGCCCATGAACTCCTCACTCAGGGCTCCTCCCAAGGACCTGGGGAGCCTGTCCGGGGCATGTCTCCTCCCAGCCGGCAGAGGGTCGGCTGCCCACGGGGCAGGGAAGAGCTCTCTCCAGCCCTTTCTGACGTGGGACCCGGATCTGAGGGGTGCTCGGAGAAGCTCGGTGTTGGGGTGTTACCGAGAGGCAGGCACGTCCCCTCGGGGGCGGCTGGCGGACAGCAGTGGCTCCGCTGAGTGTAATTGCCCACATCTTGGGGGCTGTGGCAGAAACCACTCCTTGCCCCCCGAGGCCTTTCTTCCTCTTAGAACCTTCTAGAACAGAGGCTGCACCTGGACCACACTCGGAAGGCCTGACTCCCCAGCTCCCCAGCAGCCGGGCGGATGCTGTGAGTGCCCCTGAGCCAGCGGGTGACCCGAGCCTCTGGGCAAGTATTTACAGGAGGAGGCTTCCGTGCTCTGTCCTCTGCAGGGACACAGACGCCACAGCCAGACCCGGTGAGCATGGTGTCAGCGCCCTGAACCTGGGGGGCACCTTCTAAAGGGGGCCCCGCACCGCAAAGCCCGGGGAGGATGCAGATGGGGGGCGTTTCTCTTTAACCTGAACCACTGTGAGGACAGCTTCCAACACGGCCGAAAACGAAGCCATTCACTGTTTTTTCACTAAGAGAGTCTAAATTACAGATCGGAGCAGGTGCAATATTATCATTTAATTTGTCTCTATTCCATTTTTCAGGCTGCAAGGGCTCTCCTGGGGCCTGGGAGGTACCAGTCCTTTCAGTGCTTTTAACAATTTCAAAGCAATGAAATAGCAGAGACTCCCACCACCAAAACATCAATGCAGAGAACCCGCTGGACAAGACATCACAGAATATTACTTAAGGAGTGCTTTATTTAGACGCAAATGCAGGTTCTGTCTCAAAAGGACACTACAAAATTGATTTTCTCCAGAGCACATGCAGTCTTGCCCAGAGATGGTAGAAGTCCAGGTGCAAATCTGAGTGCTCACCTTTGGAAATGACCCCTGGGGGTGTCCCTGCTGTGCTTCTGCATGGGGTCCAGGCAGTGGGCTCGCAGCCGGGCTGGGCACAGTGGACCCCAGGGACCACTGGCTGCACCCCTCACCCTAACCAAACTGCCTGGTGAATGTGATCTCGCCAGCCGCTCACAGGGCAGACGGGGGTGGGGGACTGTGGAGCCCCAGGAAACGGGACCCCCATCGTGGGAGCTGGTGTAGACCTCCCAGGTGAAGGGATGCGCCACAGGCATCCTGCACTCGAGGGAGCGAGGGACGGAAGCGCGGGCGTACTGCTCTGAGCTGGAGGACCCACGTGGCATGCCCCACCTCGGGTTACAGGGCGCGTATTGTTCTGTGGAAAGTGACCCCTCCCCCCGTTTATTAGATTTTAATCAAGAATGATCCTGTTAAATATTTCGGATTGCCTGGTGAAGATGATATTTTTCAACGACTGTGCGATGAAGAGAAGAACACGGGAAGGATAAGTTTTAAAATTCATCCCTTCCATCTAATAATCCACAGGGCCTTCGCGGCTGCTCAGCTACACGCAGAACCAATCACAACCATGTTGCATGTGGCCAATTACTCCCGTCCCTCTGGCCCAGGACCACCCGTCCACCCCCCCAACCACCCCCCCGCCCAGCTCTGTTGACATTCACGAAAGAACACGGAGATTTTATTTTTAAAGGCCTGACTCTTTGCATCCCCGCCAAACGCACGCGTTCCCTTGCAGAACGAAACAGATTCTCTCTGCTGGCACAGGAAGGCCCAGTCAGAGCACACGCGCACACGCACCGGCTTCGTCTTGCACCCATGCAGCTCCTGCGACGCTGAGTGTCACCGGCAAACCCCGTCAACGATTCCCGGAGAATGAAAACAGAATCTGGGTAATAAGTCTCACCTTTTCTTCCTTTGTGCTTAGTCTAGTTCCACTTGCTCACAGGGGGTCGCGTGCAGAGGCCTCGCCTGCTCAGACCAGAGTTTCTGACGCAAAATGGCTGCGCCCCACACCTCGCCTCAGGGCCGTGTTTACAGACGCTGCGCACGACACCGCGATTCAAGATGGCGGCAGCGGGCCGTGTGCAGGACCGCTGCGCCCGGCACTTTGCGACCTGGAGCGTGAGCGGCGCGGCTGCCCCGCCCCCGAGAGCCCCGCCCCCTCCGCCGACCAGACCCTATAAAGCAGCCCCGACCCGGCCTGGCGGGAGAGAGCGTGCTCTAGAGGCCAAGTCATACTCCGCTCAGAGAACAAAGCTTCTCTCTGCCTCTGAACTGAGCTCCGTCCCCTTCTGCTGGCTCCAGTGACACCGGGCAGGAAACTGTTTGTTGGGGACTGACTCGGGAGGATCGGTAACAGGAGTAGGACAGAAGGGCAAGATTCACAAAGGGTCATTTGCTCCTGTCCGGGTGCCCGATCCGGGACCTACAGCAGCCCCCAGCTTCCTCTCCTGCTGGGAAGGCAGGACCTCTGTTTGACACCCCTTTCTCTACCACCCACGTCCACAGAGGTACAGAAGCGAAGATAGGCCATGGGAATTCGGGGACACCTGGGATAGGCACCCCACCTGCCCCCCACCTTTCCTGACCGGCTCTTCCTGCACCATCGCTCTCCCCCTGCAAACACCGCTGCTCCAGACCCCATTTTGCCCCCAGCTGAACAGCCCTGAGTCCCCACTGAGGTGTGATGGACACCTAGGACGTCAGCGATGCTGATTCACGGGAGTGTCCCCAAGGCAGCTCTCCAGAGGGTTTAGGTGAAGATGTATTTGTCTCCCAAGTGTGGTGACTGGGGGCTGGTGGCTGTGCTCCCCAAGGCGCCCCATGCCCAGGTGTCTCCCATGTGCCACCCTGCTGTGTCCTAGGGTCACCAGTGCAAGTGGCACACCACCAGCCTCAGGAGGGTGGAAAGGATCCCTCCCACCTACTGCCCACCTGCCACGTGGCCTCCTGGCCTTGCCCAGTGGAGAGGGGATTGGGAATGGGCCCCTGTCAGGAGCCAAGCCCATGGCCAACACGAGGGCGTGTCTACCATGAGAGGGAGAGAGCCTGCGTGCGTCCAGAGGGACGGTTCCTGTCTCTGCTGCGCTGAACGAGAACTTACGCGGGCCTTCTGGTTGATCACCCCACCACGGGACACAGTGGAGAAAAGAAAAACGAAGGCCCATCTGCCCTTGAACTTGGAACTCAGAAGGGGGAAGCCTTCCTGTTCCCAAACACCAGACGGTGGGGTCAGGGAGCTGCCTTGCAGACCTCAAGGACAGCCAGGGAGAGGGATGGGAGCTTGTGGGCGGGCACACGGGAGCCCCACCCCCTCGCCCCTCCTCTGAGAGCCGAGGCACTGGTCCTGAGACCCAGACTGTGCTGCTGGGCTGGGCCAAACAAACTTTGGTGGTCGAGAACCAGGGGGCAGGGAAAAGAACGGAGGGCAAATAGGGGGTGGTCCTCTGCTGAAAGGCAAACATCCCAGGGCCTGTGGGTGGTGTGCACAAAGCCTCCTGCCCATGCTGAATTTAAGCAATATCAGCGGGCTAGTCATTGACACATTAGTATAAACAAGCTTTCCATTCTGGTCATGAAAGATAAAATTTCAGGGAGATGAAAGATGGCAGAATCACAACACCGGGCAGCCAAGCAGGTCGAGGAGAGGGGACACTGGAAGGAAGGAAGTGGATGAGGACGGAAGCCCACAGCAGTGGAGACAAACTGTCTCTACTCTGTCATCTCCCTCAGGGTCCACCCAGATAACAGCTTTACAAACCCTTCGGTGGGCAAAGCTGCTTGGTTCCTAGGGCACAAAAACAGAAACGATACACACCGCTGATTTGCTCCCAGACCATTTCCCCTCAATGTTATGGAACGGGGTTCTCCCAGAGGGTTCCAGATGCAGAGGTGTCAATAGGTGCTACCTGGGGAAAGATTCTGGGGAAGATGCCTGGTTAAATAAAACCAGAGCCTTTTTTTTTTTTTTTTGGCCGTACCACACAGCATGCGGGATCCTAGTTCCCCAACCAAGGATCAAACCCGTGCCCCCTGCAGTGGAAGCACAGAGCCTTAACCACTGGACGGCCAGGGAAGGCCCTTGGAGCCTTTAATATGCATACAGAAGGAGGCCCTGGATGGTGGGAAACCCTGATCACTTCTTCCATGGAAACTTCCCCCGCCTTTCTGCAGGACAAACAACATTAATCCCTGGAGAAACCAGTTATTCCAAGGAACACCGCCTGGGAAACACCAACGCCGATTCATACTCAGCAGAAAGTTCCTGGGGCCCCGAGGAGGTGGTAACTAGGCACAGGGAGGCCTAAGTGGACGTCAGTCATTTTGATGCAGGCTCCGAGGTGCATATGGCACACTTTGCAAAACACAGAGCAGATAGCAAGTCGTGAAGCAGCGGAAGAAAGGAAGGAGGCTGAGCGGTGAGGCCGGGGCCCGTCCTGCACCCGTCCTGCACCTCTGCACGGACCCGACCCCTCCTCCAGTCCTCGGCCTCCCATCCTCCTGCAGCCCAGCAGTCAGGCCGTGGGGGACCAGGCCCTCTTCCCCTGCCCCCAGCTGTGCTGTCACCGCCCGGACAGCACCTCTTTTCATCCACATATTTCCAGACAGATGTGCAGCCAGACCCTGCCTGCCCCCCAGAAGGGAGCCTGGCATGTCGCAAAGCTGTGTCCCCCTTTCAAGGTCACGCGGCCCCCTCCCTGCTCTAAGCAAGTGCCCACAGACACAGGGGGGAGGAGGGCAAGCAGCGGGCAGCAGCAGATGGGCAGCAATGTCATGTCCTCGGGCACCAGGGTGACACGCAAGGACCCCCGTGGTCTCTGAACCGTGGGTACAGAGCGCTCCCATGAAGCTGTGACACTGGCCTGCAAAGCAAGCAGAGCTTTGCAAATAAAACAAAAGCCCCCAACACATCTCACACTCCCAGCCTCTTTCCCAGGAGCCCTTGCCCTGCCCTCGGATCCCCCTCAGAGCCAGCGCTTCTGAGCCCTGCAATCTCTCCTTGCCTCCACCAGGAACCAGTTCTGCAAGTCTAGGGCACTGCCTGTGATGCTGGGTGTCCTGACTGTGGTCCAGGTAAAATGCCGGTCCGAGCGAGCTAATAACAGACTAACAGACGTTCAACAACTGTGTGCACTGATTGTCTCTCTCTCTCTCTCTCTCTCTCTCTCTCTCCCTCTCTCTCTCTCTCTCTCTCTCTCTCTCTCGCTCTCCCTCTCTCTCTCTCTCTCTCTCTCGCTCTCTCTCTCTCGCTCTCCCTCTCTCTCTCTCTCTCTCTCTCTCTCTCTCTCGCTCTCCCTCTCTCTCTCTCTCTCTCTCGCTCTCTCTCTCTCTCTCTTTCTCTCTCTGTATATATATATATATATATATGATTTTGTCGATGCTGTGACATTTGACATCTTGCAAACCTTTCTGGCTGGGGAGAGAGCCAAGGGCCCAGTGGGGTCCTGCAGAGCTGCAGAGGATGACCGTCCAGAGCCACCCCTCTGCTCTCTGCCCAGGCGCCCCGCAGGCAGCAGCCCTCTGCCTTTATTACCCTGGCCCAGGTGCCGGGCAGCTCGGGACCACCCCTAGAGCTCGGAGCCCCCACAGCGTGCAGACCTGCCACCCCTAAGCTGCTCAGCCCGCCCGCCTCTCTGTCGGGCACCGAGGCCCCCCCTCATGGCCGCCCCTCCACCTCCCAACCATGCTGTGCTGTCCCGTGGCTCCGTGTGGTGGGCGGGGGCCCCTCTCGCCCCGAAGCATAAGAAACGCCCTCCTTCCGGGCCTCATTCTGGTCTCCTCCCGTGGGCTCTGCGACACCGTGCCCGCATGGACACTGCTGGGACACAGAGGCAGCACAGGAAGGAGACTTAGGTGGGGGTGGAGGGCAGGTACAAGGGGAAGGTAGGGGGAGCCCCAGCACCCTCAGATCATACCCTGTCGCCCCGGGGGCCTTGCGCTTACACCTCATGGGGGCAGACGGGGCGTCGCGGAGACCACAGCGACATCGCGGCCAGTGGGAGGGACCCCTGAGCCCCTGGCCTCGCTGCCGCCCGCTAGCCTCGCCCCTGGTCCTCTCCTGCAGGGCATTTCAGCATCGCACGGGGTTTGCTGTAGCAAAGCCCCGCGGACTCGGTGCCTTAAACAGCAGCAATGTGTTCTCCACGGCTGGAGGCTGGAAGTCCGAGATCAAGGTGTGGGAGGGCCACCCACCCTCGGAAACCTGTCAAGCCCCTCCCGGCTTCTGGTGGTTCCGCCACCCTCGCCTTCCTCGGCTTCTAGATGAGACACCCCAACCTCCGCCTCCGCCGTCCATGGCTGCGTCCTCTGGGGGTCTCCCTGTGTCCTCTTTCCTTCTTCTAAGAACACCAGTTCATGTATTTAGGGCCCACTTGACTAGTGGCATCTGCAAAGACCCGACTTCCAAATGAGGGTCACATTCTGAGGTTCTGGGGAGGACAGGACTGGGGAAGGGGAGAGAGCATTCCCCCCAGTACAAGCACGTTCTGTTCAAGACCCCTACCCTGCCAGGAGTCCTCTCCACCACCTCCGCGGGAGGGACGGTTAGAAAGCGCCAAGTGGGGCGTGAGCAAAGCTGTGTCCCCTGGAACCAGAGGGGGGCCCAAAACACAGGAGCCTGGATTCCACAGCCGGCTCTGTTCTCTGGCCTCCGGAAAAAGACAAGTACAGCGAGTGATCATCTCCCCATTTCCCTCCAGACCCACAGTTCTCGCTGCATCACGCCAGGGAGGCAGGAGGAGGCCGTGTTACAGAAGTTACTGGCCTGCCCGAGGTCACGGTGGACTGCGACAGGGCAGAGGTAAAACTGGCGCCTGGTCCTGGGCCAGCGCGGCCTTGCTGTGTGGGACACCTTCCCTCCCGGCGCCCCCAGAGCCCGTCCCAGGCTCCCAGCGGTCACCTCTCCTGTGATCGTCCACCTCCGATGTATCCCTAGCCTCTGGGAGTGGCGGGCAACTCAGTTCCTGCCGGGGAGTGTTTGCAAGTGAAGACACAAACAGGGAAGGAATGAACTGGCGGCTGAAGGGCAGCTGGGGGTCCCTCCCCTGGCAGCTCCCAAGCTCCAGATGTCAGGGCCCCGCCGAAGCACAGCTGTCCACGGACACCATGGTGAGGCTGCCTGGTGCCCACTCAGAGGACTACCCGACAGGACAGCTTTATCCGGAACGGCCCGCGCCATCCACTCCCGACCCACAGCGTCCCTGCGGGAGAGAGAGCCCCCGCTCCAGGAGCAAGGGAAAGCAGCAAGTGCCCCAGTTCTCCCCACCCTCTCTCTCCTCGTCTTTGCCACTTATAGTCCTCACTGTCTGTTTTCTCCGAGCAGCTCAGAATGCATTCAGCACTTAAATCAGCGAGAGGTGGGTGTTAATCATCAAGGCTTCCGGCAGGCGCAGATGCCGAGTCCTGCAGAGACGGACCCCCATAGCCCTTCAGAAGCTCCAGATGCCAAAATGAGAGAAGGCGCGAGAGTCCCCACGTAAGGCCGAGGCCACCTGAGTTGTCACCAGTGGTTAAAACAGAGCAATTCCCGTGCGGACAGCACAGGTGGTGACAGAAGTCAGATGGGTTTCCTGCAGGGATGTGGGAGCTTCATGCCTCATTGGCCGATTGCCAGATGTGCCTGAGAGGGGCCCTGCCCTCAGGAGGCACGGTTTCCTGGGACTCACCGGGAGTGTGTGGGCTGCGTGTGGGGGCACCTCCAGGACCTCAGGAAACACCCTGCATTTACACACCACGTTTGGATTTAAACACCCTCATGGGATGCTGAAGGTGAGGTTGACTCATCAAGTTCCTGCTGCAGAGCCGTCCCCCTGGCCTTCTATCATGGGGACGTCCCTGGGGGGGAGGGACGGAGGGGCGGTGGGGACGTCCCTGGAGGGGAGGGACGGAGGGGTGGTGGGGACGTCCCTGGGGGCGGGGACGGAGGGGGGGGCACCTTGGCGCTCAGGCCGCGGGGATCGGACAACACTGCCCCGTCTGACCTGGCCTCGGTGGCACATCACTCCCTGCAAGCTGTTTCACCTGTGGCTCGATGACCAGGCTTCAGCGTCTGCCCCAGCTTCTTACGTTAGGTGCCCTCTTAGGGGATTTGATTTCCTCTGAATGAAAATCCATTTGCCATCTGCAAGGTGAGAAGGCGCCCCCTCCCCAGCCCAGAGCCCTGCACAGCAAGGGCTCGGCCCTTTTTAATTCAAACTGTGATTTCCCAACTCTAGATGCAGTGACTGTCGAAGGGGTTTGTTCCAGGAAAGGTCATGGGAGGCGGGTGTGACCCCAGAAGCAGGAAGACCGGGGGGAGACACCCAAGGGTTTTCACCTCTTCACCTCTTTTAGATGAAGCGAGTCAACACAGGTTCCAAAGGCAGGAAGCGGGCGAGCCAGAGCTGTTCCCTGGGGGCCGTGTGATCCCGGGGACTGGAGGCCCCCAGCCCTGGCTGCACCCAGGATGCTGTGCTGTTCACCAGCACCTCGTCCAGGGGCTCCACAAAGAAGGCTGTGAAGGGGAAGTCCAAACCTGCCTGATTCCCCTCCTGTCAAGAGGGTCCAGATTCAAACCCAGCTGCATCCATTCACGGGGCTTCGGATAAAGGAGGGCTCGTCCATCTCCGTGGGCTGGGGTGAAGGAGAGCTCTCTTGAAGCAGGTACGCTCCCGAAATCTCATCAAGGTTATTTCCATCCCGGGCGGTCTCTGGAGCTTTGGAACCTGGAACCCTAATATAAGTGCAGTTGTTTTACAGGCAACTGGGGTGCAGCTTTCCAGCCATCAGGTAAGAGGGGTACCCTCAGGGCTCGGCTACTGGGAAAAGGGGTGGACCTTCGTCCCCCACAGACAACACAAACGCACGGATGAGCCGGCGCTCTCAGCGGAGATCCAGATCCAGATCTCGCACACCCCGACCTCCCGGGCTCCGCAGGAGAGGACAGACACAGGATGAAGCCCGGCTCACGGCGCAGGTGAAACGTGGCACCGATTCTACCACATCCAGAGGAGACGGGCAGCGTTGGACGCCCGCGGCCTGAGCACCTAGCTGAGGAGGAGCCTGGAGAAGGCCAGCAGCGCGGTCTTCCCCGGGCCGGGCACTTTGTCCGCCTCCTGCTCGCCCCTCTCCTGCCCTACTTGTGCCTGGCCCCCCGGCCTCCGGGCCTGTGACGCCAGGCTCTGGTGGGCCCGGGTCCCGACGGAGCACGCAGAGTGGCCGAGGGGAAAGCGCTAGCCCCAAACATGTCACTTCCACTCACGCAACCCCCCGATTACTGTTCCTGCCCTACTTGAAGGTGGAAGGCAAGGCTCAGAGAGGGTGGGAGACTTACGCGAAGCCACACAGCTAGTGAGGAGAAGGGTGGGGCTCTAAACCAGACCTGCTTGGCCCCAGAAGCCATGCTGGTTGCCACGGTCCTGGAAGCCTCCCAAGTCCTCGCTGGTGTCGTTTGGGTTGAAAAGCCTTGAAATCCACTACAGCGAAACCCTTTCTTTTCTCGGGGAGCTAAGTTTTCTGGACGTCTCATAAGAAAGCATCTCAACTTTGAATATTATTTTACCCAGTTTGGAGGAAATCATCTAATCTGTTATTAAACACACCTGACTTTTCTTTGCTGTGTATTAAATATGCTTGACTTTTTCTTTATCATTTAAGGGACATTTACTTGGGGAGGGGGGGGCAGGGTTTGTGCCACCCTGTGGGAAGGCGGGAGGTTTGGGGAACAGGGTCGCTGGTGGGAACAGGTGTTCAGGCCAAAGAATCCCAAAGAGGCTGGCGCTGCTGCCTAGAGAGTGGACGGAAACTGACGGACGGAGGCCAGGTCATCAGCGGGGATTAAGACTCATTAGATCAAAGCTAAGGATGCAGGGGAGCGGCAGCCGGGGTCAGCATGTGGAACCTCTCTCGGCAGGGGTGACTGGGGCATGTGAGGCCAGCTGTGCCCTTTTCTCTGGGAAAATGCAAGGCGTCCTTCATCAGGTCCACCCTCCTGGAGGGACCAGGAGGCTCTGAGGAGGAAAGGCAGGCACCCAGGGGCCAGGTGGGCAGCTGGGCCTTCCTCTGTCCCTTCTCTTGTCTCTGCTCATCCGTCCACAGTGGACAGATGTCCTCCTCCTGAGGACAGGCATCTCTTCGTGAGAGGTGACGCTGTGCAGGGCAGCGTGGTGACAAACCAAGGCTCCACCACTTACCAGGCGGTGTGATCTTGGGCAAGTCACCAAACCTCGTGGTGCCTCGGTTTCCTCATCTGTGAAATGGGAAGAACGAGACTAGAACCTATCTTCCAGGCTCGTTGGGGGGCTGCATCCATAAAGTGCAAGGAGGAAGAGGCACCTAGGGAATGCTATCCAAGTATGAGTTATTATTGGCTGACAGGGCTCCCCTCTTCCAGGCCCTTGGTTGGCCTCCTACTAGTTGATCCTTTCATCTTTCCAGGATTGCATTTCTCCATCTATAAAACGGAGATGGGGGCACAGGCTGCTTCTGTCCAAAGCAAGGCCCTGGGGGAGTGCGGCCTCCACTTCTGCTCTGCTGCCCGTTTCTCCACTGCATCGGCCCTGCCAGCTTCTTACACCCGTGGATGTCGCACCTGCCTGCTTGGAGTGGTGAGAGGAGGGGACATTCTTGTTTCCAGGCCAGAGACGGGCTCTGCCGGTCAGTGGATGTGGTCCTGGGGCGGGGGTGGGGGAGGGGTGGAGGTAAATCTGCACTGGGAACCAGAGAGACTGCTCTAGGTAGCGCTGCGCTCAGACCCCGCAGGGATGTGAAGGGTCTGTCTTCTCAGGAAGGTTGCAGAGCGTGACTGTTTTGTGCACATACATCACATACATCTCCCAGAGGGACCACCCCCTCACTTGCCCTTTGCTCACTCATATGCACAGGAAGCGCTGCAGCGGGAGAGGTGCCGCCCAGCCCGGCCCACAAGCACTGAGCTCTCCTCGTGTGTGCCAGGCACCGGACCAGACATGAAGGGAGAGAAGCGGCCAATGTGAGACACAGGCTGGTCGGTTTGGTATAGCGTGCAAGGTTCCAGACAGGCTGGTGGGAGCTCCGTTTGTGTCCGGCTGTGACTGGAAGGCTTTGCTCTGGGACCCCTCCTCTGGGTAGAGAACACGGAGGCTGCAGCTAGCTTGGGGGCTGCCCCTCCAACACCCTGCATCCCCCCAGTGCACCGAGTGCGGTGTTGGACCCACAGCAGGCGCTTAATAAAGCCTGTTGATCACGGATGCCGGGAACCTGGGGGTCCGGCACGGTTTCGCCCTCAGGCCCCCAGCGCACCCTCCCTCTCGCCGTCCCAGCTCCGAGACTCCCAGACTGGCGGTGGAGCTCTTGTTCTCTGATCACTTCAATGGTTTAAAGTCATCAAGGTGCAAAGTGCTGTCGGCCAGGGCCCCACTGCTCCGAGGCGGGGCGGGGGGGAGGGGGGGGCACGGCCACACCCACACCCTGTCTGACCCACTGTGAGCAAACCTCATCGGCTAAGGTAGTTCTCCTCCTCAGAATCTGGGCTTCACTCCACGGTGAAGTCAGCAGGGTGGATGGATCATCATCATTTTACAGGTCAGGGGCCCGGGGCCCGAGGCCCAGAGCAGGCTCCACGTGGGGGTCCCAGAGGGCGACAGCAGAGCAGCAGTTCTAAAGGCAAGTGTTGCTCAAATTCAGCTACTCACTAGCTGCGCCGGCCTGGTTCCTCAGCGGTGCGATGGAGATAGTAATGTACCTGTCTCAGTGAGCGCCTGGAAGGATTTAATAAAATACCTCCCGTGGCGAGGAGGAGAGCCGCCCGGTGGGCACGGATGAAGCCTGGGGATTGCTGTAAACGCGGCGGCCCCCACCCCGCTCCGCAGCCACTGCCCGCCCCCGCCTGGCGAGTGGGGAGCAGTGTCCTCCAGCGGTCGCGGCAATGATTCTCAGACCCCCTCAAGCCCCGCGGGAGGCCCTGCTGGGGGCGGATTCTGCAAGGGCTCCGGCAGCCTCAAGGGAACGGGTCGGCGCCCCAAGAGAACGCAGTCGCGATCTGAACAGGTGGCCCCGGCCCAGCAGCCCTGAACCCCGCAGCGGGGCGCGGGGACCCCATTCAACCTGGACCGTCCCGACCGGCCGGCGAGCTTCCCGGTCTTTGTCAACGGAACAAAGGCCTCTCCGGCTCCCAGCACCCGGAACGCGGAGCTGCAGGAAGTAAATGAGACGTAACCGAGCGGCGGTTGTCGGCGGAGAGTTGAACAAACTCTCCTTTGCGTCTTCTGGCTCCGCGTTCAAGGATGATAGAGCGAGGCCAGAGGACAGGAGGACAACTCCCCTCCTCCCTTTACGCCTTTTTCCGGGGCTTGCGGAGGAAGCCGCGCGGGGTTCGGGCTGCGCGCGCGCGCGCGCGCTCCTTGGGCACCGAGGCCGGGGAGGGGGCGGTTACAGCCCAGGGCCCGGGGCGCAACCCGCGCGCCCCGCCCACCCCTTCCGGGGAGCCATCAGAGGCGCCAAGGCCTCGCCCAGCACTATGCCAAGGGCTCCGTGGTTCTGCAGGGGTTCTGGAAAAGTCTGCGTGCGCCCCTGCGTCCCGGCCTGCCCAAGCTGGAGGCACCCTCTCTGTGGGGCCCGCCCAACCTTCGAACAGGTTCAGGAGGGCAAGGAAGGTCAGATTCGGTGGGACAGCGGCGCCAGCGCCACGCGGGGTCCACTGGGCACCAATTCGCCCCCCCCCCCCCCGCCTCTCACCGTCCCCATCACCCCACCCCCGGCCTTCCTGACTCTGGTGTTACCCGCGGGAGGCCCGGGCTCAGGTGGAATCAGACTAGTTCAGGATTTACTCGAGAACATTCTAGGGAGGACGCATGTCCTCCTCTGGATTTGGCCCGAGAGTTTAGGGCAGGAGCGGCGGCGGGGATGGGAGGGTGCCAAAGAACGTGCGTCTGTAAAGAACTAGGGTGCGCGTCTTGGTGGCGGCCAGTGGAACCTAGCGCACTTTCTTCCGATCCTGGGACAGCACGGGCACTGGAACCCGGCCACACTGCGCGCGTCGCCAGCTCGGTGCCGACACCTGGTCGTGCCCGCGGCTCCGGCCGACCCGTCCTCCTCGCCGCGGCGCCGGGGCGCGCACCACCCCTCGCCCCAGTTCCGGGAAGTGCCCCACGGGACAGGAGCCCACGCAGTCGGGTAGAAGACCCCCGGCGCGGGCCAACTTGCGGGGAAAGCAGCTCGAGGCTCCCCACCCCTAAGGGTGGCCGGCGGGGCTGGCGGCTGGCGCGGGGGAGGCGTCCCGGCGCGCCCCCTGCTGATCGCACGCGGTGGGGCAACGTCACCTGCCCTGGGGAGGCCTGGTGCCGGCTGCAGAGAGAAGCAAAGCGTGTGTCCCTTACCAAAGACCCTTCGGCTTAGAAACAAAATCTCCCGAACTCAGAAACAAAATCTCCCGAAACCAACCAGGTGGGAGCGAGGCATGGTCAGTGTTTGCCTCTAAGGGACGTTTGGCCAAGGGGGAAAGAGAACTCCTGCCCAGTCCGCCTTCCCCAGCGAAGCGGGAATCCTCTTTTGCGCACCCACCGCGACCCAGCGCATCCCCCATAAATCAAGCCTTGCATCGAGTCTACTGCCCACACAAAACTTTAGGACTCAGGGCGTCTGTAATGCATAAAACTTCAATGATTGAGAAAGCAGAAACTGGGTTTGAAAGGCCGCTCAGCTCCACACACCCACCCCGCAGGCCAGACGAATGGCCTGCTCCCTAAAAAGGCCCGCCTGCCCCTGCAAACCGACTGGAAACAGTAATTTGGCTAAAGGCACGCCCCCTGCCAAATGCAGCAGGGAACTCACCGGCATCTCACTCCTTACCCTCTACGCGCCAAACGAGAATCGCCACCACCCGCTCGGTTTTGCAAATCATTTTTGCTGCATTTCCCGGCTTTCCTTCTGAAGAGCCCTCTCCCCTAGACCACTCCTCGGCGCCCACACCTCTCCCCCCGCACAGCCCCTTCCTAGGGAATCATTTAGATAGAACGCTTGCGCTCTGGGGCCTCCTACCCCGCCCTAAGTCCCCTGAAAGCCATCTACAGCGCACACCGCCTCTGTCTGGTCCCCTGGAGCGCAGAGCCAACGGGCGGCCGCCGCACTCCCGGCGCAAAGCCCTGACTGGCAAGTAGCGCGGCCTGTGT
Source organism: Kogia breviceps (assembly GCF_026419965.1). NCBI lineage: Eukaryota > Metazoa > Chordata > Mammalia > Artiodactyla > Physeteridae > Kogia > Kogia breviceps. The sequence goes on along the minus strand of NC_081318.1, from coordinate 2,956,032 downwards.
TCAACTGCTCAGGCTTCCTCGCGGCCGTTTCAACCCTCCGAACACAGATTCATTTATTTATGTTTTTTAATGTAGTAAATGGGCGGCTAAATGAATTGCATTTTGTAATTTTTATGGTTAATTTGAAATCTCGCTCTTGTTGGCTAATCCTGTTGGTGGCAAAACAAGGAGAAACTCGTGTCGCAGCAGCAGAAATTCTAATAGGCATTTTACGTTAAATTACGGCCACACCGGCCGGAACAAAAAGCGCGGCCGGACTTGCGGGCGGAGCAGCCTTGGCGGGTTCGCGCGGCCTGACGGAGACCAGAGCTGAGCGTTCGGAGCGCGGGGGCGGGCCCGCGCGCTCCAGCCGCACCCGCCCGCCCCGACTGCGAAATTAAGAAGCCCGGTTCGGCACCTCGATTATGTTTGTGAATGTCCCAAGCGCCCCAGATCCGCGCCGCGCGGTCTCGGAGCCTCCCCAACCTCGCCCTAAGCTCGGGGCGTTTGGGGCGCTGAGGCCCGAGGGCGGGGCGCACGCCAAGGCCCGTCTCCCCTCCCTCGTCTCCTCTCTCTTGTCCTTTCTCTCCTCCCTTTCTGCACCTCGGTCCACTATTCGCTCCGGTCCCGGCGGGAACCGAACTGGGAACGCGGCGATTGGGGGGCGACGTGTCCTCCACCCCCTCCCGGGCATCCCAGCCCCGGGCTCGCCAAGGGCAAGCGCCCGCCCAGTTCGTTCCGGAGACTGAAGCGAGGGGCGCGGGAGCCGGGAGGGTCCCTGCGTCCCGGGGGCGGCCCTGCGGGGCCCCAGCTCTTTCGGCGATCCGGCCGGGCCGGGTGGGGTCCCCGCGAGCCGCGCGCGCGTGGTTGGCGGCGCTGGATCGCGCGGCTCGGCGTGTTCGCGCGTTGTCGCTCGCGCCCTGTTTCTTGTCCCTGGCGCCTGCTCGGTAGCATCCCAGTGAGTCTGATGGCAACGCGGCGGCCAGAAGGTGTCGAGCAGGGAACGCGGCTCGCAAGGCGGGAGGGGCGAGTGAGGGGGCCCGGAGAGGTGCTGGAGGGCGGCGGCCGGTCACCGCCGCGCGGCGCTGCTCGAGGACTGCTATTTTGAAATCGGGCTGCTGTCCCCTCCGGGGCGCAGGATGCAAGGGTCAAGTGTCACTTCCTCTGGCAGTCAATCTCCAATATTCCTTGTAATGTTTCTAAATGGACGAATTCATTACGCGCGGACATGTGAATGGGAGAGGCCGCCAGCGCGCTCGGTCAATAGCGTCCACTGATGGTTCATTTTGCACCAGCGGAGCGCGGCCCCGTGGAACCGAAGGAAGAACCTAATCAATATTGTTTACTTCCTCGCCGCCGCGGGCGTAAAGGTCACTTAGAGAAGGCGGGAAAGTGCAGGCACCCCGACAGGCCCTAATTGTCTCTGTTCTTTCGCCTGGACCAGCTTCGCCTTCGACCTCCTCCACCCTCGGTCCGCTTTCCCACCGCAGTCCGCGGCTGCTGCTGCTGCGCTGCGCCCGTAGGAACGGGTCTGGACGACAGCCGCCGCACGCCGTCCCCGCGCACACACGTCCCCGTGCGCGCAAAACGCGCCCATGCACGGACCCACGTGCCGGCAGCAAACGCAGCTCGATTCAGCCAAATCTCACAGCCGCGTTTCAAACAGCGTGGGGAAGGGGGGGGGAGGTTGCATTTTAAAGTACAGGGGCTCTCCTAGCTGAGGGGAAGGCAGCCGGGGTGGAAACCTAATAGGCGAGCTCGGTGTCTACCCTCCCCGCTGTCTTTAAGAGGAAGCATTAAGCAAAAGTAAAAGGGAAATACCCCCCTTGTCCCTTCCTGTCCCACCCCTTTCAGCCTCCAACCCCACCAGGACAGGAGCGGGACAGGAGTGGGAGCGCACAAGACTTGATGAGTCTCCAATACAGCAGCCTACAGATCCCGGGGAGGAGGTTCAAAATGATCCCGGAAAGGCAGTGCGGGGGCGGGGGGGGGGGGGAGTCTGCCTTAGCTGTGTGGCAGGGAGGGCTTCCCCAAGGCAGTCCTAAATCTCAGAGAGAGGGAAGCATCTCCTGGTAAATTAAAAATGGTGTTGGCTACAGAGCACATGGCTGAACGAATTACCTGGTGACCTGCTAAATCCCTGAATTTGGTGGAAAGAAATGACTTGCCCCCTAGAAGCCCCTCCATCCCTGCCCACCTCGAAAACCAGGAAGCTGTGCCTCCTTCTCCTTTCCTTCCCTGGGTTCCCACAGGAAGGAGGTGGAGGCGGAGGGAGTTTCCTGGACTCAAGCTGCCAGGGGACCACGAACGGTCGTACTCGACCCACTAAAACCTACCTAGCTCTGGTTATACATGGCCACCTTCTACACGTGTGTGTCTCATGCAGGAGACCTGTGGATGCCGTAAAGGGCAGACTTCAGATGAACCCTGCTTGGCTGAAAAGAGACGTAAGCAGTTGGGGTCACTCTAGGAGGTGCAGCGGGCATTACTCACGGGAGTTAACACCAGGTCTAGGGGAAGAGAGGGTCCTTGGTGTGCGTTCCACAAGAAATGGAAGTGAGCTTCCCCTAGCAGAGGTAGGTAGGCGGCATCTTTGTTTCCTTTAGACATTGGAGGATAAAGCAGAGAGCAAGTAAAGGGCACCCCAGTTAAGACAGTTACTACGCGGTTGTTGTGGAGGTTATGTGTACCTCAACTCCCTAAGCGTTAGAGGCGTCTATTCCCCCAAAGGGCCCTTTTTAAAAAGTCACATGTGAGGATGTGGGAATACTGATTCTTTATGAGGGATCCCATCTTGGTTTATGGTCAGACGGTACCTTTTCCATCAGACGCAAGTGTTAGTTTGAGCAGGGTATTTTAAACTGTTTGCAATTTGATTTGCCTGGAAATACACCTCCCCAGAGAGGATAGTGTTCTCTGGTTCCATTCCCAACGATGGGCGGCTCATGTGTGAGGTTATTTTCCAAACCTGTTCGTATTCTCTGTCATTGAGTTGCACTCAATAAAGAAAAGAGCAATGTGCTTCATTTAAGAAAGTGACATGTATAAATAGGTAAATGAAAAATGCAACAAAGCTAAAATCTTTGGCAAATTAAACCTTGAAACTCTTTATAAAATTCCAAATTTAAGTTATTTTTTCAGTCTTCAATGATAATATTAAAAGAGACAACCATTAAGGGGACCTCGGTGCCAAAATTTTCTGTAAAGCAAAAGCCCTTTTACAGTTTCCCACAAAATACATTCTTTTACTGCAACTGGTCTATAATCAAGCTACTCGAATAATAGTTTGAATGCTGTGTCCTCATTGTCCTACCTCTTGTACCAAAGCACCCTAAGGTCAAGCACTTGCTTTTTATTTGTACATATTAAAATTTCTTCTAAGAATGGAGTTTCCAAACACAATGTGTCAGGACGGGAAGCAGATGTTGCTTTAGGGGAAGAGTTCTAATAACAACCGCATTTATGCAAGCACATTAGAGCAGAAAGAATCATTTCTGTTAGTTAACATTTTTGAGCCAGAAAATTAAAAACAAATATTTAACTTCCCCGTTTGGAATTTGGCCTGGCATTTGACTGTGAAACTTTTACAATGCATACTCGATGGGTTAAACAGTCTTTACAAGCCAAATAAAACTGCTTCACGTGGTTCAAGAATAAGTTTGAAAAAAACTGAAGAATAAATAAAATGCAGGGAGATGCCCAGGGAGAGAGCTGATGTGTGTGAACTTGGCCAACAGACAGCTTTTGGACTCTGCTCAATTCAGGGGTTTAAGACACCCAATAAAGCTATATTTACAGAAGACAAATATGAAATATATACATATACTGACAAACATTTTCGCTTTGTTCTCTGCAAACCTGGTTTGTAGCAGTCCAGTGGAAATAAACTTGCCCTTCTCCATTCGTCATCACTAGAGTGGTGGGTTTCCAGAGCTTCCCATTGCTCCTTTTTGAATTGGGGTTCCCTACCCGATACAGGGTTTTGTGATTGTGCATAGAATCGCTCACATTTCCCCTAAACAGCCCAGCAGTGGGAAGAAGGGCTCACTGCGCTGCCCGAGCCTCTTGTGTGCTCAATGCCCATCCTCCAAGCTTGCAGAGGAAGGAGGCTTCCTAATGGGGGTGGGGGGGCCCCCCAAAGTGTCAACCTTGCAGACCGAACTTGGTGTCTCTCTACTCTCCACCTCCCCCCGGCTGGGCTTCCCTAAAGTCTGGCCTAGATGACTGACCTCCTCGGATCTGGGGCTGAATTCTTGTCAGCTTTCTCCAAATATTTCCCCTATGCTCTGCAAGCACTTCCTGTCTCCAAACCCCCTCTCCCAACCAAAACAAAACCCCTAGGAGCTCAGGCTCAGGCCTGATCCACAGCTTGGCCCCTGGAGGGGCCTCGCCACCGAGAACCCCCAGCCCCTCAGCAATCAACAAGCCCCCAGCGCCCAGAAGCAGCCGGCGTTTCCCCACCGTGGTGCAGCCGGCAGCCCAGGCCCCAGATCGTTGGAGCTCGGGTCCACGGGTGCGGGCCACCACTGTGCAAGCTGGAGGCTGCCGGTCCCAAGGCCAACAAAGGCACACCCACGGCGGCGGCCAAGGGCCTGCCCGCCTCTGAGCCGGTGGTTGTTACTGCTGGCAGTCTCTGTGGGTTGGTGACGGGAGGCAGGGAGTGCAGACTAAATGGCTTCAAGGAAAAGGCCGGGGGTCTGGGCTTCTCCACCGAGCCCTGGATCTACTACAGGGACCCCCACTCACGGAGAGTCGCTGCCAGTTTCGTTTCTGTCCAGGGAGTTCCGGCTCTCCCCTTTCACCCGGGAGGATGCGTCACCTTTACTTTTAATTTCTAGGTAAGCGAACAGTGCTATTAGTAGGAATAAGGACAGTAGCCCTCTAATAAATACATCTGCCAGTTACGAACAAGCCCAGGGAAACCAGCAGGGCGATACACAACCCAGGAACAAAGAAAGGTGTGCGAATGAGTGTACCTTTCGATGTTTTCTACACATTTGGTCAACTCTCAGCTGCTTTAGAACTCTTCTTCCCCTCGGCCAGCTCGTCCATCCTTCTTGTCTAGGGGACATTTGTTCAACGCGCCCCAGTCCGGGAACCCCTCCATGTCACATTTAGCTCAAGGTTCCCGCAGAATGAGGCACAGGAGAAGGATGGGTGCCGGAGGGGAGCAGCCGGGTGCGCTGAACCGCACTTCCTCCTGCCCCAGCGCATCGGGACTCAGGTGCTGGTGCTGACGTCTGGGAAATGGGAACCTCCGTTACCGTTATAGATATGGGCTCAAGCCAAGGAAAACTCCCGAAAGATTTTAGAGCCTAAAGATAATGAGAGGAGGAGGGGGGCAAAAAGGGTCAGACTCTCCAAGCCTTTAGAACTGTCAGGCATCAAATGGAAATAAATAACTTTGGAAGTGTATGTACTGGGTAACCAGAACAGAGCTTAGACCCAAAAGGTCGTGAGTCTTAACCCACCAAAGAGAAAACTACAAGCCCTGGAGCTCTGCGGCCTCCGCGACGAGCTAGGTTATTGATTAGTTGTAAAAGAGGCATTCGTGCATGAATCCGCAGACCAAGCCATTAAAACAAGGAACCGGCGAGATGTGGCCTTGCAAAAGTCCATTCCTCTTATATACACACACGTATCTGCATTAAATCCGGAAAAGAGGAAGAAATTTTTAAAAACAAACAAAACCTGGACTCTCCTTTCGCTAGAGTAATCAAAATGGAATTACAGACTTCTTGAGTTGACTAAACGCATCACCCAGAGAACACTATAGAAATGCACCATCAGGAATTCTCCAGCTTCTCTGTGGGAAGCTCACAGGTAGCAAGGCAAGCAGAGCCAAGGCTCAGCTGGAGGAAACTTGTCTGTCCAGTTCCACAGAGCCGATCGGAGTGCTGGAAGAGACATCCACCACAGCTTTCCCAGAGTTCTGACCCTGCCCAGTCTTCTGGGGGACTCCACCTCTATCTATGGAGATTCACATTCCAAATCCACGCCCTACCACCTACAACATGCAGAGTCCGAAAAGGAAGCACAAACGCCATGGCTGTCCTCTCTCCAAGACCTCCCCCAAAGGGGAAAGCTCTGATCGAGCAGAACTGTCTTTTCCTTTGGCCTTAAGCTTTTTGCAAACACGTGTTTCCCTCTCAGTCAGAACCTCAAAAACCTTTTGGGTTGCTTCTTTCCACTCTGGCTTTCTGCCTGCAGTTCATCCTGGAAGGGACCTTCAGAAATGCCACAGACAGTCAGATGCAATGACTCCCCGATCGACAGTCCATGAACCAGCCTTGGCTACCCAGGGAACTGCAGCCCTCTGCCTCCAAAGTTTATTGCTAAACAATTTATAAACTGAAACTATTATAAATGCTCCCTTGCCTTGCCCCAAAGAAATGGTATTCATTTATGACACACAGAGGAGCCTGACTAACAAATGAAGACTAAATTTGCATGTGGCAAAATGCAATACAGATATATATATTTTTTCAATAGTATAAACAAGTTTTTGCCATCAAACTCTTTGCTGCCAAGGCTTAGTGGTCTCCAGTCCCCGTTCATAAGTGTTTAAACACCGACTCTGGGTATTTAAAAAGTGACTCGTCTAGCAGGCATCTCCCTGGTTGCCCGTGGGGAAGAAGCCGGTTGGCAGAGACTCCGCAGCAGTGCGTGGCAGTGTCCTTCCGTCAAAGCGACGCCAGGGGGCAAGAGGCGTTAACAAAGAACGGGCGTCTGCGCTCTGCCTTTATCTGCCCGTGCGCGTCACGCTTTTACAGGGCGAAATGTCATTTTGCAAGGTTATACGTTTCCAATTCCGCACAGAGCCTTACCACTCTTGGGCACAAACAAACAGCTTCTTTAAATAAAACCAGGGAAGGGAAACATATACCTTTGTAGAATTAAAAATTGCACAAGAATGCCAACATGTATTGAACCTTGCTGTTAATCCGACTTACCTTGCTGATGCTTTTGCCTAATCCTATTTTCTCCTCGCGTTAGCATGATTCTGCAAGGCCTGTTTTGTTCTTCCAGAGGACGGCTCACCTGGCCAAAGGGCTGAGGGGTGCAGAGGCCTTCGCCTGCCGGCCTGGCCCAGCCTGCTGGAGGTCCGAGAGCAGAGCCTGCTGGGCGAGACAGAAAGCAAACGAAATCACTCAAGGGAAACTTGGCTGGAGACAAAACACATTCAATTTCCTGACTGCTCCGCTTTCTCTCCCGAATTATTTGCTTTTGCAGAGAGACACATTAAACAAATTAAACACGAAAAAATGGAAGCTTCTCTGCTCCCTGGCTCAGAAAATAATGTTTTTTTAAAAATGGATATGGTAATAACAGTAATAAAAATGAAAGAAAACAATAACACTCTAGCTCTTTAAAATAAACTCCTTTTGTCACCTAAAGTCCTTTTGGCAAAGCCTCATCTTGCAGGGCAGTGCAGACAATGGGAGCTTGTGCTGCAGGCCGTGGGGCTTTGCTAATAGGCCTAGAAGCTTCCACAGTGCTCATCTGGGCATCTTTTCACACCTTCACCTCGCAAACGGCAGCCGCCGGTGATCCCGATTCTATCTGCCTGGCTCCCCATCCAGATGTGTCCTGAGAAAGGGACTTGGTCTGAACGGGTGTGAAGAGGGCTGCCTAGGAGTCCCGTGGCCAAGGAGTCAAATTTTGTTATCTCCTAGGGTTTTGTTTCTCCGGCCCACCCTTCCGTCCCCTTCCCACCCCACCTCCAGTATCATTTCTCTTTGAAATGTCATGAACTTGGCGCTTTCAGACCAAACCGCTGGGCTCAGGCCCCAGACAATGGGACTGTCAGAGGGCCAGCGCTGAGCTTTTTCTGCGTGTTCACCGAGCGTTAAGCCTTTATCCCACAAAACGGCTGTCTGACCGGGTCAGACAAAAGCCAACTTCCATCTTCCGCCTCCTCCGAGGGGATCTGGGCGAAGCCGGGCGTACAGTACTGCGCTGCCACGGGCAAGGCTGGCGGGGGAGGGGAGTGCGCGGATCCCAGCCCCCCGGCCCCATCCCCGCCCTGCGCCCCGCGGGCAAAGGCCAGCCTCGGTCAGTCCCACCAGCCCCCGTCTCCGAGGGCACCGACTGTTCCTGACCCCCCCCCCCGGCCCGCCGCGGCTCCGGGGTGGCCTCCGGGCTGCCCTCTTGGGCTCCAGGGTCTTCAACCTCGGCCCGCACCTTGGTCTCTACGCGAGACGGGGAACGGCTCACCCCCCCGGAGCGACCGGGGAGACCTGCACACCCTCCCTCCGCGCCCCCCGGGGCTCGTCCCTGCGGTCTCGGGCCGGGCCTCCGGGAGCCTGTGCGATGCGCAGGGCGCGTGTGCCAGCGTGTGCCTGCGTGTGGGCGTGTGTGCAAGGGCCGGGCGGGGCGCGCCCGGCGGAAAGCTGACTCCGGACACCGGCTCTGAGCGAAAAGCCGCGCTGGCTCCAGAAAGACCCGTCTGAACTCCGGCGAGCGCCCTGGAACCTGCGGTGAGTGTCTGGGGCCCTTCTCCCCGGCAGCCCTTGCCCGTGGCCGCCGCTGTCGGCGGGCCTTCCGCGGGGCCGGGGCCGACGCTGGGGTGCGGGAGCCGACACCCTCCCCAGCCCCGAGCGCGCCCAGCGACCGCCCGCCGGACCAGGGGGCCCGAGCTCTCGGCTGCTGAGAGCTGCTCTGCTCCCGCTTCGTGGTCAAACGGCGAAGGCGGCCGAGGGGAGTGCACGAGACCGGACCGGACCGGGGGCGAGGGAGGGGCGCGCCCCGGCCACGCGCCTCCGGGCTCGAGCGAGGCTGAGCCGGCGGGACCGCAGGCGGAGGGCGCGACCGCAGGCGGAAGGCGGGAACCGCAGGCGGAAGGCGGGAACCGCAGGCTGAGGGCGGGAACGGCAGGCGGAGGGCAGGACCGCAGGCGGAGGGCGGGAACGGCAGGCGGAGGGCGGGACCGCAGGCGGAGGGCGGGAACCGCAGGCGGAGGGCGCGACCGCAGGCGGAGGGCGGGACCGCAGGCGGAGGGCGGGAACCGGGCGGGAACCGCAGGCGGAGGGCGGAAACCGCAGGCGGAGGGCGGGACCGCAGGCGGAGGGCGGGAACCGCAGGCGGAGGGCGCGACCGCAGGCGGAGGGCCCCGCGGGCGGCGGGCCGGAGGCTCAGGGCCGGCTTCGGAGTCAGGGGCTGGCCTTCTTCCTCCCTCCTCCCCTTGGAATTGGGTCTCGGTGTCGGGCAGGGGGCGGGATGGAGGGAGGAAGAGGCGGTGAGCGAAGAAGACCCGGCTCCACCTGCCGCAGAAAGTTGGCCGATTCAGGTTCGCGTCCAAAAGCGGGGTGTGTAGCGCCCAGTCTGGGAAGGAGCGGTGGGCGCCCTGGAGGCCGCGGCCGGAGGGGCGGCGCTGGCAGTGTCCGGAGCTCTTGGGAGGCGTGCGTGTCTTCATTCCATGGAGAGGCCCGGGCTAGAGGGAGGATGGGTGGGGAGGGTGCGCCAGGGAAATTGATTGGCGGGGGAGGCGGGGGGGGGGGTCTGTGAAGTAGCTGGAGAAAGAAAGGGGGAGGGAGGGACACCGCTCACGGCGCGCCCGGCTGTCACTGACTACCTTGTGACCTTGAGTGTGACCTTGAGCGAGTCCTCAGCTCTTTAGGCCTCAGCGGCCTCATCTGTAAAAAAACCGGAGTGGGTGTGGCCGCTTCTCAAGTTGCTTCTGGCGGGCACATTTTATTTTCCGTGCAAAGTCAACCCACGCTTTCTTGGTGCAAACATTGTGTTTAAGTCCCTGTTGTCCAGTGGCGTCCGGAATGGTCTCAGGGACCTTAGATCCTCATGTGGGGGACAGATAAAACCTAGCAAATGACCTGGGCCGGGGGGCTTATGTAAGAAATGACCAAATGAAGCTAAATTAAAACAAAAAAATTTCTCCAAGTGAAGCAAATCAGGGAGAGCCGGTGGCGGGCTGCAGAGGAGGCTGGAAGGGCTCCTGGCACCATCCCATCCGTGGAGTGCTCCTGGCAGGGTCGGGCTGGGCAGATGAGTTGTAAGGCTGCAGGATAATAAAAGTATACTTTGCCCTGAGCTGCTCCTGCCCCACCTCCAGAGGCCAAGGTCCTCCCTCCATCTGGCCGAGAAGTTGATTTCATTCTGGGAGGGCGCCGCTCTCGACTCTCTCAGGCTTCAGTGTTCCCAGGCGAGGGGTGGGAAGAGGGTGTCGTGTGGGTGCTGGCCAATCTAGGGACAGCAAACAGCCACCAAATTATTCTGAGCCTCTTCTGTGTCCCAGACACCAGTCGGGTCTGGAAAGGCCAAGATGCCAAGGCACGTCTTCTGAGGGCTCACAACCCCCCTGCTTTCCAGGAAAGAACCCCCAGGTGTGGGCTCTGGCCTCAGCCCCCTTCTACCCTGATGCCCTCTCTGGGCTGTGCCCTGTGTGTCGAATGGGGTATAGACTAGCTCATCTCTAGGGGTCCCTCTACCTCGGTCCATCTTCCTGTGCAGCCCCCTCACAAGCTCTGGGGTGGCTGGAGGTGGACTAGACAGTCTTCCCCAGCCTCCTGAGCCCTCCTCCTGGCACGGCTTGACATGCAGTTGTCATTTTTACCCACCTCTGTCAGCTTCCTGGGGCTGCCGTAATAAAACATCACAAACTGGGGGCCTTAAGACCACAGAAATCTTTTCTCTCCCACTTCTGGAGGCTGGAAGTCTGAGGTCAAGGTGTGGGCAGCCCCTTCCTTGCCTTTTCCAGCCCCTGGTGGTGGCTGTGAGCCGCCAGCATTCCTTGGCTTGTGGATGCGGCATGCGAAGACCTACCTCCATCGTCACACAAATGTCTTCTCCCTGTGGGTCTCCACGGATCATTTTCCCTCAGTGCGCGTCTGTGCCTCTGCCCCTCTCAGGCCTGACGAGGGCCTTGGGTGGCCCTGAGAAATGACCATGGGTCCCAGAAGGCCATGAGGTTGCCTGAGGACAGCAGGAGTAGAAGAGCAGCGCAGAGTCAGGGGTCCTGGCGTGCCTCTCCCGGCTCCTCGGCAGCCAGACGGGGCTCTTCCTTGGCTTCCTTTTCCTCCCTGGCAGATCCCGGATGCTCTCAGGGCCTTGGCCCCTGCGGGCCTCGCCCCGGGCCTCTTGTCCCGCGTGAGCTAGAATCCAGGTGGTGCCAGGACTAAGCGTGACAGCTCAGTCTTGCCGTTCCCAGGAAAGGTTCGTGACAAAGCTCACCCTGTGGAGGCTCAGGGCTCCGTGGCCCTCTCACAGGCGAGCGGTTCCAGGGAACTTGAAAAATGTGGCGCCCGGCTGTGAGTGGGTCACCGCAAGGCCGGGACCTCTGGCCAGTGGAGAGGCAGGCACTGGGCTTGCAAACTCGACCGCGTGCCTCTCTTGCCACATCTGTGACATTTGACAAGCCACCTGGCCCTCAGGGATCTGCTTCCTCTATGAAATGGGGAAAACCATCCTCTATCCCTGGTACCCAGCAGGCTGCACATCAAACAAGACACAGGAGATAAACAACAAAGTCCTACTGTATAGCACAGAGAACTATATTCAGTATCCTATGATAAAGCATAATGGAAAAGAATATTCAAGAAAAGAATGTGTATGTAGGGCTTCCCTGGTGGCGCAGTGGTTGAGAATCCGCCTGCAGATGCAGGAAACACGGGTTCGTGCCCTGGTCCGGGAAGATCCCACATGCCGTGGAGCAACTAAGCCCGTGAGCCATGGCCGCTAGGCCTGCGCGTCCGGAGCCTGTGCTCCGCAATGGGAGAGGCCACAACAGTGAGAGGCCCGCATACCGCAGAAAAAAAAAAAAAAAAAAAAGAATGTGTATGTATATGTGTGTTTGTGTGTATATATATATATATATATATATATATATATATAACCGAATCACTCTGGTGTACAGCAGAAATTAACACACCATTGTAATTCAACCATACTTCAATAAAAAATGATTAGAAGTGAAAAAACAAACAAACAAGACACAGGATAGAGGGTTCTGTGCACAAAGCTTAGTGCTTCTGGATTCCAGTGGCACCTGTCTGCATGTGGGGAGTGAGTTAAAGCTCTTTGGGTGATTCTAACGAGCATCAAGGTGGAGGCCCTCTGGCTTACCTTTGGGGGCTCTGCCACCTAAACCTGCCCCTGCTAGCTAGTTTCTGGCAGGGAGACAGCTTCCCTCAAAGCCCTGGGAATGGGAGCCACCCTGATAGGGCCGGGCTCTTGGGGACCAGGAGGGAGAGAGCTGCCAGTGAGTTGCTCCTCTCACTTCTGGAATCCCTGTTAGGTTTTTTTTTTTTTAACTGTCAAAAAGTCCTGAGCACAAAGGTTTCTTTCAGCTCAAAGACTCTCAGAATCTGCATTATAAACCCAAGCTAGCCTTCTCCCCAGGAATGCCTCCTCCTGGCTCGGTTCCCAAACTCTTCCTAATCCAGGCTGGAAAGCATCCCTTCTCTGGCTTCCCAAGGCACCCAGGACCGAGGTCTGTCACGGCATGCGCCCCACGGTGCCATGACATTGTGTTTCTTGGTCTGTCCTGTTGCTGTACCTTGTTCCTGTATCCGCAGGTTGACAGGGCCTTTCATAGGCAGGCGTGCAGTAGATGCCTAATTAATGCAAGTGCATGCATCTCCATCACCTCTCCCTGGACTGGGAGAGAGGGGGCACTCTACGGATTTAAGCCCCTTTGCCTGGAAGTTGTGTCCCAAGAAGACATGACTTACGGTAGCATCAATTCAAACATCCGTCTCTCCAATCTAAGCTCCGTATACAGGGAGAAGAAAAGTCTCGTTGCGATATGGAAGGAGGAGATGTGGATTAAAACGTGGACAAGTGACACCACAAAACAGAAAATTCAGGATTCCAGCTTCTCTGTGCTGGAGTTCATATCCTGCCCGGGCAGGGTGGTGTTGTGGATGAGAAGCAGGTAGACCAGACCTGTGACATCTCTGCAGGCAGCACTTCTGCACCCCTGGTAAATGACCCACGAGGTCAGTGGCTGGAGTTAACCTGTGACTCAGGCCCAGACCACAGGCTGATGCCTCGGGCCGTGGAAGTGTTCTGATCTCAGATGGGGCACCTTCACCTCCCACAGAGTCTGCTGCTTCTTCCAGCCTTGGGGAGGGAGCAGGTGCTCATCCGTTCCCTGCTAGCTCACCCTTTCCCTGACCTTGAGCCCTGGTTTAATTGTAGGAGCAATGAGGCTTGTACGTACACAGTGTAATGCTGAGCGACTGCTTATCCGCAGCAATGAGATGATGCCACCGTAACACTCAAACACTCAGGCAGCAGGTCCCGGGGCCAGACGCTGTCCTCCACGCACTCCGTACACCAGCTCACTTGATCCCCATGACAGGCGTGTGAGGGTGACGTTTTCATTATTGCCCACTTTCTAGAGCCGGAAGCAGGTGTGGCGGTGGGTCAGGCAGCATCAGGTCAACATCTGCTGGACTGTTGGCTCTGCTATTAGGGATGAGGGGCTACCATGAGCCACTGCCAAAGCTTCAATGCTTGGGTGGACCACTCAGCTTGACTCTCTATGGCCACCCCTGCCTCACCCTCCGCTCCCTGAGACTGGGCACTGGAGGTTTGGGGGACTCTCTGCACGGAGTGCATGGGTCAAGGCGAATCCACACCGCCAGCACAGGGCGTCCTGCAGGACTCGGGTGCTGTGCCAGAAGGAGCTGGGACCGGGCGACTCTGCCCACATCCAGGTAGGGAAGGCTTGGGGCGCTCCATCTCCGCACGCAGTCTCTCAGGCAGGCTGTTCTGTCATCCGAAGAACGAGGCTGCAAAAGCCAGCTCCGTGGGGTTGTTGAGACGATTCAGAGGGAAAACGGAAGGGACTTTGAAGAGCGTAGAGCAGTGTCCAAAGGCAGCCGTGTGCCATCATGAAAGGGGGCCATCTTGGAGCCATCCTCGCGAAAGAGTGAACGACCTGGGTCAGAAGGTCTGGTCGCTTAGACGAGAACGCTCAGCCTTTCATCCTGGTGTGGACTGGGAGTCAGACCACTCGGGCTTTCGTCTGTCAGAGCCTTTTAAGTTTTCTGGTTTGTCAAAGGGTGTTTTAAATTAGCATACTTTAAGGTACCTTTTAGGTCAAAATATTTGGCATTTTTAATTTGAAGATGGGGCTGTGGATATACTTTCATCAGAGTGTGAGTTCCGTGGGGTTGTGATAAAGGTGGTCACTTCAACTCTGATTCATCTGCACTCTTTCTTTCAGTCCTCCTGTGGCTAAAAAGCAATGCATTCTTATTGAGGACACAGTTGCGGGTCATGGAGAAGCCTTTGGTCTGTGGTTCCTGGGGCCATGTGGTCATTGGATGAAGGAGTGCTAGGTGGAGCCTATCTGAACTGGAAGCCAGAACAAGATAAAAAGAGGATCACTAGCCCTGGTGAGGGAGAAATTCACATCAAAGGGAAGCATAAGGTCCAGCACCAGGGGGTGCCTCCTTTGTCGTCCTGGGAATTAAAAGTCAGACACTCCTCCAACCCCACAGTTTCTAAAAGAAGAAACTGAGGTTCTTAGTGGTCCAGTGATACCTGGAACTATTCCTATCAGCATCTTTTTCACTCCTGCTGATTTCACCCACCCTTTGTGTTTGTGTTGATGGGTCCAGCCCACAAATTTGATAGTCTGGTAGGGAAACAAAGCCAACGGTGCAGGAAACAATGAGGGAAGGATAAGGTCTGGTGCAGAGCTTTGAACTGTTCTGGGGGGGAGGGGGGAGGCGGGTTCCAGGAGGTGGAGAAAGCTGCGGAGAGGCAGGGCCCTTCCGGAGGCTTGCAGGATGGCCAGGCCAGATCCAGGTCCCCAGCCACGAAGGCACGGAGCCAGAATTTAAATCCGGTTCCTCGATGCCAAAGCCTGCCAACCCTCCACGTTTATGCCGCGTCAACCTTCAGTCCAGGTTCGGCCCCCAGCGCGGGAGGCTCGAGGTGACCCCCTTCTCCTGAGTAGAAGGGGCCAGCCCCCCATAGGAGGGTCTCCAGAAGGCAGCCAGCCAGCGCAAGGTGACCCCCCCAGCAGGGTGAACTTCAGCTGTATGTGCTGAGCGAGAGGGAAGGGGGCTGCCTTCCAGGGATGTGAACTTGACACTTCTGCCTGGTCTGAGATCATGAAGGACTGCGGCCGGAAGGGGTGTGAGAGCCAAGCCCCGGGTCATTACAGGGGCCACCTAGGGTGATCCAGGCTGAGACAGGCAGTTCTGGCAAAGAATCAGCCTCGGGGAGGCCGAGGGGAGCCTGTGGGCGTACCTGGAGGAGGTCCCTCCTGGCTGAGGCCAGTGTGGACAGGTGACCGGTGAGGAGCGTGTGCAGAGGGCCCGTGAAAGAGCGGGTTTCACCCCAAAGCTGATGAGCTGCCTATGAACGACTTCAAGTTAATGATCACGTGGCAGAAGTACGAGCCTCGTTCCTAAGGGGGAAACATGGAAGAAGGGTGTTGAGACGTGGCTTCGGTGCAGGGAACCCAGGTGAAAGTGTAGACTTCCGGGCTGGTCACGGCAGGCAGGTCACCGCCCTGTGGCCTGAGGGCCTGGAGGCGGGGGCAGTTGCTTGAACCTAGAGGGAGAGGGCGGCGGAAGAGGCGGGGCCCACGGCGGAAGGGGCGGGGCCCACGGTGACCCTACGGGCAGGGAGCAGGGAAGGGTCCACCTGGCTCTCCTCCCGCCTCTGGTTTCCAGTTGGTCCTTCTCCTGCCCAAACCCACCTGGAGCCAAAGGCAAGGGAGCCCGTTGGTTGTGTCCAGATGGTTGCCCCGGGGCGAGGGAAGGTGGAGCAGGGCGGGGCGCAGGGACAGAGTGAGTGGCGATGCCCAGCACCCCGCCTGACCCCAGCGCCCTCTATGGGGAAGCTTTCCGCGCCTCGGTCCCCCTTATGTAAATAGAGGGAAGTCCTGGGGTCCCCTCCTTACGGGCTGTGAGAGTGACCGTTCTACCAAAACAACCCTTCGATGACTCAGTCGGAGGCGACGACCCAGGAGTCCGGCCCCGGAGAGGGTCCCCGTCCGCTGCGTTCCCACCCCCTTTCCACTGGCAGCGTCGTCGGCCTCACCACCTCTGTCACCGCGGCGCCGGCGGACGGGCAGGCTGCAGGGGTCCCTTCCACGCGGTCCCGCCGCCAGTGCCGGGGAAACTCCTGGATGCGCTTTGACTTCTCCCTTCCTCAGCGCTCGGGCATGAAGTGGAGGGGCCGCGAAGGGAGAAGGGAGGGAGCGCGCGTGTCCTGGGACTGTCACACCGAAGTCGTCGCCCCTCACCACGTCAGCCTGCTCTCTGAGCCAAGCAAGGGAGACCCAGCCTCTCATTTCTCCCTGGGGAGTTCCCTCCGCTGTGTCTCTGCCGTGAAGCAAGAAGGGAGATCTCTGCAGAAACACCTTGGCTGACGCTTAGGAACCTGGCCGTGGAGCACACGGTGGTCGATCCGTGTTCACTGGCTGTGTGATGTGGACAGAGATACACAGGAGGACGGACGGACAGATGCCGGGCAGCCTCACTTGGGTCAGGAGTCCACACTGTGACTGAGCACCCAGGCGGCGGGTGCAGGGGTCCCCCTCCACGGCAGTGACGCTTAAATCAAAACGGATTCGAAGTTATTTCTTGAGCGGCGAGAGTCTCTTCACAAATTGCCTATGTCTGAGTGGGAAAATCATTAACTATAAAAACTCACAGTACAGTAGCTCCCGGAAAACATGGCAGAATGAAAAGCAGGAAGCATATATTTTTCCAAGTTTATTAACAAACGACTGTGACACCCCCTGTGTGGGAAGATAGTGTCGGCTGGGCTGAGCGTTCAGTGCCCATCTGGAGCTCATCCACAAGGGCCCACGGCTGCCGGAGTTTTTAATATGTTGGAGAGTGACTTTCGACATGCGTGGCCTGAGACGCAGGATTAATAATGCATCCTCCTTTACCGCCACAGGTTCCACAGCTGCAGACAGTATTGCAGAGAAAACTAGCTAGTGAGGCCCAAGAAAGCAGCATGACTGGGGTCAGGCGCTTACAGACCGAGGGGTGGGGGTGGGGGGTGGAATTTGCAAGTCATCCAGAAACCCAAATGTCAGTCTGCACCTCCATGCTCGTATTAGGCCTGGTGGCAAATGGCTATAGGACCAAAACATTTGTGAGCGTGCTGGAGTCTGGAAAGCCACGGGGCCCCATCCCCAAACGCTTCCCTGGACAGTGGCTGAATTGGTGCCCCTGGGAACCCATCCCTGGGGAAGGGATGCTTTCTCCGTGAAGTCCTTGGTGTGGGTCTGGGTGATTAAGATGAGGACACCGTGACAGAGGGCAGGGGTCCTCCAGAGAGAGGAAGGGGGCAGGATGCCAGGATTCTCCAGGGTGAAAAGGAGGTCAGAGCAGAATGCTGGTGCATTGCAGGCTGTGGAAATAGGAAATCGGGGCACCGTGGAATTCTGCAAGGTTTTTGGAATTTTCATCCTATATGTTGGAAAGAAGTGTAAAAATACAAAAATATTCAAAAAATAAACAAATGTTAAAAACAAAAGAACCATTCACCTCTACTTAGAAGAAAGGGTGTAAGATAAATGCATTTGTTTTCTGTAGATAGAATGAAAAATACAGTTCTGAGTTTTTCTGTTTATTTTTTGTTTTTGCTTCAGGAATTGGGCTGGACTTTCAAAGCTGGAAAAAAATTAAAATCCGATTTTAAATGAGTGGTGCTTTCCGTAGAATCTCCATTCTGTGCCCATCGCCCTAGCTGCACAAGAGCACATTTTCCTTCGATATTGAGTTAATTGCTTTACTCAGAAAGTCAGGCGTCGCCCTGAGAGCGATCAGGGCCTCCCCCTCCACGTCCACCAGTGACAGCAGAGGGCAGCCAGCCTGCAGTGTAACTGGGACAATGGGGGAAACGCAATTTTGTACAGACTGGGTTTGAAATACGTTTTCCAGGCTTTTGGAAAGGCCTCGTTTTGTCTTCGGATGCTCTCGGGGTGACCTGAGATTGCAGCCCCGAAGGCATCCCCCGTGGTTCTTTCAGCCACGGAAGTCCTGGCAGTTCAGGAGGGCGGCCGCCTGGCTCTCCCTGCCCTGGTGATGGAGCTCGGCTGGCGGCCTAGACGCTGACTCTGGCCACCGAGTCTCACGGCACGCAGACCGGCCGGGCTCTGCGTCAGCCGCTCGGCCGGCTGCCCACAGGCTGGACGCCCACCCGGCGTGGCCCCCACGCTGTGGCTCTTTCTCAGCTGTCTTCCGGGCACGGCGGCCAGGCTGGGATGGCAGGTCCGGGGAGGCTCGGGTGGGTTTCAGGGGCAGGCGTTGCCCCCGGCAAATGCTCTTTTCTACCGAGAGCGTTTTGCTCTAGTAAATCAGGGGTGTGAGGGGTCGCTGCTCCCCCGGCCCCCGAAAGCCAGCTCCAAAGAGCGCTCATCCGCGGCCGTGGACAGAGAGGACGGGGCCGCAGCCCGGGCTCTCCTTTCTCCGCACAGCCGCCCCTCTGAACCCTTTGTTCCTCTGACTGCTGTTCCGAATTTACAGGATTTGATTTTAGCTTGACGAGAAGAACGATCCCTGCTTGAGAACGGTTCACAATGGCCTGCCCCGGAGCCGGCGGTAATCAAGCGACGGCAAGGGGGTGTTGTGTGGCTGTTGGACCAGGCAGAGGGCCGGGGGCAGCGGCTCAGGGTCCCTGCTGCCCCGGGGCCAGCACGATAGGTGAAAACTCTCCTGGAGGGCAGTCCCGCTCGGCCGTGCTTTTAACATCCATCTTTACACGGTTATGCTTTTCATATATGTCTTAACACAGAGACGCGCGCTGGGGTTGGGTACCGACGGCTTCCCGAGCTTCATCCACAGCTGCAGTTGTCCAGCTGCCGAAAGGCCAGCTGGCGCTATCATCACATAGCCCCCGCCCCAAACGAGGTCTTCAGTGAGGCACTGGGCAACATTACCAAGTGCAGAACCAGGGGAGGAACAGGCCCCTTACCTACAGCCCTTCCGACGCCTCACTTCACGCCAACCCCCGGTCCTACCGCTTAAGAAAAAGTCAGTCTTCACGGTGGGGACAGGGGTGATGGCTGTGATGGAGGGTCCTTGTGTACTCATTCTTCAGCTTTCTCTGAGCCAGGGAATCTGCTCCATAAAAGGAACCAGCAGTTCCTAAGAGAGCCAAGGGCAAGGTGAGCCAGCCTAGGGGAGATGAATATGCCAAGGGTCTGGAGTCAGCCAAACTGAGTCTGAACCCTGCCCCTTACTAGCGGTGACAGAAGCAACTTGTTTCAACTGTCCGTGCTTCCGTTTCCTTATCTGTGTGACAAGGTTCAACATCACGGGTCCCTGTAACGATTAGACAAGATGTTGGATCTCACTCAAGTTCACAAAATGGCAGCCACACTCAGCAAGTGTTAACTTTCCCTGTCGCTCCCTCTGATTGTTCTCGTATCAAGTTTCCGCTTCGGGCCCTCACTCGGGGTGCTGCATGTTGACTGAGCGCCTGCTAAGTGCTGGCGGCCAGGCGCAGAGAAACTCCTCCCCGGAGGAGCTCACAGATCACACGAATGGAAAGACAAACAGGTGACAAGGCTGTGTGACAAGCGCCGGCAGGGTACGTGGTGCCCGGGGCGGGCGGGCGGGAAGCCTGCGTGACGAGCTGCTGCCCTTCCAGCCGGATCTTTGGGGATGAGCTGGAGCTTAGAGAAGTGGGTACAGAAGGAGGGGCACTTGGTCGGGAGGAAAAGTCATCACAGGTTCGCGAGGCTGCTGCGAGGTCAGAGGATGCGCAGGGCTTGGCGGGAGATGGGTGGCCGCGGACTGGCATCTCCTCCGCGAGCAAGAGGAGACCAGACAGCTTTCCAATTAGGGAAATGACGT
Organism: Kogia breviceps; assembly: GCF_026419965.1. Lineage (NCBI taxonomy): Eukaryota > Metazoa > Chordata > Mammalia > Artiodactyla > Physeteridae > Kogia > Kogia breviceps. The sequence continues at coordinate 2,936,257 of NC_081318.1, read as the reverse complement.
TGTCCGCGTTTTCTCTGGGGACGGTAATTCTGCCAGGAATGTCTGCGTGGATGCAGGTGGAAGCCAGCCTGGTGGGCTGTGGCTGCTGAACTAATCCAGAGGAGGGTGGGAAGGGGTGGCGTGAGGAGGCCAGAAGCAGACCTGGGGAGGAGGAAGGAGAGCGGTGACAGCTCCAGGCGGAGCTGTGGGGCTCAGGAGGCGGGGTGGGGCCTTGGGCCAAGACGGTCCTTCCTATCAGGCTCGGTTTTCACGGGACGCTGCCTGGTCTCATCACAGCGGCCCTGTGGGATCGGCTGGTCGACCGACTGCACCTAGTTTACAGATGTGGCTCCTGAGGCTCGGAGGCACGTAGCAGTTTGGCCAAGATCGTGTTGTGAAAATGACGTGCTGAGACCAGAATGCAGCTTCCGGCTCCAAGTGCGGTGCTGTGCTGAGTCCTCGCGGTTTGCTTCCCAGGACCCCAAGGATTTGAAAGCAGTGATGCAGGGGCTGTGTCCCCACCCAGCGCCTTTGGGACCAGCTTCTTCTGTCTCCTGGAGACAAGGGCACAGGGCCAGGTGAGGCCTCCGTCAGGACTGGCCGCTGGGCCAGCGCCACCGTGTGCGTTCGGAGCTCCTCTGCCAGCGCCCCAGGCCCCGGGGTCCTGCCCCCGCGTGGCCCCCACACAGCCCACGTCCTCGACTGCAGTGAAAACGTGTCAGCTCAGCGCGGTGAGGTGGGTTATCTCGGGCTGCCCAGAGGTCTCCTGGAAGCTGGGAGAAGTCGTTTCTACTTAAGTAACGCAGTCTCTTGTGAGATCAACTATTTCAACAATGGAGAGCGCCTGGGAGATATTTTTCACGGGGGTCAGTGGTGAGAGGATGGAGAACAACTGTTTCTTTATTCCTCTCCCTCCGCTGTGGTTCCCCGAGTCCCGCCCCAGCGGCGCCTTCCCGGCCCCTTCTCAGCTCTTCTCACTTTACTGCTGTAACCGCGTGTCAACACCTACCGTACCTGCCTGGAGTTGTCACCTGAGCAGGAACCGGGCTTTTTCTAGCCCGTGGACACACCTCCGGAGGCGCGGGCCTTCCTTCCTCGACTGTGGCTGTTGTCTTTCCCTGTCCCGACAGCCCTGTGTGCCTGGTGCCTCTGACTCCATAGTAGCTCCTTAAACACAAGCACGGGTCTCAGCTGAGGAGGAGCAGGCGGGGCCAAGGCAGCCGGAGGGAATCAGCTGGGTGGTTCTTTAGGCCAACACCCAGCCCGTGGGGCACTCGCCCAGGAGGGAGGGGCTTGAGGGCAAACGCAGCGGTGCCCCTCTGCTTGGGAGGTTAGCACCCCAGAAAGATGGGGGGGTGGGGGAGGGGTGGTAGCCCAGAGGGGGCGCTTCTCCTGCGCATGCCTTTGTAGCTCCTCGTTCAGTCATCAGTCTTCTTTCTTTTAATTTTATTAATTAATATAGTTCTATTGGAGGAAGGTTGATTTACAGCGTTGTGTCAGTTTCAGGTGCACAGCAAAGTGACTCAGTTACACGTATACATGTATCCATTCTTTTTCCGATGCCTTTCCCCCATAGGCAGTCGTCAGTCTTGAGGTTTGAATTGGCCTCGGTGGGAGCATTTCCACCACGCGAACCAGCAAACAGCACGAATCCCAGGCGACCCCCTGCCCCGCGTGCCACCCCCCAACAAGTGGCAGAGGTTTCCCAGCCCAGCCCGGCTGAGGCCTCTCCGCTTCCAGGGCGGGCACATCCTCAAGGAGTTATCGGGCCGCCTTGGAAACGAGAGTTTGCTTTTTTTTTTTTAAACCCTGGACACCTGACGAGAACTCGGTCCAAATTTAAGCAGAAAATCTTGGTCTCCACGGCCTGATACTGACCATTTCTCTAGTCCTGCCCTCCCTATTAATTCAACGCAGAATCTCATAAGACCTTCATAGAATGACAGTCTGTACTAAAAGGTAGTGTTTATTCAGCACTTAACATGGACCAGGCCCTGTGGCAGAGGACTTCATGTCCACTAATTGTTTTATCCTCTCCAGAACCCTATGAGGCCGATAACAGATTTCACATTTTAGATTTAAGGAAACTGAGTATTAGGAGTTGAATTTTGTCTCCAAAGGCTATGTTGCAGTCCTAACCACCAGTACCTAAGAATGGGACCTTGTTTAGAAATAGGGTCATTGCAGATAAGATTATTAAGACGAGATTGTCCTGGAGGGGGTGGACTCAGTCCAATATGATTGGTGTCCTTTTAATATTTATTTATTTATTTAGGCTGTGTTGGGTCTTAGCTGTGGCACGCGGGATCTTTCATTGCAGCGCACAGACTCTTCATTGCGGTGCACAGGCTTCTCTCTCCTTGAGGTGTGTCAGCTCAGTAGTTGTGGCACATGGGCTCCCTAGTTGTGGCACGTGGGCTTAGTTGCCCCGCTGCATTTGGGATCTTAGTTCCCCAACCAGGGATCGAACCAGCGTCCCCTGCATGGCAAGTCGGATTCTTTACCCCTGGACCACCAGGGAAGTCCCTGGTGTCCTTTTAAAAAGAGGGAAATTTGGACACAGATGCACAGGGAGAAGACCACGTGATGATGAAGGGAGAGATTGGATTGGCGCGTCTACGAGCCAGGGAAGCCAAGGATGGCCAGCCACACCAGAAGCCAGGAGAGGGCCCTGGGACAGAGTCTCCTTCTAAGCCTCAGAAGGAACCAACCTTGCTGACACCTTGAGCTTGAGCTTCTGGCCTCCAGAGCCGAAAGCATAAATGTCTGTTGTTCTCAGCAACCCCGTTTGTGGTGCTTTGTTACAGCAGCCCTGGGAACTGAGTACTTAGGGAAGTACTCAGGGAAGTACTAACTGAGTACTTAGGGAAGTTAGGAGCCTGGAAAGCCATCCAAAGGTGCTGGGAAATGTCCATCGACAGAGGAACGGATAAAGAAGTTGTGGTATATATATATGCAGTGGAATATTACTCAGCCATAAAAAGGAATGAAATAATGCCATTTGCAGCCACACAGATGGACTTAGACATGATCATACCATCAGAAGTTAAGTCAAAGAAAAATATCATATGATACTGCTTATATGCAGCATCTTAAAAAAACGATGCAAGTGAACTTATTTACAAAATAGAAACAGACTCACAGACTTAGAAAACAAACTTATGGTTACCAAAGAGGGGAAGGTGGGAAAGGGGGATAGATTGGGAGTTCGGGACTGACATACACACACTACTGTATATAAAATAGATAACCAACAGGGACCTACTGTAGAGCACAGGGAGCTCTGCTCAATACTCCGTAATCGCCTAAATGGGAAAAGAATTTGAAGAAGAATAGGTACATGTATATGTACAACTGCATCACGTTGCTGTACACCTGAAACTGACACAACACTGTTAATCAACTAGACTCCAATATAAAATAAAAATGAAATATAAATAAATAAACGAACACAAGACAAAAACAAAACAAAATAAAGGTGCTGGGAGGTGAGGACAGAACAGCAGGGGATCAGCCCTCACACTCACACAAGCCCGAGGAGACAGATTTGCAAAGTGTGAGAACTCCAGCAGGGAGCTTCCAGAGTGAAAGACCCAGCGGCCCAGCGGCCCATGTGGCTGCTGGGCCCGGCCAGGACGGCCTCTTGGGACTCCAGATCTACCCTGTGGGGCTCGGCTCACCGTGGCCCTGCCTCTGGGCTGCTCCGTCCCGAGTCCCAGACGCTCTCCTGGGCTGCTGTGTCATCACATGGTAACCGTGCCTCCCCGGACCCCAAGGATCTTAAACCCAGACGTTTCTACCACTGCTGCCGAATGCCACCTCTTCCTCCCTTGCCCTCCTACCCCACAGACCCCAGCATCCTTGAGCCCTTTAGGTCCTTGCAGGTGGGTCTGAAGGCTCTAGGGTTTTCCAAGAAGAGATAAACACATGCTTTCTCCACGTTGCAGATGTCTTTCTCCCCACAACTCTCTGTTCAGTTCTCTGTACACCAGGAAGAAGCCTCAATTTTTTTATACCTTTGTATATTTATTCTATTTTTAAATTTATTTTTATTTTATGTTGGACTATAGTTGATTTGCAATGTTGTGTTAGTTTCGGGTGTTCAGCAAAGTGATTTACTTATACATACACATATAGCTATCCTTTTTCAGGTTCTTTTCCCATGTAGGTTATTACAGAGTATTGAATAGAGTTCCCTGTGCTGTACAGTAGGTCCTTGTTGATTATCTATTTTATATATAGTCATGCGTATATGTTAATCCCAAACTTCTAGTTTATCCCTCCCCCGCTTCCCCTTTGGTAACCAGAAATTTGTTTTCTGCTATTTCTGTTTTGTGAGTACATTCACTTGTGTCATTTTTTTTATTCCACGTATAAGTGATATCATACAATATTTCTCTTTGTCTGACTTACTTCGTATAGTCATGTCTAGGTCCATCCATGTTGCTGCAAATGGCCTTATTTCATTCTTTTTTATGGCTGAGTAATATTCCACTGTAGATGTGTACCACATTTTCTTTATCCATTCATCTGTCCATGGACATTTAGGTTGAAGAAGTCTCGACTTTAACTTCCAGCTGACATCTGACAATTTCCCTTTCATGCAGTGGAGCCCAGGCGGCCACCAGAAAAGTCTCAGGTGGGACAGAGTGACGGCCGAGACATACCCTAAGGTGGGAATTCTGAAGGGGCACCCAGCACCTCCAAAAGGCTGGCAACCCCCTTCCTCTCCCTCGGAGGTTCCCTAGCCTCCCCCCAGGCCACGTTCACTGCTGGCTCTAACACTAGCCTCACCAGCTTGCTGGGAGAGCCCGGGGGGCCAGAGCTGCAGGACCTCATCTTTGAACTCTGAGCCTCACGTACTACCTGGATCTCCTAGAAGCTTCGTGAAGACTAGCCTAGTGGCTGGAAGCCACGCGGCCTGGGCTCCAGTCTGACTCTGCCACGTGCCTGCTGCGTCCTTCGAGAGTTGTGTCACCCGCACGTGCCCCAGCTGCCTCATGTGTAGGGGTCCTGATAGCACTGACCTCAAACGGCTACTGTGAGGGGGGGAGGGTTCATATCTGCAAAGTGCCTGGAAGGTAGGAAGCATCAGGTCACCACCCATTCGAGGGAGCAGGTGAGTGCAGGAGCCGTGGGACTTCCAGAGGAAGCGTGCTGGTCCAGGGCTGGGCAGCAGGTGCGGGCCCACCTCCCTCGCCCCCTGCAGCCCACATGGGGCAGGGGGTCCACGGGAGCCGCAGCTGCACCCCACAGGTCTCGAAGGGTCCAGGCCCCTTGTCTGCCCAGTTGTTCCGCCTGCTGTGTCCTGGGGTGTCATCTGCACCCGCGTGGCACTCGTTCTGGCTCCGGGGAGGGGGAGGGGGAGAGGAAAGTCCAGGACAGGGAGCTGCCTTTGTGAGGACATGCCCTGGAGGGGACGGCATCCGCTTGTCCAATGGGCCAGATCCCCCTCCCCGGCCACCTGGCTTCGGTCTCTCGCTGGCCAGTTGTCCAGCTGATACTCCTTGGCGAGGTTCTGTTGCTAAAAGGAAGAAGGGGAGACTGGATGCTGGGGGACAATAGCAGACTCGGCCCCGGAGCGTAAAGCACAGCTCACCATCTTGAAAGCAAGGTCTGGTTTGCAGGTGAAGCAGGGCTGAAGGGGGTGAGGGCTGGGTTCCCCCCACCTCGAGGACGTCCCGTTCACTGATGCATTTCCTGGTTTTGTTTGGTTGGTTTTTGTTGTTTTTGGCCGCTCTGCGCGGCCCGCGGAATCTTAGTTCCCCGACCAGGGATCGAACCTGCAGCCCCCTGCAGTGGAAGCGTGGGGTCCTAACCACTGGACCGCCGGGGAAGCCCCGATGCATTTCCTGTTTAGATTCATTTCATAACCGAGGGCCATTCACCGGTCGACTCATCCATCACAATTGCCGCTGCACCCGATGTCCCCACGAGTTCATGTCGCAAACGCCAGGGGGGCTGAGCTCGTCCCATTTTCCAGGTGAGTCTCGCAGCAGAGTGATCTCTTTGTTCACGGTCACACAGTCCGCACCTCGCGGACTCAAGATTCGAACCCAGGCCCACCTCCCGCCTCCCTCGAGTCTGCTTTGGGCGCAAGAATCAGCATAAACACGATTCACTGATTGATGGAAAAGGAACAGGATTTGATTGGACTTGAGCTGAGACTTTTAGGAGTGGGCGATGCTCACTTCAGACGCCCCTGGAACTTCAAATCGCGCCACTAGTTCCGAATCCTAGGAGCCGGGATCTGACAGGACTTCCACACCAGCCCCTTTCAACAATGCAAGTCACGTGGGAGAGTCAGTGAAATGCCGAAGGCTTCTGCTGAGCAAGCTGCAAGAAATCAAAGTTTCCCGACTTCGCCAGCCTGGTAACGCTGCCAGGTGCCAGCCTGTGGCATTTCTGTCAGAAACCCAGTTGGCATGAAAGTGGCTTTTTAATCCAGCCTGGAGTAGCCTCCCGCATTCAGAAATTCTTTGCCTGACTACAGAAGTCTAAACCAGGCCTGCTCTCCCCGTAGCTACAGGAGGAGGGACGGGACGTCTCTGAAAAAGTCGGCCCCATTCTGGGAGCCAGATTATCGCACCCCAAGACGGGGTGCAGAGGCGGGGCCAGCCCAGCTCTGCAGCCTCGCCCCCGGACCCCAGCCCCTCCTGGCTGAAAATGATAGCTTTGGGTGGGGAAGGTTATTCAACTTGGGTTTTAACACAGTATTGAAACCAAAGAGGAAAATTCTTTGAGGAGATGGGATGCGACTGAATTCAAGAGAAATAATCAAATCTGTGGCCAGGTTTTTCTGCCTCCGGTACCCTCCCCCTGACTCCCGTATCTAGCCTACAGCCCCGGCAAAGTAATCCCCCCGCGATTTCATGATGCAACCTCCTGCCTGGAAGCCTTCGGCTCGTCCCCACTGCAGACAGAATCAAGCCCAAACAACCTCGCTTGATTCTTCTCTTCTTCCTCAAAAACGGATAATGATGGTATGGTTGTCCCAGCCTGGGTCCTGTACCACCACTTCCACCCCTGGGCCGGGCACTGGGCTCAAGCACTGGCAGCCTCCGCTGGGCTCATCCATCAGGCAGGGATGGCAGGCTGCAGCCCCGGCCCGGCCAGTGTCCTTGAAGGACAGTTGACCTCTGGTCACGTTCTCTAACCCAGATCTGCTACCAAGGTCCCAACATGGCAAGAGGCTAAATCATGAGTTTCTCTGCTTGGGCCCCCATGGCCTAAAGAATACAGTTCTGATCTCTAAGACCCGCCTTGGACAAACACCCCGCCCTCCCTGGCTCTCCTGGCCCTCGGCTCCCTGGATACCAGAAGATATTCAAACGTTGCACCTTCACACAAGCAATTCCCTGGATCACAGCATCCCTGCTCCTACCTGCACAAACTTGCTCCCTTCGAGGTCCAGAACAAGTGCCCCTGCTTTCGAGAAGCCTTCCTGCTCTCCAGCCACAAAATCCAATACACCGCTGTCTTCTCTCTGAGTAGAGCCAAAGACAGCACTGTTTTTTACCTTTCCCGGGCTTCCTGTCTGTGCTATGGGTGTACGTAATAACCTAATAGATTATAAGTCCCTAAAAGAGAAAGACCGTGCATTGGCCATCGCTGGGTCCCTCCTGCCTGGCGCCATGGACGTAACCTAATCAGCTTTACAGGCTGGACAAAGAACATAAGAAGGATGTGTGGGGGTTGAGTTGTACCCGCCCCCCAATTCCTATGTTGGACCCTAGCTCCCAGGACCTTAGGATGTGACTGTATTTGGAGATGGGCCTTTAAGGGGGTGGTTAAGATAAACTGAGGTCATTAGTGTGGGCCCTGATCCAGTGTGACTGGTGTCCTTATAAGGAGAGGAGGTCAGGACACAGACACAGAGGGACGGCCGCGTGAGGACACGGGGAGAAGACAGCGTCTACACAACAAGGAGAGAGGCCTCAGGGGGAAGCAGCCCTGAGATCCTCACCTGGATCTCGACCTGTGTCCCCGTGAGTCTTTCCTCCTCGTTCAGAAGACCAGCAGACTGTGGACAGCTGTCCTTGCCCTCCTGTGTACTAGCAAGGACGCAGGGGAAACCCCTCTCCAGCCACTTGGGTCCCTCGGGAGCCCCTGACCGTCACTTAGGCCCAACAGGCCCCGCGGTCCTGAGGCTGAGTCACTGGCACCCGGAAAGGGGCGGGTGAGGGCCCGGAGGAAGGGGAGACTCGGGGAGGGAGCAGCTGAGAGGCGAGGGGGGCCCTGTCTCCACCGTCAGAGGGCCCCCTAGCCTCCCTGCCAGGGGAGCGCCTGTCCTGGCTCTTCACGCGCTTACGCTCTGCCCTTACGCCACTGCCCAACCCCTGCAGGAGAGCTGCCACCACCAACTAAGGGAACAGGAGAGCCAGAAGCCCGTTCTGTTTTGAAGATGTCAGCATACAGGCGGATCAAAAGTTGAGCCCGGAGGCTGCTGTCAGCTCCTCAAGCACATAACTTCATACAGTTCCCGAGATCCCCGGCGCAGGACCCACGGCAGGGGTGGCAGGGAGGGAGGGGTCAGTGGGGGGACCTGATGTCTCAGCGAGGTCTCCAGGCCCTGCAGGATGGCTGGTGTGACAGACGGGGCGGGGCGTCACCCCTGCCCCGTCCCTCCCCGGGGGCGCCCAGCAGCAACACTGAGACGCTGCACCAGCATCACCTGCCAGGGCCTCAGGCTCCTCTGGGGCTTCCCCAGAACATTCCCGAGAAGGCAGCTGTTATTTTCTTCACCGGGCAGTTGAGAAAACAGGTCCAGAACTCAGCCAGGGAAGGGCCAGGACCAGAAGGGTGGCTCTTTCCCCGCCCACCCTGGGAGCTAGGGGCAGTGGGGCTGGGAGCTGGGCTGGGTGCCGCCCATGAGGGCAAACCCAGGATTGAAGTCAGGGAGAGCTAGGTCGGAGGTGTGTGTGTGTGTGTCCCTTAGCACCCCAAGAGCCTGCGTCCTGCTAGGGGTCATCTGTGCATTTTTGTGGGTGTTCACATGGGCTGTCAGGGCACATACCCACTGATGTGTCCCTCTCTGTCCTCTTTCCATTCCCAAGCTTTGTTCGGTGCCCTCACATCCTCAGCAGGCACTGAGCTCCAGGCTGGGATTCCTGCCCCCTCTCACTGCATGACCAGAAAACAAACATCAGAGGGGAATGCATCAAGCTGGGTATGTTACGATATTGGCATTTATTTTATCTTATTTAACAAATACGTACGTAGTATTTACCATGTGCCAGGCACTGTGCTAAATGATTTACAAATATTAACTCATTTCATTTAATCCTTAAAATAAACCTAAGAGGCAGGTACTATCCCCATTTGAAAGACAAGGAAAGTGAGGCACAGAGAGGTGAAGATACTCACTCAAGGTCACACAGCTAATAAGTGGCAGAGGTGGAGTAAAATCCAAGCGGTCTGGGTCCAGAATCTATCATTTTAAGTGTTCTTTGCTACAGAAAGAATTCTTCATTTTTAAAACGTTTCTAACTGTAAGTACCTATCTAGGAAAGTGTTACCACAACGTCTGTGTATTGCTGTTGAGCAGAGATCCCGCCCAGCTTGCGGTGGATGGCTTGGGCTCGGCACCATGAGGGTGGAGGTGGGCTGGTCTGGAGCTGGGCTGGTTGGCTTTCGGCCCCCCACCTCTCCTCTCAGCCCACCCACCTTCTCCCACCTTAGGCCCAGCTCTACCAAGGATCCCAAAGCTGTTAAACCCTTAGTGGAGATGCTCTTGGTCAGCTAAACCTCCTGGGAGTAAAGGAAAGCCCGTCCCAAAGGAATGAGCCTCTCGTGGTGAAACTCCAGGCACTGTGGCGCCAGGACAGGCAATTATTTGGGGTGGGGAAAGGAATTCCCCATCTCCCTACCCTCAAAGCCCTGGCAGGCTGCTTCCGGCTGCATTAGAGGACAGCTCAGCCCCAGGTGGTCTGGGTGCATCAGGTCATCACGACCTCGAAGGCCCAGGGCCGTGTGCGCTGCTGGGGGCAACCACGTCTTGCCCGCGGTGTCTGAACAGGCGCACGTGCAAAGGCCCTGCGCAGCGTGCACCCGCGTTTGCGTGGGTTACTGCACCCCGTCCCTCCTCCCTGCCAGCCTCACCCCGGACCTGCCGGACATGGCTGTGCTCACACCCGACCCAGGGCCCCAGGAGCCGGTGGAAATCAGAGTCCTAACAGCGCAGGTGTTTGATTGGAAAAGATCAAGAAGGGAACCCAGGCTGGCTGCCAATCACAGCCTTCGGGTCAGAGCTCCCGAGAGAAGGTCCTGCCCGCTCAGCGGTTCTAGATGGTTTGAGGGGGTGTGGGAACGTGTGTGAGAACGTCTGTGTGTGTGAGTGTGTGCACACGTGCGTGTGGGTGAGTCCTTGTCTTGCGACCAGCCCCGCTCTGATGAGGATGTCCTGTCTCCCAGTCGAATCCCATAAGCCTGGTGCTCTTGGGAGCTGGTCTTTTGGAGAAACTAGCCACTGAGATTTGCTCTGCTCTGCTGGTCTCCAGGACCCCAAATCTCTCTAAATCTCGGCCTGGATGAGGCACGTTTGATTTGGCTGCACTTTGAGATCCCCTCACCTGCATCCGATCAGCCTTGACTGCACAAGGCGCCCTTGGAGATGGACAGGGCTCTGACATCCAAACTCTACTCCAGGCGCCCTGCAGAACTGCCCGGGGCCACACTGGGGCCTCCTTACAGCCCTGTGAACTCCGGATGGTGGTTCCGGTTCCAGAGGCCCAGAGAGAATTGCAGGAAGTCCCAGAGCACTGACCCTCCCTTGCCCCATCACCTGCCCAAGGAGCCACCAGAAGTGCACGTGCAGAGGAAATTGCTCCGATAGCATCTCCCCTTGAACTCACCGCCGGGAACCAGGGGCTGGAGAGACTCGAATGGGTAGCCCACCCGCCTGTGCCCCGAGTTCCGATCCGGAGGAGGGCTAGTAAATACTCGAGTTTGCATTGCCTGGGGAGAAATGAAAGTTCTCACCTGGTCCACTTCCTCTCTTTGTAATTATCTTGAGCAGTAGCAACCCCTCCTGCTCCAGACCTCGGTGACCTGGGGGAAGGCGCAAAGGAAACAGTTCCGGGCTTTATGTGCTGTTCCATGTTATATTAGCTCCTGTTCCTGCTGTAACAAATTACCACAAACAGAGTGGCTTGAAACAACGCGCTCTGTTCATCTCACGGTTCTGCAGGTCAAGCTCAACACGGGTCTCACGGGGCTGGTCCGGTGTGGGCCCGGCAGGCTCCTGCTGGGGGCTCCCGGGAGAAGCCGTGTCCTGCCTTTTCCAGCTTTAGGGTCCCACGCTCCATGGCTTGTGGCCTTTCCTCCGTCTTCAGAGCCAGCAGCACGGCATTCCCGCGACCTTCCTCCTAGGTCACATCTCTCTCCATCTGCAGCCAGGCAAGGCTCTGCACTTCCAGGGACTGGGGGCCTAGATGGGACTTGACCAAGTCGCTTGTCCCTCTGGACCCTCCTCACCTGCCAGGTGGGGTGACAATGCCTGCCTGTGTTGCAGGAGGGGTGAGAACCAGACACGCTGGGCTGGACAAGGTTTGAAAAGCTCTGAGTGTTGTGAACGGCACGGGTACAAGCGCCTTCCGGGACGGGGCGGGGCATCGAGCAGAGGCCACTGGAAGCACTGATGCCTCTTGGGTCCTCACAGCCTGGAAGCCCCAATCCCTCCCCTCCTTGGACACTTAGAATCACCCATCATGTGGCCTCGGGAGACCAGGGCACGTGGCAGGGTGGGTGTCTCCTCGGGGAGCTGCGTGCAGACCTGTGTCCCCATGTCACTGGGTCACACCTGGAAGATACCCCCCCTCCCCGAGCTGCAGAGAGGCATGGTTCGGAAGAGGAGGCTCCACCCCGGCTGGAACGTGCCGGGGGCGTGGAAGGCGCCGCCGGGGGAATGGAAGGCGCCGCGGGGGCGTGGAAGGCGCCGCCGGGGGATATGGAAGGCGCCGCCGCGGGGGGTGGGGGGGCGGTGGAAGGCATTGCTGGGGGGTTGGGGGTGTGTGGAAGGCGCTGCGGGGGCGTGGAAGGCGCCGCCAGGGGAATGGAAGGCGCCGCAGGGGGTGGGGGGCGGTGGAAGGCATTGCTGGGGGGTTGGGGGTGTGTGGAAGGCGCTGCGGGGGCGTGGAAGGCGCCGCCAGGGGAATGGAAGGCGCCGCAGGGGGTGGGGGGCGGTGGAAGGCATTGCTGGGGGGTTGGGGGTGTGTGGAAGGCGCTGCGGGGGCGTGGAAGGCGCCGCCAGGGGAATGGAAGGCGCCGCAGGGGGTGGGGGGCGGTGGAAGGCGCTGCGGCGCAGGGGCGTGGAAGGCGCCGCCGGGCGGAATGGAAGGCGCCGCCGGGCTGCACACCCCATGCACACTTAACTGCCTAATTAATTAGTTCTGGAGGATAACCAACCAATCACAGGTGAGGCTGAGTCCAAAACTAGATAGGAACGCTTAGAAATAAATAAAAATATAGCATCTGCCCCCTCACCTGAAATGTTTGCGCTTCTGAAGACATGGAAACGTTTTGAACGATACAGTGTTGATTTCAGTGTTTATCACGTGTTGGTTCTACATTACGTCTGGGTGTTTAATTGTCCTAAAATGATTATTTTTGTAATGAAAAGTCAGAGTGTCCTGTGACGGTGTGTGAACAAAGAGGGAAGGAAGGGTAGGCGTCACAAAAGGAGGGTGCATGTGGGCCAGCCCGCCTCTGCATGGGGACCCACCTTTGGACAGGCCGGGCAAGCGTGGCCGGACTCACTCCAGCGGGAGAGGAAACGAGACTTCCACGCGGCCTCAAGGCCAAGAGGTTTGAGGCTGGAACTGCATTCCTCTCAAGTCCGAGACCTTGAGATTCTCTGAGCATCTGCCAGGAAGTGCCCTTCTTTACTGAAAGGCAAAAGATGGTAATTTTTTTTTTTTTTGCGGTACGCGGGCCTCTCACTGTCGTGGCCCCTCCCGTTGCGGAGCACAGGCTCCGGACGCGCAGGCTCAGCGGCCACGGCTCACGGGCCCAGCCGCTCCGCGGCACGTGGGATCCTCCCGGACCGGGGCACGAACCCGCGTCCCCTGCATCGGCAGGCGGACTCCCAACCACTGCGCCACCAGGGAAGCCCGAAAGATGGTAATTTTATGACCACCTTATAAATAACAGTGCCACCATCTTAGCGTGACGGACATAGATTCACTCTGTCTGAAAGAAGCATCAACAGAAGAAGTGGAACATTTGACCTTTTTCTCCAAATTTCTACTCTCCATACCCAACTAAATTAGTTTTTTTTTAAGGCAGTTTTATGCAGAATTTCTGGAAATTTACAATCTCAGTTGAACCTGGTGGTCCTGATACATGGTCCAGAATCTTTTTTCTCTATGGCTCTCTCTCTCAAATTTTTTTGATTCTCAGACAATACTATTGTTATTTGCTTTTTCAGCAGCAAGGGTAACGCGCATGGTCGGTATGAGGAAATGCACAAAACACAAAGACAAGCTGACACTCTCTCTTAAGCCCCACCCTCCCAGGAACTGGCGTTAGGAGACTGGTTTGCAGCCTGCCATACGCTCTCCACACGCCGCGGGGGGGGGGGGGATTTTTGCTGTTATTTATTTTTATAAAAATGGCATTAGCACGTCAGTTTGCTAGGGCTGCCATAACAAAGTCCCGGGCGGCTTAAACAACAGATGTGTGTTCTCTCCCAGTCCTGGAGGCTGGAAGTCCCAGATCCAGGTGTGGGCAGGGCCGGTTCTTCCTGAGGCCTCTCTCCTTGGCGTGTAGACACCGTCTTCTCCCCGCGTCCTCACGTGGCCGTCCCTCTGTGTGCGTCTGTGTCCCGATCTCTCGGTATAAAGACACCCTTCGCAGTGGACTTGGGTCTATCCTGAAGACCTCATTGTAACTTAATTACGTCTTTAAAGGCCCTCCTTCCAAATACAGTCACATTCTGAGGTGCTGGGTTGTGGGGACCAATGTCTGGACTCGGGGGACAACTCAGCCCACAGCAGCTCACCATCTGTCAAACCTCAGACCACATCTCCCGCCAGTTCAACCGCATCCGCCCCGCCCGCCCTTGGACGGGCCGTATGTCTGCAGCCCCGCCCACCTCCCTGTGGGCGTGTCCTCAGGTGGGACACCTGTTTCCATAGGATAAGCGACCCGCAGTGAGATTCTGCCTCCACGGGTGCATGTGTTTTCACTCGTGTTGTTAAGATTGCCAGATCACCTGCCCCAAACCTTGAGTTACGTGCCTTAGACTGTATGAGAGAACCCGGTTCCCACATTGTCACCAGACATGCATGAGGTTCTTTTTTTCTTTTTTAAATTCTCATTAAGGAAAATCTCAAACATACAGCAAAGTCCAGAGAATACAACAGTGAACCAAAATATGCTCATTCCCCCAGCTTCAACGACCATCCACTGCTTCCTAGCTGTGTTCCGTCCACCTCCCCTGCCATGTTGTGGAATATGTTTAGCACAAATTCCAGACATCAAGGCATCTTACCCAAATACGTCTGTATGCATTTCTAATAGATAAAGGTTTCTCAGCAAGATAGCTACTATCCTGTTCTGGCATCTCACAAACTAACGTCAGTGCCTTCCTATCAGCGAGCGCAGACTGGCTTTCCCTAGCTGATGACCATGGGTCAGCTGAGCGAAAACGGTGTCTCGTCACGTTTCCCAGAGTCCGAAAGTCCTCTCGGGAGGTCGACGGGCACCCAGCGGAGTGCTGCCCGGGGATCAAGAATTAAAACCCTCCCCTCTGCTTCTGGAAACTCCACCCCCCAAACCCACCCTCTCCCTGCTTTTCACTGCTCGGCTGCGAAATCAACCCCTCAGTCTGCCCGGGGCCCCTGGGTACTGACCCCACCGCGCCCCCCGCTGCCCCCGCGAGCCTGCCTGCCCAACTCCCACCCCGGGCTTTTATCCGTCTGTCTTTGCGCTCAGTGCCCCGCGCCTCACCCCGCCATCTCCCCCAGTGTCCGCTCTTCGCAATCGGACCTCTTCTTTATGGCCTGAGTCCCGGCCCCTGGCTTCGATGCCGAGATGGAGTCTGCAGTGCAGGATACTTATTAGGGTCCAGCCTAGGGAATGGGGTGGGAGGGAGGGGCATTGCTGAGACACAGCCTGACCAAGCCCGGGTACCCCACGGGGCGCCCTGGGGCTGTGTGGCCCGTGAGAGGTGCCACGGGTGGGCTTTTGTTCCACAAGCAGCCACCTTGGGAAGGGCATGCAGTGAGGCCGGCCCTGGAGGAGGTGACAGCTGGAGGAAGGGGTCTCGATGGGGCCTCTCTCTCCTGGCCCCACCCCCGGAAGGCCTGACCAGGCCCTGGCATCTTTGAAAGCCCCGTGGATGAGCACGTCCTCCCTGGCATGGCCGGCACTGCTGCCGGCCTCACGGCCTGCGGGGACCGGGTTTTTGTGAATTCTCTCTGCTTAGCTCCTTCCTCCTCTGGGCAGTGGGTCTGGGGGCTGACAGTGTCCCATCTGACCTTGGGACCACGCAGAGTCACCTGGACCCCGAGGGGCTGTTTGAGGCCTGCATGCTGGCTCCTCCCGCCCCGCCCTGGAAGCTGTGTAGTCAACTCCTGGTCCTCACTAGGATTTGCAAGCTGCTCTGAATTTTAGGGTGAACATGGCCTATGTTAAAAACTAATAACTAGGGCTTCCCTGGTGGCGCGGTGGTTAGGAACCTGCCCGCCAACGCACGGGACACGGGTTCGAGCCCTGGTCCGGGAGGATCCCACATGCCGCGGAGCAACTAAGCCCGTGAGCCACAGCTACTGAGCCTGCGCTCTAGAGCCCACGAGCCACAACTACTGAGCCTGCACGCCTAGAGCCGTGCTCCACAACAAGAGAAGCCACCGCAATGAGAAGCCTACACACCGCAACTAAGAGTAGACCCCGCTCGCCGCAACTAGAGAAAGCCCGCATGCAGCAGCAAAGACCCGATGCAGTCAAAAATAAATAAATTAAATAAATAAAATTATATATATATATATAAACGAATAACTAACTGCTTGAGGCTTTGTTTCTCTGCCAGTGAGCCCTGAGATACTGGGCCAGTCCTCTGATTTGCCGTGGTTTGGATTTTTCCCCCTCTCTGTACTGGAAGAGTCAGTTCAGTCGCCCTAGAGGGTCACTGAGGAGAGAGCTTATCTCCAAAGTACCGAGTCACCAGTGAGATCATCTCCGAAGCGGGGTGTGAGGAGGGCCGTCCCCAAGGCCCCGGGCCACCTGGCGCAGCTGCCCCTCCACCGGCACCCAAGGCCCAGGCAGGCTCCGGCCCCCGGAAATGAAGTCCCTTCTTGGCGCTGCCCATAGACACCTCCGCGTCGCGGTGGGAGGCGGGCTCAGCTCCGAGAGCGGTCGAGGGGGCGCTGAGTTGTTCCGTGTGCCCCGGGGAGACGTGTCTCCCAGTCCCATCAGCGCTGCTAGGTCTGCTGGAGGCGATCCCCTCCCCGTGGAGGGCTCAGGCCGGGTGGCCTGGCTCTGTGCCCGTGCCCCGCACGCCATGCCCCACGCGCGCACACGCACCGCAATTCTCAAGAGCCAAGCAAGCAAAGCCACTCAGCGTGAGTGCTTTCTAGAGAGACCGGGGTTCTCACCCCAGTTGGCAGGGAGGCCGAGAGCCGAGATGGACTCACTGCCTTGGCCGCCTTGGCTGGGTCTCCGAGGAGCTCCGCAAACCGGGACAGGGGACGTTTTGAAAGGTACATTACTGCCGTTTTTAAAAGGTACCTTTTTCCGGTAAGGCCTCCAGTTTAATAAATATCCAAGGCTTACGCTTAAACTCACCAGGCTCGGAGCTGAGGACTTTGTGACGGATTTGCCACTTATCTGAGAAGCAGCCACAATGCCGGCTGGTAGAGCTCATGGACCATCCACGCCGGGCTCCGGGGCTCCCGGCGCAAAAGGGGGCGCCGAGAAGCCAGCAGAAGAGACGGGAAGGGTTTGGGAGAATTAGCTATGGGAAGATGGGCCAAGGAAGGGTTTAGAGATGAAATCTTCGGGATGGAGGGCGCCTCTAGTTACAGCAGAGATGCGCGAGGCTGGTGACTTCGCAGAAGAGGGGGCGGGCCCGGCCCGGCTGCTCAGGGGCCGGTAGCTGCACAGAGAGTCCTCTGCACCGTCCATACCCCGACCACAGGGACCGCTGGCTGCCACCCGCCCTCACGAACAACGGGGGCATCTGTGGTCACACAGAGCCTCCCCGCAAGTACGTCTCTGACCCACTCCCAGAGGGCGTCTCACAGAGAGGAAACCAAGGGGTTCAGGCTGAGCTCAGGTCTCTGACGGCGGTCCTCCCTCCGTGGTCCTCGGCCAGCTCCCCAGCCCGGGGCCACCGCGCTGTGACTCTCCTCGAGGTCCTTGTTCCGCTTGCGCCCAGGACCCTGCCAACCCATCCCCTTGAAATCACGACGTTCTTCACAGCTCCTTCCCGCCCCACTCCCCGTCCCCGCTCCCATCTGCTACGGCCTGAGGTGCCGGGGCCCCCGCTCAGTTTTCTCGTTTGGAAACCCAACCCCCAGGGCGATGGCCTCGGCCTTGGCCGTGGAGGGGGGTGACCAGGTCATGAGGGCTGTGCCCACGTGAATGGAACCTGTGTTTCCCTAGAAGGGACCCCAGAGGACCCCTCACCCCTCCCACCGTGTGAGGACACAGCAAGAAGACGGCCAAGGAAGCCCAGAAGAGGGTCCTGACCAGGACCCCGCCATGTGGCACCCCGATCTCAGACCTCCAGCCTCCAGGACGGTGAGAGATAAACTTCTGCTGCGTATAAGCCACCCGGTCTGTGGTGTTTTCTTATAGCAACTCTCAGCCCGACCTTCCCCAATCCACGCTCCCTGCCACACGCCTGTAGAATCTCAGGTGACTTCTGGCGGGGCCCAGGCTTGTGTCAGATGTGGGAAGCAGAGGATGAACTCTAAAGTGGCTGTATTCCTCTTTGGTGCAGGGGAATTTGTTCCGTGTTCAGGCTTCAGGCGTGACAGAGACGGGAATGGAGACCCACAGCTCTGCAGCCAGAAGGACCTAATTTGACTTCTACTACCTGGTTGTGTAACCGTAGTCAAGTGATTTACAATTTCCTTGTCTATAAATCCGGAACACTAGGAGGGTGGCCACGAGGCTTACACATTCTATGTAAGATGATACTGTTGTCTAGCACAGCTAAATGTTCAGTGTCCTTGCAACAGCCATTACGGCTGTTACATCACTGCGGGCACAGAGGACTTGGGCTGCTAGCGAAAATCAGATCAACATTGTCCCTACTGGGCGTTCTTGCCTGCGTTGTCTCACCACACTTGATTTTGCCTATTTATAAGCAGAATCTGTTGTGAGGATTCCATCGTCTGGATTGAGGGGGCTGCACACAGAGACGCTGGCTAGAGAATGGGGAGAGCTCATAGACTTGTAGACGGGAAGATTCAGAGTAGCTTCTACTCATTTAAGGGCTGCAAGTAACCTGAGCCGTCAGCATCTCAGTTTTACCGCTGGATGTCGACCCCCATTCCCTTTGAGCCGGACACCGTTTACTTCACCAGCCTGAGCCTCAGTTTCCTCATCTGGGAAATGGGATAGGTTGGGTTCCCCAGAAGCAGATTCCAAGGCGAGGGGTCGTGTGCAGGTGATGTGGTCAGGAAGTCACCCCTCTGACGACTGGCCAGAGGGAGGAGGCCGCAGCCGGACCCCAGGGGGCAGACGCCCTGGCGCGTCCCAGCAGAGCAAAGGAGACCGGACTGTCCTGGGAGGGGCCCTGCCGGTGGGGGAGCAAAGTCAACTCCCACGTGTCCCAGCCCTTGGTGCCCGCAGGCCAGTGGCTCCAGAGAAGGGTCCCGGTGCTGCGTGTCAGAAAGGAGAGAGCGTGGGGGACACGGGGGGCTCACAAAACAGCCAGAAGGCACCTGACGGAATGGGGGGCACTGACAGCACCCACCACGTGGGCACGTGCGTGCTCACCAGCCGGGACCGTGGGAAGGCCGGGCCCCGGCGCAGAGCCGGCACCGGGCTGCCTCTGTGAGCTCCCTTCCCTGCCAGGACCCCCCTTTGTTTCGATCGATTGCACCTGGTGAGCGGGACTGGGGTGGCGGGCCCCGGCTCATCGGCGTCTGCGTGGCCTGACCGCACACCGGCTGCCTGTTCACTGCCGCCGCCTATAGCACGAGACGCAGTCGGCCCTCAGGCACGCTTCCAGTGGCTGCGTGGTGGGAGGCTGCCACCCCTTCCCTCGGGAACTGTGGCCGCCCATCAGCCCGGACTCAGGGGCTGGGAGGCTCAGGTGGGGGCAGACCCAGCCGTGCCTGCATCCCGCCCACTGGAGAAGCCCCGCATGCCTCCTGGCCCTGGGCGTGGGTGAGGTCTAGTTCAGGGATGGAGCAGCTGCCGCTGCACCTGCCTCGGGGGGCGGGTTCCTGAACCTCAGGTGGGCGTGTGGCCAGGACACAGCGGGGAGGGGATGGCTGTCTGCCTCCTGGACAGCCGTGCCTGGTCCCCCAGGCGTGCAGTGTGTGGAGGCCACAGGCCTCTGGACTCAGAGCCCCAGCTCCTGGATTCTATCCCAGCTTCACCACAATTTTCTGTGATCGTGAGGTAGAAAACGAAAGAAAGTCCTACAGAAACAGACACTTCACACGTCTGTGCCCCGTGCACCCATTCCTCAATCGGACGGGTCAGATGCATCGCCTCTGACACCCTCACGGTCCTGCCATCGGTGGCCCTGGCCCGGTCCGGCCCCTTCAGTGACCTGGGGGTGGATGGGGGTCCCTGTCCGGGGTGGGGTGATCCCCTCGATGATGTTAAATTGACCAAGAAGTACAAAACGACAAGGCTGCTGCCCGGACAGCCCTGCCATTCCTTACCAGCCCTGGCAGCGGTCTTGCCCAGGTCCTCAGGCCACGGGGGGGGTGCGGCACCCCCAGGGAAGGGCCGCCAGGCGTGCGAGCACGCTCTCCTGGGCGAGAAAGGGCCCGGAAGTCCTGGGGATGGAAGAGCCGACGAGTCCCTGCCGCGTGCTCCGACTCCTGGCTCGCCACGCGTGTGATGACATCACAGCGGTCCAGCCTAGGGCCTGGGACAAGGTCAGCATCAGCAGCCGTGTGGACCCGGGCAAACGGCTTGACCGTCGGCGCCGGATTTCCCTTGCAGTCCAGGCTGGGCCTGGGCTCGGGCTGCAGACTGGGCCCCGGGGTTCCGTGTGAGGCCCTTCAGGCAGGGATGGCTCAGAACCCGCTGCCCTGCCAGGGAGGGCCCCGTGGGACAGTGAAGCCACCTGAGGCCCCTCGGTTGTCCCCGACCCCGAGCATCTCAGGACTCTCTCAGCACAAGCCACGCCTGCTGGACTCAGCGGTGCTTTGCCCACAAGGTAGACAGAACGTCTAACGACAACTTGAGGCTTGCTGTGCCCAGGGAGAAGGTCTGATGGTAAGTCCCTCCTGAGGGCAAGAGAATCTGGCCTCCCCAGGCCCCGGAAGTGTGGAAGGTCGCGGAGCTTGAGGGCAGGGGCCCAAGCTAGAGGTTGGCACCTGCAGAAACAAGCAGATAGGCCCTGGCACAGTAGTGCCTGGAGGCTTCCGGGCTGCAGGGGGCCTGTGGGCATTTGTGTCTAACGTGGCAGAAGCCGGGCTGCAGGGGGCCGAGCGGTGACCAGGCACCTCAGCCTGAGGCTGGCTCCTGGCTTGGGGGGGCAGCAAATAAGAAGTTCCCGGGGGCAGAGTAGGGGCCGCCCCCTGCTGAAGGTTTCTGACTCTCAGAGGCAACAGCCAGAGGGATGCAGCCCCAGGCCCACAGACACCAGGGATGCCGGAAGCCACCAGAACCGAGAAGCAAGGCCTGGCCCAGATTCTCCCTGACAGCCTCCAGAAGGAGCCACACCCTGACGTCAGTCCTCTGGCCTCCAGACGGTGAGAGGAGGCCTTTCTGTTGTTTCAAGCCACCCAGGGTGAGGTCCTTTGTTGCACCAGCCTCAGGAGACTGACACACGGACCCACATCTGTCACCACCAGGAGGACTCCCGCGGGCCTCACGGGATACAAGGAGATGGGGGAACAGCCCTCTTAGAGACAAACTCTGAATTAGCTAGTTATTTCCCTAAAAAGTCTACTTGGAGATGAGTAGACATGATAAAGGAAGCAGAGTGAAACATCAGCAGTAAATCTAGGGCTTCCCTGGTGGCGCAGTGGTTGAGAGTCCGCCTGCCGATGCAGGGGACGCGGGTTCGTGCCCCGGTCCGGGAGGATCCCACGTGCCGCGGAGCGGCTGGGCCCGTGAGCCGTGGCCGCTGAGCCTGCGCGTCCGGAGCCTGTGCTCCGCAACGGGAGAGGCCACGACAGTGAGAGGCCCGCGTACCGCAAAAAAAAAAAACAACAACAAAAAACAGTAAATCTAGGCAGTGGGTATCTACTTGTTGAGCATAAAATTCAACCTTGAAATTGTTAATAACAGAACATTGAGTTAGGTCTATTCGTGGTAGACATTGTAGGCTGGGTGACCCAACACGTGTTTCCAACCCCTTTCTCCCTTGCCCGCTTTTATTATAAAAGCCTAGAAACCCCAAATGTTCACCTTCCCAGCTTCCCTTGCAGCCAAGGGTGCCCACGTGACATGGTTTGGTCCTTGAGATGTGACCAGAAAGCCCCGGGCGTCCAGGAGAGCTTGGGGTTTGCTGTCAGGAGGGGTGGATGTGACAGGAGGCTTCATCCGGCCCCTCCTTTCCCTGCCTTGTCCTCAGACCCTGCATCCGCTTGAGATCACGGGTGGAAAGTGACGGAAAGGCCAAGGGAACCACGGGACACGGCCCTGACATCGCCAAGGGCTAAAGCAGACCTCTTGGCAGCCAAGGGCTGATTTCAGCCCCCAGAAGTTAGGGTTCCCGGTGCTTACCGATGAAAGCTTTCCTCTCTGATCAAACTGTTCAATCTGGAAAGACTAGAAATGCCATTATCGATCACTTAAGGTCCGGCTGTGCTCTCCTGGGGTGTTGGGGGGGTTGTCCTGTGAGAAAGAGTAGGTCCCTCTGGGAAATGACGGGGTACTTCCAAAGGAGTAGTGGGTCTGAGACCCCAGCACAATCGCTCCTTTTATTCTGAGCTGTTACTTCAAGAGAGGATGAACACGTTTATACACGGAGTTTTCCAAGGGAGAAGCGTCTTGGTTGAAAATACCTTCTTCCCTCACTTACCCACTCCCCACGTCCGTGCTAGGTCAGACATGCCCCCAAATGAGCCCCCAAAGCCCACGTGATCACATGGCGCGTATCACGGTCTCCCTGCACATTGTCCGCACTGGCCCGAGAACACCCCCATATCACACTGTCTTTCAGCTGGGAAAACCTGGGTCTCAGGCGGTGCTGGACCAGCTGTGTAGTTGCTGCGTGGGGACAGACGACCGGATGACAGAAGAACAGACTCCAAGCTTGCAGGTCCCTTACAAACAGCAAACGGTCGATGCCCACCTGATGCTGGAGACGCTCACGTTTCCGTGCTGCTACGGCCGACCCACCCGTGTCCCCAAAAGCCATGCTGAAGCCCTAGCCCCCAGGACCTGTGAATGGGACCCGCTGGGAAACAGAGTCCTTGCAGATGGAATTAGTAAAGATGAGGTCACACTGCAGCAGGGTGAGTCTAATCCAATCTACATGGTGTCCAGAGGAAAAACGCCATGAAGACACAGACACACAGGGAGAAGGCTATGTGACCACAGAGGCAGAAATTGCAGGGATGTGTCCACAAGTTAAGGAACCTGAGGACTCTCTGCACCCACAGGAAGCCGGAAGAGGTGAGGAAAGGTTCCCTCCCACGCAGGTGTCAGAGGAAGCGCCTTGATGTCAGACCCCCAGCCTCCAGAGCTGAGAGACAACACATTTCTCTTGTTTTAAGCTACCAGCTCTGTGGTCCTTCGTTATGGAAGCTACAGGACGCTAACAGCGATTAAGAACAGCTGGGGAGCACATTTACAATATGGAACCCCAAGGCTCAGCCTAGAAATTCAGCTTTAATAGATTCAGGGTGAGGCCCGGGACCCTGCATTTTCATGATACTGCAGCGGAGAGTTCTGCTGCTTGGGATAGAAGCATTCCGGCCGTCTGCTCATTAAGACAATCCTCTGTCTTCCACTGAAGGCTCCTGGTGGGGAGGCGGTGCCCCCGGGGGGGGTGCTGTGACCTCACCCTCGTTTCACTCTACCCGGTCCCCCCAGCCCTGACAGCAGCCCTTGGCCCCAGTGCCTTTGACCGCCCTGATCCCACCCTGGACACCAGGCCTTCCACACCTCCTTCTGTCTACGCCCGTACAACGCTCACTTGAGCCAGATCACAGCCAACCAGTAGGTACCTCTGGTACCTAAGACAGAAAATTAATTAAATTTAAGGCTTCGGGTGACGTAAAACAAATTAGATCTCTGTTTCTTCAGTTTAAGCCCCCAAACCTTGGCACTAAGTTTACTTAGGATGCGAGTAAAATAAGATATACCTTAAAAAACGGAAAACCAAGCGTGCATAAAGATTACATGAATGGATTCAACTTTAGGAACTAGGTCAAAAATGAGGTTTGTGCCCTGTGCATGAGAGAACTCAGCGGCGGTTGAATTATTCATGCATCGTGAGCCCTGCTGTTTTAAACTAGACAATTGAACACTGGTTTAAAAGGTCATTAACACCCAGGAAAAATGCAAATGGTTTCTCCATCTTTTTAATTGTCATGGCATGAGAAGCAGCAGCTCATGGAAATGAGATGGAAGCAGGTCCCCTCCCTGGGGGGGAAGACGGCCCCCTCCTCCAGACCCTTCTTGGAGGTAGGCTGGCTCCCCTGGGCACCCGCTCTCCACAGAGACCCGCTTGATGGGTGAGGAAGCAAATTGAGGTGCTATTTAAAACCGTGCTCTCCTACGTGAATCATCAAGAGCCTTTTTCTCGGAGAGGGTGGAATTGGGGGCAATGTTCAATTAGCCTAGAAAATATCCCATCGGCCCAGCCACCTATGGAAGGGAGCTGTTCCAGGTGGAATCACAGTGTGAGAAGGGACCCGCCCCAGACCTTTATCTTGGAAGCACGCAGAGGGGTGGGGATTCGCCCAGAGCTGCTCAGCCGCTTGAGGGCGATGGGAGAAGGCGCCCTTCTCCTGCCCCGCCCAGGCCAGTCACCTCGCCTCCTGTCCCCAGGGACAGGATTCCAAGAGCACAGACGCAGATCAGTAAGATCTTACTGTAAGATCAGTTAAGTGCAGCTCGAGAAAAATGACTTCTCCTTTGCACTCCAAACTTCAGGAGGCTCTTAATACAAACCACAGTCAGTTTTTGTTTCCTGAATCCCTTCAGGCCAGTGGAGGGGGCCTCGTGGGCGCCCCCCGCTGGCCAACATTGCAGGGGGCGGCCTCGGGCTTGAGCTCCACCTTCGAGGACCCGCAGCAGCCGGCAACGTGAGCCTAGACCTTCCTCTCCTGGAACCCTCGGACTAGCTGGGGAGGCAAACACACAGAGGGCGCGGGACCAGGGAGACAGGGTGCCCGAGGACGCCTGGTGGGGAGCAAACGTGGAGGGCAGGGGAGGCCGGGCTCTGCTGCTTCCTGGGGGCTCGTCCACACCCCATTCTGTCTAGAAGAGAGTCGACCAGATCTTAGCGTGCGTGAGACAACCCAACAGGCTGACTGAGGAGCAGCTTCCAGAGTCACAGCCTGGACTGGGACGTGGTGCTTCTGACTCAGCAGGTCTCGATGAGGCCAAAACACTGCTCGGGGGACACACACACCCCCGCCCAAGTGATCTTGCTTCGTGGGGACCCCCCCTATCCGGGCAGAATCCAGCGTGGCATCCAGAGATACAGGGTGGGTTGCTGGCTCCGGGGTACAAGCCTGTCGCCGCACGCGGGGTAGGATGTGTGGTTCTCAGAGCACGCGCGCTGCCTCCTGCAGACTTGCCGCGCTAGACAGAGTGGCCCCCAGAGACGTCCATGCCCCAGTCCCCGGGAAGCTGAGAACGTGTTACTGCCACAGACTGAGCATGCGTCCCCCCGGCCCCAGACTCATGTGTTGGAATCCAACCCCCAAGGTGATGCGGTCTTGAGGTGGAGCTGCCGTGACGGGGTCAGTGCCCTAATAAGAGACCCCAGAGAGCTCCCCGCTCCTGCCCCATGTGTGGACACAGGGAGAAACTGCCGTCTATACGCCAGGAAGACCCCAAATCTGCCGGCCCCTTGATCTCAGAGTCCCAGCCGCCACAAATAAGTGAGTGTTGTTTAAGCTGCTGTGCGTGTGTGTGTGTGTGTGTGTGTGTGTGTGTGTGTGATGTTTTATTACGGCAGCTGGGATGGACCAGGGCGCTTACCTCACACGGCCCCAGGGACTTTGCACATGAGACCGAGACCTTGAGGTGGAGCCACTACCCTGGATGATCTGGGTGGGTCCCATACGCTCACAGGGGTCTTTGTAAGAGGGATGGGAGAAGGTCAAAGCCAGAAACAGGAGAGTGAGCAGAGGATGCAGAGGCTGGAGGGATGGGTTTTAAGGGTGGAGCGGGGGCCACGAGCCAAGGCGGGTTGTGCCTCTAGAGGCTGGAAAAGCCCAGGACGTGGATTCTCCCCCAGAGCTTCCGTGAGGCCCCAGCCCAGCCGACGTCGTGATTTCAGCCCACACTTCTCACCTCCAGAGCTGCAGGGGAATAATTCTGTGTCGTCTTAAGCACCTAGGTTTGCAGTCATTTTTTTTTCTTTTTTTTTTTTACAGCAGCTGTTATAGCAGCGAGAGGAAATGCATACACCTCCCAGGGAGTGAGTCCAAAATGCAAAGGCTCTGCCAGCAAACATGCCAGGCCCATGGGCTCCTGACCTCACCCTGCTTTGTTCTGTCTCCGAGAAGCTGCCCAGCTCCCAGGAGTGCAGGCCCAGCTCAGCAGCCCTGCACGGCTTCCTTCCACACGAGAGGCAGGGACTCCGTAAGTCCTGGGGCGCCGCTACTAGGACTTCTGTTCCTGGCCGGTGGGCCCTGGCCCTCACTGACACGATGGCACGGGACACAGCACCAAAGCTTCCATCTGAATTTCACAGGCGGAGACGAAGGAGAGCTGGTGAAAACACACGCAGTGCTGCCGTGCAGAGAAGCTGGAGAGAGGAAGGCTGGGGGCCCTGCCCCCGCTCCGGGGCGGTCAGTTCTCAGGGCCCCGCTGTCCCCTTAGGGCTGAGTGAGGGGCGTCAGGCAGCCAAGGACAGGTGGCTCTGGGGACAGAGCTGGAGGACCCTTCCAAGGCCCTCACACTCACAAGCCCTCGGCTGCCCCCTCTTCGTAAGACCCTTCTGTTTACGAGTCAGTCCTTTGGGTGGAGCTGTTAACATCTTGTGGAATCGTGAACAGGGCGGGAGGTGGGCAGGCAGATGCACCGGGCTGTCTGATCTTAGCTTGGAGTCACTCCTTCGATCAGGATGAGGAGGGCAGCCAAGGTGGCCGCAGGACCGGGAGCACGGAGGGTGGGAGCGGGGGCACTGGGTGCGCAGAGGGCGCTGGAGAGGCGAAGGCTGCGGACCCTCGGTAGCAGCCCCGACGCCTCGTTTGTCTCGGGCTGGCAGGACCAGCACCCCGGTAGGTAGAATGTGCCGTCCTGTCTGGGACCCTGCAGGCCTCAGCGGGTGCTTCTTCGTTTTCCGCATCACACTCCCACGAAGTAACCTGGGAGGAATCGCCGGCTTGTTCATGTTCACGTCCCACCCCAGGGCCACACCTAAGCGGGCCCCCGTGTCACGCCCGAGAGGGGCCCCCGGCAGCTGAGGACAGCAGGTGCATTTGAGGGAAGAGATCCCACCCCACCCTTCCAGAGCCTCGCCCCGCCCCAGGGGATTCAGACCCTGGTGGGCTTCTGGCATCACGGACGTTAGTTAAAATGAAGGTTTCCAAGTCTCTCGCCCAGGAAGTCGGGCCCCACAGGCCTGGGCTGGGGCCCAGGATCCTGCATTTCCCTGGGGCACTTGGCGAGGCTCCAGGACCCAGTCTGGAAACACTAGCCCTGGGGCCGCGCTGGGGACGTTTTGTAGAGGTGATTACCACCTACGATCAGGTGGCTTTAAGTGAAGGACATCACCTTCCCTAACGTAGGTGGGCCTCCCCCAGGCAGCTGAAGGCCTTGAGAGCAAACGCGGCGGTTTCCCAGAGAAGGAAAACTCAAGACTGCGGCCTCCGCTCCCACCAGATCGTCCAGCCTGCCGGCTGCCCTAAGGCTTCTGGACCTAGCAACCCCACGACCTCGTGAGCCAGTTCTCCAAAACCAGTCTCCTGGTGGATTCTCCTGCTGGTTCCCTGGAGAGCCCCGACTGGGACAGAAGGCCAGCGCGCTGTCGGGAGTTTCAACAGATCACTCCACGGGAAGATTCTAGAACAGTGCCAAGGACAGAGCAATCGCCCCACGGATGTGACCCGTCGCGGCTGCCGGGTGCTGGGGACAAGCCGTCGTGGTCTCTGTCCTTGGGGACCTCTCCCTGAGATGGTCCCTGGCCCCAGCAACCACACAGGTGTCTACGGGCCCAGCGCAGACACCGGCGGGGGGTGTCTCTGAAAGGTGAGTGAGCGTGGGTGTGGGCGGAAGCAGCTTGGGGGTGGGTGGGAGGTCCCGGCGGGCTGGAGCACGGGGCCAGGAGACCCCGGCGAGAGGGGGAGGACAGGGTCTCACAAGCAGGGCAGCCTCCAGCCCTCCTCCTTGTCTCCCAGCCTTCCGCGGTCACCGTGGTCTCCCCGTCCACCGCCCCTTCTGGCCTCCTGGCCTGCCGTGCACCCATCTCCACGGCCGCCCCCTGCGCCGTGGCCTGCCCTCTTCTTGTCCCCGCCCCGGGTCCTGGCCACGGCAGCTGCAGCAGCTCTGCTGTCCCAGGGGGCCCGTGCAGCCCGGGGGGGCGGCCGCGCTCAGCTGTCCGTCCCGTGCCGTCAGCCTCGCCCCACCCCTTCACCCTGTCTGAGTGCGTTGGGGCTTCTGTAGCCAGAGACCGGGCGGGCCTAACAACGGACATTCCTTCCCCACGGTGCGGAGCCTGGAAGCCCCAGATCAAGGCACAGGCAGATTTGGTGTCTGGTGAGGACCCGCCTCCTGGTTCACAGAGGGCCGTCTTCTCACTGTGTCCTCATGTGGGGGAAGGGGCAAGGGGTCCCTTCTCTGAGGGCCCTCATTCCATTCATGGGGGCGCCGCCCCCCGACCTGATCACCTCCCAAAGCCCCCCACTCCTAACGCCATCACATTGGGGGTTAGGATTCAACACGTGAATTCCAGGGGGACACAGACACCGAGCCCACAGAACCGCCACCGTCTTCCCTCCGCACAGGCGCGTGCTGGCCTCACTCCTGTTCACACTCGGGCCGCCCTCTCTGTCCCCCACTTCCCTCCACCATCAGGCTCCGGGGGGGGGGGGCGGTGCCGATCCTGCCTCCTCCGGGCTCCCCCCCCATCCCAGTCCCGCTGAGGACTCCTGGCCGCATCTTCAACCGACGCGCAGCTAGTGGGCGTCAGGAACTGAATTTCTCGTTGTGTTAACTTTTACGGGAATGCACGGGGCCACGTGAAGCTAGTGGCTGTGGGGGGACAGTGTGGTCCTAAAAGTGGGTTCACCTCCGTGTAACTTACCTCCCTACTCCAGAAAATGCTCCATGGCTTTCCTTTGCCTTTAGGGGAGATGTCGCTACGAAGCAGTAACCTTCGCGTGCACGTGATGTGTGCCAGGCGTGGCCCTGCGGGCCTAACCTCATCTGATTTTCCCAGCAAGCCACGGCGGCCCTGCGTTCACAGATGGGGGCCTGAGGGACAGAGGGTCAGGAATGTGTCACGAAGGCGGGTCCTCAGCAGGGCTCACGGGGCTGCAGGAACCGGACGCCGCAGCCCACCTCCCTGCCCCGGGGCCAGTTCTGTTCCCAAAAGGCTACCTTGAAGCCATCACCCCAGAGAGCTATGAGTGTGGCCTTATTTGGAAATACGGTCTTCTTTGCAGATGCCACCAAGGTAAGATGAGGCCACACTGGAGAAGGGTGGGCCCTAATCCCACGTGACCCCGTCCCTGTAGGAAGTGGGGAGACACAGCCGCGGGGGGGACCCCAGAGCCAGAAGAGGCAGGAAGGAGCCCCCTAAAGGTTCCGAGGGAGCATGACCTTGACTTCTGGCAAGTTCCCCGGAGCCGTGAGAGAATAAATTTCTGTTGTTTTAAGCACCCCCCTCCCCCGCCGGTGGTGGGATTTGTTGAGCAGCCCCAGGAACCGATACGCTCACTTCTGAAGCCACATCCCCTCCACCCACCTCGAGCAGAACGCCAACACCTGGCTCTCCCTTCCTCCACCGTGGCCTGGGGTTTCCCCTTTTCCCTCCTCTAATGGGTGCAGAGCCATTCCTCTGGACCAGCGCTGTCCAGGGGGCAAAGACGGTGGCCACGCGTAAGGTATAGTGGCCATGGGAAGAAGACGAAACAAAACAAAAACAGGTTAAGTTAATGTTAATCTATCTAGTTAGGCTGATACAGCCAAAATATTATTTCAACAAGTCATCAACGTAAACATCAACGAGGTATTTTACACTCGGGTCGTTTTGTACTCAGTCTTCACATTCCACGCACACTTCACGCCTATGGCCTATCTAAAATGTGTGGCAATTTACACTTACAACACATCTACATTTTCATTGGAAATACCTGATGTGCGTGTGACGTTTATACACTTTGCAGTTGGAAGTGGGCTCACGTACTCAAGTTGTTCTAAACACATGTGGGAGGTTCCCGGGAGCTGAGTGGAAAATCCGTTTTAAAATTTGCATTTCAGCTAATTAAAGTTTCAAAGTCAGTTCTTCAGTCACACTAGCCGGATTCTGAGTGCTCGCTGCTGCACGTGAGTCCGGGAGACCCACCCGGGAGTCACGTCCCTGGGTCCCCATCCACTCCTCCCCCTACCCCCTCCCCCGACAAATCAAACTGGAAGGAGGCCTGGAGGTACAGCCCAGCCCTGCCCTGGGCGCCACGTACAGGAATGTCCAGGCTTGGTTTACAGATTCCCCCTCTCGCCCGGCCCGGCAGGTGGCGGGGAGGATGGATTAGAATAAGGCACTTCAGAAGCACGATAAAGGAGCAAGGAGCTCTGTGAGGGGGGGGGGGGGGGACAGCGCAGACACCGCACGGGGGGTCCCGAGCTATAGGAAGGTGAGCAGCTCCTCAGGCAGGTGAGACGCGTGAGTATTCCAGGTGCAAGCGGTACTGTTTCCAAAGCCTGGAAGCTGGTGCCACTTCACACTGACAACAGACAGACAATAACAGGCGCTGATGAGGAAGTGGAAGGGTCGGACCCCTTGTGCCCTGCTGCTGGGAACGCGAAAGGGTGAAGCTGCTGTCCAAAGAGTATGACGGTTCCTCGAAAAAATTTAAGACAGAATTACCATACGATCCAGCAATCCCACTTCTGAGTATATATCCAAAAGAGATGTAAACAGGAGCTCAGAGAGCTATTTACACGCCTAGGGTCATAGCAGCGTTATTCACAACAGCCAAAAAGTGATGAACGGAGAGAGAAAATGTGGTATACAGTGAAGTACTGTTGGGTTTTAAAAGGGAAGGACATTCTGACACCTGCTGCAACGTGGATGGATCTGGAGGACCTTATGCTCAGTGAAAGGAGCCAGTCACAGAAGGACAAGTACTGTGTCAATTCCACTCACATGAGGGGCCTGGAATAGACAAATTCGTAGAGACAGAAAGTGGAATGGGGGGGGCAGGGACTGGGGAGAGGATATGGGGAGTTGTTTAATGGGGACAGGGTTTCAGTTTGGGAAGAGGAGAAAGTTCTGGAGATGGTGATGATTGCATAGCAATGAGTGTACTTAATGCCAGTGAACTGTTCCTTGAAAAATGGTTAAGACGGTAAATTTTGTTATTATTTTCACAAATTAAAAAATTAACCTCATGTTATTGACATATAAAATCAAACTTTAGATCAGACATTGTTTCACTTAATGTTTTCCCTAGCAGCGTTACTAAAGAACATTTATATTTCTTATCATTTTGAAAAGAATAACCGTCTTCTAAGCATTATTAGCCCTCCAGAACTCGAGTTTTCCAAAAGGCAAAATTTCCTTTTCAGTCTTAGGATTTACAATTCTCAAGCAGCCCACGTCCTAGTGGAACTTGGATTCTCACACGTGAGACTGAAAGAAGAAAAGTCTGGAAGCTGGAAAGGGCCTGGTGAGTTCAGGAATCCATAGCCCTAGGAGGCTGCAGTTCTGCACATGCAGGGCCCACAGGGCCAGAGAGGGTGGGAAGGAGACCCAGGGCCAGGCAGAGAGGGGCCTTGAGTGCCCCCCAGACCTGGATGTCCGTGATCTGAGCCCTGCGTTGGGGGTTGCACCGTGGAGCGTGGAGAAGGGATCACAGGGCAGAGGTACAGCAGGCCCTGGACCTCTGCTGCCCATGTCTGAGTTCCACTCCTCCACCCCCAGTGGACCTCGGGCTGGGCCAGCTGCCAACCTTCTGTCCTCGGCTGCCCCCCCCCCCAACGACTGGAGATAACGATAAAAGGTCTTCAACTCTGAAACCCGAATGCTCTCACACTGAAAGTCACTTTGGAAACTCATTTGGTGGCAAAATGTGACCAGAATGGATGTGAGGCTTCTTAGGGCTGCTGTTCCTCTTCCTACGCTCTCACTGCCGAAACAGTAACGTGTTTGATTACAGGGTGCTATCGGCGACCACTGGGCCAGGTCATACACACTACACACACTCTGCCACCTTCTAAAGTCAAACAAGTTCGGAAACGCAGCTGGTGCAAGAGCTCTGGGTAAGAACTGTGTATCCACCTCTGAAGACTGCAGGGAAATGCATTCATTCATGAAATACTCCCGCAGCTCTCCAAATGTGGCCTGCAGATCCCCAAAACCCTTTCAGAGGGTCCACACACAACCATTTTTACAGTCATGCTGTTATTACTTACCTTTGTCACTGCCCATACCTTGGCACAAGGTGCAAAAACACCGGCAAGTAGGACGCGGAGGCCTCAGCAGCATGGAGACCACGGCTCCAACCGTACCAGCAGGCGTCATACTCACAGCCATGCGCTCAGAGTTTTGCTTAAAAATATGCCAGTTTCTGGCTGAATAATATTCCATTGTATACATGTACTCCATCTTCTTTATCCATTCGTCTGTCGACGGGCATTTAGGTTGCTTCCATGACCTGGCTACTGTAAATAGTGCTGCAGTGAACATCAAAAGGAAGGAAATTGGGTCATTTGTAGAGACGTGGATGGACCTAGACGCTGTCATACAGAGTAAAGTAAGTCAGAAGGAGAAAAACAAATATTGTATATTAACGCATATATGTGGAATCTAGAAAAATGGTACAGATGAACCGGTTTGCAAGGCAGAAATAGAGACACAGATGTAGAGAACAAATGTATGGACACCAAGGGGGGAGGGGGGAGGGGTGGTAGCGTGTGGCATGGGATGAACTGGGAGATTGGGATCGACGTGTAGACACTAATATATATAAAATAGATAACTAATAAGAACCTGCTGTATAAAAAAATTAAATTTTTTTAAAAAGCCAGTTTCACTGAAGAATGTCCTTGAAAAAGCAGTAAAAAACAGTATTAGCTTTATTAAAGCTCAGCCCTTGAGTACATGTCCATTCTGGAGGAAGGAACGGGGGGCTCGTGATCACAGCACTGCACTCGGAAGGGCAGGAGGTGTCTAAGGGGAGCCCCTGTGGATGAGCTGTGAGCCAACCAGCCCTCTGCCGTGGAACTCTGCTGCACACAAAACACACCTGGCAGACACACCACAGGGGTTCAGACATTTTCTCAAAAATAAATGAAGTGAGCCTGTCATGTCAAGGAAAACAGTAGTTGCTGCCAATGATAAAATCTGAGTTTTCAAGGGAAAAGTCAAATTTTGGAAAACGTGTATCCAATAGCATACGTCAGACAACTTCCCAGTGTTTAAAGACCTTTCCATGAGCTCAGCAGTGATATTAACAAAAGTAATTTTGTGATATCATTTAAGGAAGCCTGTCAACACTTGGGAGAACTGCATCACTCAGAGAAGGATTATTTTCCAAATAACCGACGGATGATGTTGCTAAAGCTTTCATGGGTAAAAGACCCGTTCGAAGTGTAAGGTAGATCAATGGAGTTTAACGTACTAGAGCCTGAGGTGTTCATTGATATGGTTTCAGATTCCATATTGCAACTAAATTCCGAAACTTGCACCTGTTGAATTTTGTGTAGTATTCAGGAAGAACATCCACCATTGTGTGACAAGGCTAATAAAACAGTTCTCCTTTCCCAACTACACGTCTGTGAGAGGCTGCATTTTCTCCATATACTTGAACCAAAATAATGGATTGCACAGAAATGAGACTCCAGCTGTCTCCCCTTAAGCCAGACATGATAAAGAAGTGTGCAAAAATGTAAAACACCACTCTTCTCATTTTGTCTTGTTTTGGGAAATAGAGTAAGTGTTCATGATAATATAAGATTTAAGTAAACATGAAGTGGGTTTTTATTGTTATTGTAGATGAATCATCAATAGGCATATTGCAAATAAACAAAGCTCCTCCGGGGCCCTCAGTGACCGCGAGGCGTGCAAGGACGCCGAGACACCTCGAGGGTGCGGGTGGACACGGCTGGGGCCCCTCCTCCTGCAGACAGGGCCCTGCCGTCCTCCAGTCCACTTTGTAGGACACACCTGGGTACTTAGAACTTCAATAGCCATGAGTGCTGTGGAGAATACAACTGGGGCAGGAGCTGTTTCAGAGACGCCGTCTCTCTCTGGGATCATCTGTATCCAAGGGTCTGGGGGAAGAACGTTCCACGGAGGGGAGAGCAAAGCCGGGGGCGGGCACGCCCCCGAAGTGGGAAGGGCTTGGCAGCGGAGTTGGGGTGTCTAAGCTGGCCCAGGGAGGCCAGCCTTGTAACCCCAGGTGAGGGGAGTGGCCGAGGCAGGTCACATCGGGCCCCAAAGTGTGCTTCGGGGTCGTGTCTAATTCTCAGCATTCTTGGAAACCACTGGTGTAGACCAAGTGTGGAGAGAGAACAGGCTGCCCGGGGGGCCAATGGAGGTTGAAAGACCAGCCCTCCAGGCGTGGGCAGAAATGGCCGCAGCTGAAGGCCAGGTGTGGCCTGTGAGAGGGGGCAACCAGGACTGTGTCCCACCTGGGCGGAGGGGGAAAACGGGGAAGGAGCAGCCTGGGGGCGAGGGGGCAGGACTCGGCCCCTCCCATTTGGACTGTCGAATGTGAAATGCCCACTAGAACTCTGGGTAGGGGCAGCCAGGAGGCAGGCCGGTGCCTGAGTCTCCGCTCGAAGCTGGAGAGAGAGGTCTCCATCGTCATCAGGGCAGGGGTGCCACGTCGGTAAGGCGCCATCCCTTCCGGGCTGGTGGGAAGAGGGCTGGTAGTCGGGGGTGGAGGAGGGTTAAGTGGGGAAGGAAGTATTAGAGTCGTGTTTTCCTTGTACCCTTGGCCGCCATAGCTTTGGGAAGTTCCCTCTTGTGGCTGGAGGGCAGTTCATCCCGGGGGGAATGTACTCCGGGGAATACGGGGCGGAGGAGCAGAGGGGGGCCTTCTGGAACTCTTCCCAAGAGGAGAGCGGAGAGGAGGCCGGTAGAAGCAGGCCCTTTAAGAGCCTCGCCTGATAGAGGCGCGCCCATTCCCTGGGTGGCAGCGAGGAGTCCGCGGACAGGTTGCAGGAGAGAGCGGGGCCTCTGCCCCCGCGGTAGGGAGACTCTCCCCGGGGACGCCCTTGTCACCAGGGCGCAGAGTCATGAAGACGAACCGCTGCCCCTCTTTTCTCCTGGGTCCTCTTCCTCCTCAGCTGTGCATCCCCTAGATCCTGTCCTCCTCTGCTCTCCTCCATTTCGGACCCCGCCCTGTCTTCGTTGGACCAACGCCCTCCCCCCAGAATCGTTGTTTTAAAAGATGTCCGGACCCCCTGCTTCAGTGATTCTCTCCCTGGGCCACTGAGGATGAGCGCGGCCACCGAGCCCTAATCCCCCCTAACCTCTGACCTCTCTCCCCCGCCCTTTAAGCAAACTTCCCCGCCGCCCCCGTGCCTCAGCCTCCCCTCCCCCTTCTCCAGAAGAAAGAGCGCGCGCTTTTGCAAAGTGGGTGGGAGAAGGCCTCGAGGCGGTGACTGCGCCCGCGGAGCTCGCGTCTTTAAGGCGCGCGCTGCCGGGGCCGTGGGCGCTCGGCCAGCGGGGAATGCGGGCGGGGACGGGCGGCTTGGCCCGCGCCTTTCGCTCTGGAGGGGCCCCCCCGGCGCCTCCACCCACGCGCGGGAAGCCGGGCTCCTCCGCGGGGCACCCACGCGCGGGAACCTGCCCCCAACAACGGGAACTCGAGGGAGGCCACGAAAGACTTTGGTTTTACAAGGTGGGAGGGGGCAGCGGGGGTACCTTTTGCAGCACGCGGCTGCTTAGGGAAGCGGGTGTGGCCAGGCCCGCGAGGACCGGCGCGGGGACGACTCGCAGGCCGCGCGCGGGGCGGGCCGAGGCAACCGGAAGCTCGGGTCGCGGTGGTTAGGACGGCCTGGGGGCGTTTCGCGGGGGGGGGGGATGAAGTTTCGGACCGTGTCCCCCCCCCCCGAGCGCCACCCCTTCACCGAGTCCGGACGAGCGGCTTTGAAGTCGCGGCCTGGGCTCGCCCCTCCCGCGTCCCCTCCCCGCGCCGCGCGGAACCGCCGAGTCCGGGCCGTGCCCGGCTTTGTCGCTAAGCGCGCTATTGCGGCGGCTCATTGGACCACGTCGGTGGGGCGCTCGCGGCCCTGTGATCTGTGAGCTGCAAAGAGCTCCGCGGTCCATTCACAAATCCGCGGCGGGCCGGGGCGCGGAGCTCCCAGGGAGCTGCCCGCCGCGCAGGGGCTCCGCTCCAGCCGCGCCCCTCGCCTCCTCGCGGGTGCCCGCGTCTCTCAAGGCTCGGAATCGGGGGGCCTGGGGGCAGAGGCCCTCACGTCGGTGGAAAGTTCCGAGCCCAGAAGTCCGTCTCACGGGTCCGGGCTCCGACTCCCGGGACCTCGCTGCAGAGCCCGGAGTCTCCACTGGGCCGGGGTCCCCTCCTGGCCAAAAGGCAGGAGCGTGGCTCGGGCGCATCCCCAGCGGCCTCTGCTCCGAGCCAGCCAGGCTCTGGGGCAGGGCCGGCGCCGCAGCCTCAGCGCCCCCTCCCTCCCTCTCGGGGCGCGGCGGGGCACCTGGCCGGTCCCTAGGAATCACCCCTAAAGCCAAGCACGCCCGGGGATTCGCTGCTTACTCAGATGAGCCGGGGGGGGTGCGGGGGTGGGAGGGAGACCCTCTGAGGAAACCGGCTTCCGGGCCTCCAGGGGGTCTCCCACTCCAAACTCCAGCAAGGGATCCCCTCACCCCACCCGACGGCGCAGCGAGACGGGGAAGGGAGCCTGGAGAGGGGTAGCCGAGCCGCGCCCCCGGCAGACGGCCAGTTCTGGAAGCAAGAGCCCGGGTCACACCGGCACAACCTCCTCCCGCCCCGCGTGCGCGCACGAAGGGAAACACCGGGCTCGGGGCGCCGCATCCCCGCTTGCGACGGAGACCACGGCCCCCTGGGCGGAGAAGCTGAGTGCTCGCCGAGACACCACTGGGGGTTCCGGGTGATGCGGGCGTGGCGGAGCCCCTCCCCTCCCCCGCTCGGCGGAGCAGATGGGCCCGCAGTGGGTGCCGGGGACGCTCCGGCCCCGCCACCCCAACCCCAGCGAGGTCCACCCTGCCCCCACCCCGCCGGCCAGCCTGGATGTGCGAGGCGCCTGGGTTCCCGGAGAGGGAGCTCTCCTCGTGCCCCGGCGCAGACGGGCGTGCCGCTTTCTTTTGGCTCGATTTCGTGCTTTCCAGGAGCTGTTTCACGGAGGAAAGGCGATTCCCGCGCGGGCGGAAAGGCTGCAAAAGCCTGCGTTCGGCCCAGTCGCGTCCCCTGGCAGACGCTCGCCTCTGGGTTGCCTCTCGATCCGATATCCATTCCGGCCTCCGACTTCGGAGAATGTGTCCGGATCGAGGTTTCCTAGCGGTCGAGACGGGGCTTCACATTCTGTTGTCAAGGCTGGGCTTTTCCTGGCTGCTTTGCACGAACAGCAGCCGAACTTGTATCTGCAAATAAGACAGAAAAGCGTCGCCCAAAATGTGTCGTTTGTTCGGGGAACCCCCGCTTTACCGTCGGAGCGTTTTGGCACCAAACCTTCAGTCCCCGCCGGCAGCCTCAGACCCTCGCCCCCAGGCCCCCAACATCTGAAACCCAGAGGCTGCCCCGCCGCCGTCAAAGTTAGTCCTGGCCTTGCGAACGGAGAGCTACACTGGGTAGTTAGTCAGGACAGCTCTCATTTCTGGCTCCGGGTAGCTGGGCAGGTGTAAATCCCTAGGAATTTAAGGGCATTAGCTACATATGTGGGAAATCCTGATGCATATCCCGTTTCTCTCTCCTAGCCCGTGTTTATCCTCCAGCTGGTATAGAGTTCCTGAACTTTGCCGTCGTCACAGAGGCTGCTGTGTCTTAGGGGATTAAGTGATATGAGACCCACAAAACCCTGAAACTCCGTAACATAAGATGCAACATGAAGAGCTGCCTGCAGAGAAATGGAAGATTTTTTTGAGAGATATTGAGGAGAAGGAAGCGTTTTGGGGGGAGGAGAAAGAGCACTTCTCTAATGTGTCCTAACTTTAAAATATTTGCTTTGGTGGGCTTTTCCTGAAGTGGGTGAGGTCTGCTGGTGTGATGATGACACAGAAGCGGATATGAGTGCTGGGAGAACTGCTGAGGGCCGTTCCCTGGCCCTGGGCCCCGAGCAGACCCGCTGGAGCTGTCCCGGGAGGGAAGTGGGGCCTCAGAGAGCACCAGACACCAAGAGCAGGCGCCCACGATGCAGCGACGAAGACTCCGTGCTCCTAACAGGCCACCAGTCCCCCAGGGTGTTCTCCTGCCCTTAGCACAGGAGTGTACCAGGGCACACCCCCCACACACACTATACAAACTTTCCACCGAGGTGAAAGCCTGTGCCCCCAGGCCGCCCAATTCGGAGCCTGTTGAGCTCAGTGGAACTGATGGGTAATTTCATCAAATACAGGAAAGGTGTTCATTTCATTCACAATTTAGTTTCACTCTTTTATATCCAACTATACATTTTAATATATTTCTATTAGATAAGGACAAAAAGAAATCCATTTCATGACTTATCTGAACATGGGTTTAAAATAAAATCTATCTCCCCCAACATAAGCGGTATATAACTCTGCATGAGTTCCCCCAGTGAAGCTCTATTGTTGATATTTGGGGGTGATGGTTTAGATATTTTCCTCCTGGTATAAAACCCAGACCAATGAGTTATTTGTCTCAGTAGCAGTTGGTAGGTCAGCTGGGCTGGATCCAGGTGGTTTACGTTAAACCTGAACTTGTCTAAAATTCTGGAACTGTCTAGCCACTCAAATCATGTTTCCAAAAATAGTGTGAAGTCAGCATACGTGAGTTTATGCCATGCTCGCCTCGCTGTGATTTCCTGGGGCTTTCAGGGAAAGAAAGCGAAGAAAAGAAACCCCACGCTCTGTGAGGGAGGCAGGTGTTCCAGGAGTTCCTTTTGAAGATCTTGTTTTCCTTTTGCAAAGATCAAAAGGAAGACAGTGGATAGACACTAGCATTCCTTCCACTATTTGTAAGTAATTGTAAGATTGGAGAGGGTGGCGGATTGTCTTTGCAACTCATTATCCTTTCACACGTCTTTTCTTCTTGTTCTCGTGTGCTCAGCCGGCTCGAGCTATAGGTGCCGCTCTTCAAATTCCAACTCACTCTACTGACTTGCCTCTGGATTATTCGGAATGTGTCACTTTCTTCTTGGTGGCCGCAATTCCGAGGGGACGTTTTCTTTACCATGGAGGCGTGAGGTCACGGAACAGTCTGTGGGGCTCCCAGTCATGACCCTACACAGGCTGCTCAGTCGGCTTGGTGAGGACAGTATGGTCCACTGGGAATGGGAGCCCAACTTCCAGAGGCGTCCACATTTTCCTGGGATGGAGAACAGCAGTGAAACAGGGTGAGAGAGCAGGAGAGGGGCCCCTAGGGCACAAGGTGATTCCCAGGGAATCTCACTCAGCTCAGGTCATTTAAGGCAAGAGTCGCCTGGCTCTGGAGAAAGGCAACGGATGGTGGGCCGCAGGGCCGGAGCAAAGGAATGAGTTTGGGTGTGTGTTTCCTAGCACAAGTGGGGCGATCCTACGATTTCCCTTTAGAAGCATCCTTTTTCCTGAGAAACCAGGTTAGGGAAGGTTTCGGCTCTGGAGAACTGCCCACCCTCCGCCCATCTCCCCAGCCCTCCCAGGCTGGCGCTGAGGATAAGCGTCAAAAGTAGGTCCTCTCCCTGTGGCCTGGACAGGAGGGCACCCACTTCACACCCCCCAACTCCCACGGGGCTTTGGCCGAGCACAGGCCGCCTCTTCTCCGGCTCTGGGGGCAGGGTCCAGACGGGCGACGCCGCTCGCTGACCTCCCCCTTCCCCAGCGAAGCCTCCGCCTGGCGCCAACCCACCCACCGGGCTCTCCTGGGTGCCACGTGGGCGCTTCCGGGAGCGGGGTGCCCCTTGCCGCCCGGGGCAGGGGGAGGCGCGGGGTCCGGGGCGCAAGGGCGTCTGCGCCCCACTCCCCACGGCGCTTCAGGCCCTTTCCAGGTCCTCTACTGCTGCGCTCAGCCCTCTCCTGGGGCTACTCGGACGAGGCCCCCGACCCCAGGCTCCCAGGTTCGCCCGGTGCGTGGCTGCGAGGTGAGCACACCGCGCTTCCTCCGCGCCCGCCGGCCCCGCCCGACCACCCCACCCGCCTCCGCTTGCCCCATCACTTCGGCCTTTGTCTGCAGGCCGGGGTCGCGGCGGCAGCCCCAGGAGCCGAGGGTGGCTCTCCTCCGGGCCAGGCCCTGCCTCCCCGCTTGGCCCCAAGGCCCCGGCCGGGCGCGGGGAAGCGGCCGCGCGGGGCTGGCTCTCGGCCACGGGCGCGGGGCTGCCCGGCCTGATTCTGCTGGGGTCGAGATTTCGCCCTCCGCAATTGCTGGGCTTCTCTACCAACCGAGTGACAAGGACGCTGCGAGCCAACGCCGCTCATATTGCGCTCGTTTGTTTGTTTCCTTCGCATCCCCCGCGCCCTCCCAGAGAAGTGAGGGAAGTAAGGGCACAGCAGAGTGGCTGGAAAAGTTCCCCTCCTCCGGCCTCGTTTTTAAGAACAAACGGAAGGCTTGGATCTGCAGCCAGGCACCCAGCGTCCCCGGGAGCTCTGCCACCGGAGATTTTATTTGTCAGTCTAGCATCGGTGCTATGAAAACACCGTGTCTAGAAGCCGTCTTTCCCCTTGATGCATTCCGAGGTCCCCCTTTGTGCAGAGCGCCGGGGAAGCTTGGAGGATGGTTCTCCAGAAGCGGGGAGGGGGGGGGGTTGCCGCCACTCTCCTGGGCCTGGCGAGAGGAGAAAGGATGGTGGGGGGTCCCGGGCCGCGGCCTCACTATGCTGGGGAGAAGCAAATGTCCAGTGCTGGTCGCCTGTTCACGCGGAGAAGCCCACCCTGCGGGACGGCCGCCGTCCAGGTGGGAAAGCGGAGCTGCGTGGCTCGCTGGGCACAGGGCCGGCACCTCGGGTTCTGGGGCAAACACTTGGAAACGCGTCCCCCGCCTTCCCCGGCGTCCCCAGAAAGCACAGCCAGGCGGGGTCCCAGATCCAGCCTGGCCGGTCGGCCCTCAAGCGTGTTTTAGAGCTTTCCGAAAACAGCTTGTTGCGATTTCCGTGTTTGTAAGATTTAGGATTCCCTCAGCCCCGGGGCACATCAACTTTCTGCAGCTTCCCCCCAGATTTTCTCACCCTCCACGCTGTACCTTTGGATGGTACCCACTCTCAGGGGGCACTCGCTTCCGGAATTATGTTCATGTCTGGGTTGGCTGTGAGTGGCCTGATACTCTAGTGATTTCTCTCCTCATTCCTTCCTCTTTCCCCTCCTCCTCCTCCTGCACCTCTGCCTGCACGGTCCCACCTCGGCCCGTAACTCAGGAATTGGCCTGCTTCCTCCACCAGCCTGATCTGCAGCCTGGAGAGCAGTGTCTGCAGAATGCTGTCCCCCCAAAAGTGAGGTTGGCCTGGAGATGACATGCTGCTTTGCAGAGCTCATGCTGCAGCCAGTAATTTGGGTCTGGATCGCAGGAGAAAACAGCAGAAATCCAGCACTTGGGCTCAGTTAATGCTAAGGCAATCAGAGGCAAAGATGCCCAAGACATCAGAAATTATTTCTCAGGAGAGAGCCTAACTGGTTTTCATGGGACAGGTGGAGAAATTAACCTGCGGTGGCTTTGCAGGAACCAACCAGTCCCGGGCCCTCCCTCTACCTACTTGGTGATCCAGAGACCCAAAATAATTGGACATTCTCTGATGATTAGAGTTCCCAGAGTCGCAGGAAAATTTGCCCCCCAACCCTAAACATGTGTAAATAGGGTGTTCCCGCAAAACTCACCAGCTTCATTTTTTCGGGCACACACAGACTATGGGCTTCATTTTTTGAGACCCAGGGAGGGCCACTGGCAGGTGTGTATCTAGCCAGATAATTTGGTGAAGACCCTTCCACTGGTGGGGGATGGAAGAGAGATGTGAGTCACCCCAGTGGGAAGTGCTTCCCCATCCTGCTTGAGTCTCACCGAGGACCAATGAGCTTCCCCGTCTGCCTCCAGAGCCTACCCACACCCAGCAGGTGACCCAGCCCAGAACCTCCTCCTGCCCAGTGCATGCCTCTCTTCCGAAGGTGAAATCCGCCCCCCCCCCCCGCCCGCCGCCAGCAGCACCCTGTAACTGTTGCTTCTAGTTCAGCCCAGGCCTGACTCTGGAGCCCGCAGTGGGTGCACAGAGCTGGGGTGGAGAGAGGATAGGACCTGGGTGGGGACCAGAGAAAAGGAGAGCCAGGTCAGGGTCAAGCCTTCAAGCCTCAACGTGGCCTGGTGGTCACACCGCCAGGAGGGCTGCTTGTCCAGACCTTACTCCATCCCTCCTGGCCTGACGGCCTCCTGCTGGCTGCCCCAGGCCCAGGCCCAGGGCCGGCCCGGTGGGGGCCCTCAGTTGCTGGGTACCCCGAAGCCACCTGGGCTCTCTCTCTTCTGCCTCTCCCCATCCTTCCTCTCATCCCTCTCCAG
This sequence comes from Kogia breviceps, assembly GCF_026419965.1. NCBI lineage: Eukaryota > Metazoa > Chordata > Mammalia > Artiodactyla > Physeteridae > Kogia > Kogia breviceps. Next base: position 2,894,171 of record NC_081318.1, on the reverse strand, counting down.
TGTATTTTTATTGTGCCAGAGCTCCAGCACCCTCAGAGTTGCCCTTTTGGATGTTTCTCGAACTTTGAAAATTTCCATGAAAGTGCCTTTTAAACGATGGACAGTCATGCCTGGGGTAACAACGGGTGTTTGGTGGGGTGTCTGCAGCTGGGGGCAAGGACAGAAGAGAGAACAGAAGGAGGAGGAGGGAGAGAAGGGGAAACAGAAGTTCAAGTTGGACATTCTGACAGCATTTGGAAAGGAAGTTTAGACAGGGATAGAGGAAAGCGGGGGGGGGGGAGAAACAAATTGGGGGGCCACCCCACCATGTGATTTCTAATTTCCCTTTCAGATGGGCCCTGCTCTCCGGAAAAACTAGTGTAAAGGATTTTAAGACAAGAAAATGAGGTGAATGTCCTCCTGGTGGTACCTCCCTGGGGTAGAGGCTTGGGGTGGGGCAGATGATGGCTGGGGAATTGGGGGGAGGCAGCTGCTCTAGAGTATGTTCTCTCCACGTGGGTTTGAAGTCTTGGCTGACCGTCAGCTCCCCTTCCCTTTCCAGAAAAGAAGACTCATTTATAACCCTTATGCTCCTTTATTTCTCTTCCCCCACACGGAGTCCCAAATCGTATTCCCGAGTTCTTCTGGATCTGCATGCACGTTTCAGGAGGATCGTTGTCCCGGGGTGGAATCCTACCGTATGCGCGCGTCTCCCTGCACGAGCGCGCACACGCGCACACACGCGCACACTTACGATGAGTGTCTGTAGGAAGAGGGTCCTGCGCATCAGCTCTGCGTTTAAGACAGGAATCTGCTGGGTTACCAAAGTCAAATGTAAGTGACAATTCCCCTCTCCGACCAGCAAGGAAGGCGGACTACAAAAGTCCCTTTGTATCTCTCTTGGCAGCTCACTTAATGTTATTTATGCATTTTGTGCAAGGAATTGTGGGATTTTTTTCCCCACGGTAAACAATATGGAAATGTTAAAAAAAATAGCAATATCTTCCAGCGCTTGTCCACGTCTGCACTCCGGGGTGACCCGGCGGGGCTATCGCGCGGGTTTCTCAGATCCCTGAACCGAGAAGCGGCAGGGAAAACACGAGCGAGCGCAGGGTGCGCGGTCGCGGTCTCGCCGGTTCGGCCTCCGGTCCCAGGAGCGCCAGGACGCTGCCGCTTTAAGGGGGGGAGGGGCGGCGACGGCGGGGGAGGGGCGGCGGGAGGCTCCTGTCACCGAGCGGCCGCCGGCGCGTCACGTGGGCGCGCGGCGCCGCGACCATTGGCCCGAGGCACGTGTCCAGGAGACCGGCCCGCGACGTCACTCGAGGGGGCTCTGTTAAAAATAAGAACAAAAATCCAGAGTCGAAGTGTCTCGGGTTGCGCTAAGTGGCCTGGAAATTTCCGAGCCGCGCCGAGGCCGAAGCGGCGAGGGCGCGCAGACGGCGAGGGAGCGCGGGCGGCCCAGCCCGGCCCGGCCCGGCCCGCGCCTCCCGCCGCTCACCCATGCGACTCGGGCCGCGGGGCTCGGCGGGGCTCGGCGGGGGCGCGGCCGCACGCCGGTGGGGCGCCCCGGTCCGCAGCGGGGCGGCGGCCGCGCGGAGGGGGCCCCGAGGCCGGCCGAGCGCAGCGCAGGCCCGCGGGCCTCCATGTGCGTGCTGGCGGCGGCGGGCGCGCTGACCGCTCGCGCCCCGCACCCTCGAGGGCCGGCCGGGGCGCGCGGGCGGGGGCGGCCGGGCGGCGGCGGCGGCCCGAGCGGGCCCCGGCGGGCGTGAGCGCGGGCGAGCGCGCTGCCTGCATGCGCGGAGCTCCAGCCCCGGGCGGCCGCCGCGGCAGCGCCGGATCACAGGCAGCCGGACGCGGAGAGGAGCGCGGAGCCCGGAGGCAGCCCGGGTCCTCGCTGGACCATTGTGACTGTCTAGCGCCCGGGTGCGCTGCGAAGACGAGGACCGGACTCTTTTGAATCTCCCGGCATCTGGGCGCGGGGCGACTCTCGGTATTTCCTAACTCAGCTCGTGGACTGGAACGCGGCTCCGCTCTGAGCGCGGCCGGCGACTTGCAGGCGCCCAGCCCTGGCCGCGGCCGCCGCGCGCGCCCTCGGAAGACTCGGCGGGGAAGGGGCTCGGGCTGGCCGCGAGAGTCTCCGCGTGCAGGGCGGGCGGGCCAAGGGCTGACCGGAGGGACTCCCCGGAGAAGCGCTTTGGGATTTGTTGCGAACAGCATGGAGGAGAATGACCCCAAGCCCAGCGAAGCGGCGGCGGCGGCGGACGGGCAGCGGCAGCCGGAATCCAGCCCCAGCGGCGGCGCGGGCGGCGGCGGCAGCAGCCCGGGCGACGCGGACACTGGCCGCCGGAGGGCTCTGGTGCTGCCTGCGGTCCTTCAGGCGCCGGGCAACCACCAGCACCCACACCGCATTACCAACTTCTTCATCGACAACATCCTGCGGCCCGAGTTCGGCCGGAGAAAGGACGCGGGGACGTGCTGTGCTGGCTCCGGAAGAGGCGGAGGCGGCGGCGAAGGCGGCGCGGGCGGCGCGGAGGGAGGCGGCGGCGCGGGCGGCGCGGAGCAGCTCCTGGGGTCGGGCCGGGAGCCCCGGCAGGACGCGCCGGGTGCGCCGGGTGCGGGCGGGCCGCTGCCCGGCGGCGGCGGCGGCGACTCTCCGGGCGACGGCGAAGGCGGCTCCAAGGCGCTCTCGCTGCACAGCGGCGCCAAGAAAGGCGGAGACCCCGGGGGCCCCCTGGACGGGGCGCTCAAGGCCCGCGGCTTGGGCGGCGGCGACCTGTCTGTGAGCTCAGACTCGGACAGTTCGCAGACCAGCGCCAACCTGGGTGCGCAGCCCATGCTCTGGCCGGCTTGGGTCTACTGCACGCGCTACTCGGACCGACCTTCTTCAGGTGAGTCCTGGGGACCCATGTTCGGCCCGCCGTGGGGAGGCCCGTGGGGTTGCGGGGCAGCGCTGGCGCGGGAACTCACCCGGAGGAAGACACCAGGATCCCTGTCCCCCAACACAAAGACGTACTCACAGCGACATTGTTTGCGGCTGACGCTGATCCCGGCAGCGTCCGGGAGGAGAGGCGACAGGACTGACTCACAAGGGGGTACAGACTTCGCAGAACGGCAAGAACGCAGGACCTCCTTTCTCTCTTGCCTTCTGGGCCTCACCTTGCAGCCCCTAGCCCGTCCCTCCCTTGGCTGGAGTTTATTTGGTGGGAACGGGGTGGCTGGCAGACAGGTCCGGAAGCTCACACTCTCCACCCCTTCTCCGCGTTCTTCCAACTCAGTCCAGACCCGGGACCCACGCCCAGCCCGCCGCAGACCTAGACTCATCCTACGACCCAGTTATCCCAGACGTGGCCGGGGAAGAAAGCAAGGCTGTCTGCTCTTCCTCAGCTGGGGCTGATGAGGGGACCTGTGGGGATCCGCGGAGGGAAGGGATGGGAACAGAGGCGCCCTTTGCCCCGTGCCTGGGTCGATTGCGGAGCCGGCGCGCACACAGCTTGGGGGAGGGAGGCCTGCAGTCCCCCGATGGAAAGGACCTTTCCCAGAGCTTTCCTGGGGCAGCTCTGCGTAGGAAAGCAGCAGATTTCACAGGGAATGTGGCGGGAGCCCGTGGGGGGTGTGCAGAGCTTCTGGGCATATTTTTCATAGATCCGGGATTTTTAAAAGCTAAGTCCATGTCCCTGTAGAAATCATCAGCCGCATTAAGTGCGGGTCTGCGGCTGCGAACCGCCATTAGGCGGAGACTCCATTTGTCCCCGAGCCGGCATCGCAGACCGGACCCCCCTGTACCCCCCCAGCCCTCAACTGTTTTGCAGGGATCGTTTACCCAGTTCACAGCACAACTCAGTCACCCCTTGGCCGCCTTCCCGCAGAGGTGGTGTGTATATCTCTGATGAAATCCAGATTTCTTCAGTTAGATCTGAAATTTGCTCCATTGTTCTCTCCTCTCTCCTTTGTTAATATTTAATTAACATATAGGCTCACAATGCGGCCGGCGAGGAGCCTCGGCCCGGCTTTGTGCGGCGCCGGAGTCGCGGCCGCGCCAGGCCCCAGTGGCCCGCGGGAGCCCGGCAGCCCGGCCTGGCTCGGAAGCTGGTCTTCCTGGACTTAAAAAAAAAGACCTCGTAAGATAAGATTTTATTTGTTTCTTGGCGTCTAAGAAAGCAGCAACGCAGAGTTTTCTTGCGGAGGTTTGGTCTTGTTTCCGAGACTCCTTAAGTGTTGCGGTTTGAAAGAAAATCAAGAAAGAAAAGGAACTAAAAATTTTGATTCCAGGAAGGTTTTCTTTGCGTAAAATGGTGTGTATCTTTTGTGGGCTGATTCGTTGTGTGCGAGCGCCCCAGGACCAGAGGAGATTCGGGGGTGGGGAGGGCGGGAGTGGAGACGGAGAACTGGCTCCGCTACGCGAGGCTTCGGTGGGGGGCCGAGCAGGCGCGGGGTCGCCCGGGGCCTGTCGAGGCCTCGCCGAGACACCTCCTTCCCCCTTGGCGCGCCCGGGACGCCGGCCGCCGCCCCGGATCCGCACCCCCCGGGTAAGAGCCAGGCGGCTGGGCGAGGAGCCGGTGCCCTCGGCGTGGGTGAGACGGGACCGAGAGTGAGCGCGCGCGTGGGGCAGTGCGCGTGGGTGGGTGTGAGCCGGTCGTGCTCTGGAAGCTGAAAGGCCCGGAGTGTGAGCCGAATCAGCCCTTGTCGCCCCCTCTCCAGCGCGCACGGCCCCCTCTTTCCGATCGTGCCTCCCGGAGAGGGAGGACAGGGCTCGGTCGGTCGGTCGGTCGGTGGGTGGGTGGGTGGGTGGGTGGGTGGGTGGCTCAGTGCCCCCTGGGCCTGCGGACCATCCCAGACCCCTGGCTCGGCGCGAGCTGGGGACCGAACCCGCCTTCCTGGTCCGGGTCCGGGTGCCTCCGGAGTGGCTCGCAGCTGGACCCCTCAGCTAGCGCTGCGCTGCGTGGCCCGGCAGCCCTCTGACCCTGCAGAGAGGGGCGGGGACCTGGGCGCTCCGGCTGCCCGAGGTCTAGCCTTCTCCAGGCTCCCCGCGAGGGCGCCTCGGAAGAAGCTGGGGCCAGGAGCCCCCCAGAGTCAATTCACACACTTCACAGATTAAGAACCCCAGGCGTGCGGCCGCGACTCCCTCCTGCCAAGGCCTCTTCCCTCACAGACATGCTCTCAGAGCCCTCCTTCTGAAACCAACGAAAAGAACACACTTGGCCCCCTTCCCTCCGCTGCGCTCTCCTCTCTCAGGCCTTTGCCCGCGGCCAGGCCCCGGGAGCCTCACCTCCAGTGTCCCAAGCCGACCGCAGTGCTGTGGGGCGTCCCAGCGGGAGGAGGTGTGAGGGGTCAGAAGTGCGAACCTCTGCCCAAGGTCACCCGGGCCCCCCAGCGGCCTCCTCCTTTCCCGACCGCACTCCGTGCCCTCTCTCGTGGACAGGGGACTGGGGAGACCTGGTGTGGTGAAGGGGTAGGAAGCTCAGTGCTCCTGCCCCACTCAGGCAAGGACCTGTGGGCACCTTCCCATCCCTAAAGGGAGCGGTGGTGAGCTTGGGCCCAGGGCCAGGTGGAGGCAGACCTCTGGGCCCCTCCTGTTCTTGGAGCCCACCTGACCCTGCCTCCCCGCCCCCACCCTCCGCCCTTGGGACCTGGGGGGTGTTCCCTGTGGGAGTCCCTTTACACCCCCCAGGGCTCTTCCTGCTACTCTGGCTGCCCCGCCCCGATCTTTCCCCCTCACCTCTCTTCCAGCACCTACCCCCGTCCTGTCCTTATTCCTGGACAGAACCTCAGAAAGGGCTAGAAAAAGCCTGGCCACAAAGTTGCGGTTTGTCGCTTTCCTGCAGGAGTTCTCCTTTCATCCGGAGCCCTCTCCTCTAAGCCTGCCCTTCACCCGCACTCCCAGTCCCTCCTGCAGACTTCCTGGGCCACCTCCTCGCTCCCCAGGGGCGGGTCCTGGAGGTGGGTGGGCACTCCGCCCCGTCCCATCTCAAGTCCAGGCCAGCTTTCCTCCAGGTCAGCCAGCTGGTCCTGGGCAGCCGCCTCCCTCCCGCCTCCGCATCCTTCCCTGCCCGTGGGTGACCCACCCCTGAGTAAAGAGGCAGGCCTGGAGCCCTCCTCACCCGAGTTCTCTGTGTCCACCATGCCTATCTAGGTCCCAGGTCTCGCAAACCAAAGAAGAAGAACCCCAACAAAGAGGACAAGAGGCCCCGCACGGCCTTCACGGCGGAGCAGCTGCAGAGGCTCAAGGCCGAGTTCCAGACCAACAGGTACCTGACGGAGCAGCGGCGCCAGAGCCTGGCCCAGGAGCTCAGCCTCAACGAGTCACAGATCAAGATTTGGTTCCAGAACAAGCGCGCCAAGATCAAGAAGGCCACGGGCAACAAGAACACGCTGGCCGTGCACCTCATGGCGCAGGGCCTATACAACCACTCCACCACCGCCAAGGAGGGCAAGTCGGACAGTGAGTAGGGGGCGGGCGCCCGGCCCGGTCTCAGTCCGAGCTGAACGATGCAATAATTTCAAATCATAAATAAAGGGCCAGTGTATAAAGATTATACCAGCATTAGTAGTGAAAATACCGTGTATTAGCTATGGTTCTGCAATATTCTGTGTATATATAATTTACAGGAGGTGTAAAATCCAAAATATCTGACTATAAAATATTTTTTGAGTTTTCTTATGTTTATGAGATTATGCTAATTTTACGATTTTTTTTTTTTGCTAAGGGGTCTGCGTAGGGTTTCATCTTTTTTAATCCCCTAAGTTCCATTATGGGACATCGGACACTTTTTTTCTTTTTTTTAATTTCAAAAGAAGAAAAAAATTAAAACAACTTGCTGAAGTCCAAAGATTTTTATTGCTGCATTTCACACGACTGTGAACCGAATAAATAGCTCCTACTTGGTCTATGAGTTCTGCCACTTTGTTCGTGTGGGCTTGGTGAGGGCAGCAGGAGGGGCTGCATCTCCGGCCTCGCCCTCGCCATCCGGCATTGGGCGGTGAAAGGGCCCTGGCGGGGCGGTGGCTGGAGGTTCGCCGCCCCCCCACCCCCCGCCCCCCGCCCCCCGCACCCGGACGTGCCCGGACGTGCCGGGCTGCCTGGGCCGAGGGCCCCACGGCTGGCTCCCCCCTCCCCGCCTGGTCCTCCGGTCCTCCTCGCCGAGGCCTGGCCCGCGCCTCCCTGCGTGCTTCCGTCTGCGTCTGTGTCGCTGTCCCCAGTCCAGCCGCCCGCCTCCGGCCTCCAGGCACCGCTCCGGGGCTCAGGACCGAGGGGCCGGGTATGTGGCCGGAGGCCCGCGGGCGGTGAGGCCGCCCCACTCCTCCGGGCCTGGGCCCAGGGACTCCCCTGCGGCTCCATCAGCTGCCCAGGGGCCGCCTGGGCCCCAGAAACGCGGCTGGGGTCCGCTGCCTCCGTCTCTGGCCAGCAGAGCCCTGGAGAGGGAGCTGGCATTTCCTCCCTTCCTTTTTTCTTCTCTTTCTTTTCTTTTCTTTTCTTTTTTCTTTTTTTTGTGAAGTGGCCGCTTCTGCTATGGAGAGCATTCTTTCAAGGTAGATGTGTGTGTGTGTGTGTACATATATATATATATATGCTCATATACACACACACAAGCAGACGTGTAAGAGTCCACAATTCTGGAACATGTGGCTACCTTGACTTTTAAAGGAACTCAGAATTCTCCAGGATCTAGAGGAAGGAAGAAAATGTGTAAATAATCATTTGTTATCACTTTTTGTCTTTTCTTGTTTTTTTAAAATATACATTTTATTTTTTTGAAGGTGTGGTACAGTGTAAATTAAATATATTCAATATATCCCCATCAAGTACATATATATAAACAAACACATTATCTATATCTATATATATAACTCCACACTGTCCTCTGTTTAGTGTATGGAAAAAGAATTGTGTCCAAATGTCCATCTGCACTGGGACAGCCCAGGGGGTATATACCATGGCTGAGCCAGGACTCATGGCTCTGCCCCTGAGGACTGAGGTTGAACTTCTCTCTTTGCCTTAAACCTCTTTATTTCACTGCGATAATAGTTTCACTTTGTACATACTAATGTAAACCTTTTTAAAACAAAAACTATAAAAGCAAAAGTTGTAATTTAAAATTCTGTGAATAACCATCTGCTGCTTAGGAAACTCAATGAAATGATATGCCTTTTTAGCAGGAAGCAAAGTTTTTTGGTTTTTTATTTTTTTATTTTTTATTTTTTAGTTTATAAAACGTGTGTTTTACAGTTCCAGTAGCAAATATTTATAATCTTATAAGAAATGAATGTTTCTATTTACAACTGTGGTTATCAAAAGTGTGAACATTCCCCCTGCATTTTTGTGTGTTTAAATTCTTGAAAGTTACATTAAATAAAAAAAAAAACACGCTTTATTGTAAAATATTGGATGTCCAAGGTGTAATGACTAGTGTTTTTTTAAAGTGTGTTTCTGAGTCCAGCGAAACTACCGTGGGCATCCTCCCCGGTGCACAGGTGCTCAGGTCTTCGCCTCTGCCAGCAGGTGTGCACATGCCTACCTTCGTAGCCAGAAGCGTAATTTTATTTTTTAAATAATGAAGACACTTTGGATAGCTCATGTGAATACAGGACAACCAAAGTAATTTAAGTACACATTTCTTTACCAGAAGGAAGTGTTCCAAAGTACAGTGCCTTTCTGTTGAATAAATATTGAAAATCCTGCAGGACTCAACAGGTCTCCGTCCCCCTGGCTGCTCCTCAGCTGGACAGAGGCGCTCACCCGCTGGGGAGAGGAACTATTAGTTGACCTGAGACAAAGAGGCTCTCCCCTTTTACGTTTGGTTGTTGTCTTTACCCCCGAAGCAACGGACATGGACCACATCCCAAGGCGGATGCCGGGAAGGCACAGGCTTTGCCCGAGCTGACCGGATGTCTCTGCTGGAAGCGGTTGGGATTTGCGATCTCGGGACCCACAACCCACTTGGCCATGCAGGACAGCCGACGTGCGCCCTGTGCACCCAACTGCCCTATTTCCAAACTTTCTTGGTTTAAAAAAGTTTTATTCTCCCAGAAAAAGAAGCTCAGAGACTAGAGAGGATTATCTGTTCCAAAGGCAACCTTTTAGGCATTTCAGTTCCACACCGGCTTCCCAAGAGGAAGGACGCTGGGCCTCCTGGCAGGAGCTAAGCTGCTCCCAGGTTTTGCAAAGACATGTTCCTCATTGCGGAGGCTCCAGAGCTCCAGCTGCCTGGTCCCAGGAGCATTAATGGGGCGGGATCACGCCAGCCATCCCCAGAGTCTTCCCTAGCCACCACCCCACCCCTGCACAGATCTGGGGGTTCCTAAAGACAAAATAAAACCCCACTAGCACAGCTTCTATTACCCGATTGGCCTCTCCCCCCCCCTCTCTTTTTAATAAAAAGACAACATAGCAACATTAAGCAATCATTTTGGGGTTTTGTTTTTTAAATCTGTTGGCAAATCATAGCACTGTTAAGGGGCTATGTATGGTTTTGCAAGGTAATGAGTTCCCCGTCCTCAGAGGCATGCAAGCAGACACTAGGCCTACAGTGGCATACGATTTTTCTTTTGCCCTTTTCCCCCCTCCCAGTAGGGGATTGGACTAAATGAGCTCTCAGACCTTGCAAACGCTGAGATTCTGGTTTTGCTCCAGTGTTTATTACATTTTTAAAATTCAACAGCTACAGTCTAAGCTCATAACTTATGGAGACCCACTTCAATGCTCGCCAGCCACTTTCACTAGGAGCTAGTGGAGACCAGAGTCAGGCCTAAAGGGAAGGCCACGCTTTCTGAAGTCCACAGCTGCCACTCGGTTCCACCTGGACCACCACGGACGGTTCTGCGTGTCTCGGATTTGGACCCGGGCTGCAGCACCTGTGACGCACCGGGCTGGGCCCCCACCAGGTCGTTGCCCCCGCGGGAGGCCGGTTTCCTAAATGTCCCTCAGAGGAAAGTTCCTTTGTAAAGGAAGTCCTTGCTCCTTGGAGCTGAACGGCCCCCGCCCCCAGGCCTGGCTGTGTCCCTACCCGGCCCAGGCGGAGCTGTGTCCACAGGCCCCCTTAGTCGGGTAGAGACTAGTCTGAGGCCTGGGAGCCCGGGGACGGGGGGTGGGGTGGGGAGGACAGTCGCGGCCACCCCCAGGCCTGAGGAGCAGGGTTCCTTGGCGCTTAGAGAGCCTTCCTCCTCCGGCTGCCAAAAGGGGTCGAAGGAGTAGCACCCGACCCTCGTGCTGGCGTCAGAATCCGCGGGCCAACACAGGTGTGAAGGTCTCCCAAAGTGAACGGCCAAGCGCTTTCTTTAGGGGAGACAAGGGAGGAGCCCCCAGTCTGATCTCCAAGGAGGTCCACCTCTTCTGTTTTCTCTTGAGTGAAAAGGGCAAATCCATGGGACTTCTGGACCGCTCGGTACAGGTGCGCCCGGGCGAACGGCGTGCACGGCAAACACCAGGCACTATATGTGCAAAGGACGCGCGCAGGCGGCGCGGGGCCGGCCGGGAGGCCGCGTTTGCTCGCTCCGGCTCGGCTGAGAGTCATCCTGTCTCCCGCTGGTTTAATCGCCGACCTCTCCGGTCTCTGCCCGCCCGGGCAGCTCCCCGAGCGCCCCCGGGAAGGTCCCGGCTCCTCCGAAAACGGCCGCTTGCCAGGAGGAGCCGCCGCGCTCCGGGAGGTTAATCGCGGCTGGCGACCACGGCCTCGGGGAGACCGACCCCCGCGCCCCGCACCCCGACGCTGCCTACGCGCACGCACTGCAGCCCGAGCCGGGCCTCGGGGCGGGGGCCTCCCTTCCGCGCTCCTCCTTCCTATCGGGGCCGAGGGAGCGGCCTCCGCCGGGGCTCCGGGAAGAGGAGGCGGGTCGCAGGGGGGACGGGGTGGCGGGAGACGGACGGTCGCACGCGGGACGCAGCGCTGAGTCCCCGGACCCCGCGGGCCCCCTTCGCGGGGGAGACTCGGGCGCGCGCGGTGCCGGCGCCCTGAGCTCCAGGGCGCACTTCGTGAGCCGGGCCGCGCGAGCCCCTCGTAGACCCTTCAGGTTTTTACTCATAAGCTCGTAGACTTCATTCCGTTCATGATCCCCCCGCCCACAGAAAATAAAAGGCCGGTCTTGAAATCTCCTGAAACGTACGGACATTCATTAAAGCGACTCCTAATTACGAGATTTAATCACGCGTGGCTGGCCTCGCGCAGGGCCTGGCTGGCGAGGCTGACGATGACCGCGTTATTAGTATTGCTGTTGTCGTCATCAGCCTCCTGCTCAGCCGCCGGGGTGACCGGCCCCCTCTCCGGCTGGGAGGGACGTGGGGAGCCCCCCAAGGTGGGGCTGGCGGAAACGACCAGGGTCTCGGGAACAGGTGTGGCCCGGGCCGGCTGCGCTTCGCGGAGCCCAGCCCCAGGCCCTTGCCAGGCCTGGGCACCACCTCCGGGCGGGGGTAGGGGGTCCCCGAAGCCCTAGGCCCTCCGTGTCCCCGGGGGACGCCGGGACTGGTGTTCCGTGAAGGGAGAATCCTGGGGCCGGAGCCCCGGACTCGCCCCACTGGCTGTCCTGCCCCACCCCTCCTTCCAGGGCTGAGCCCCGCGCTTTGCCCGGAACAAAGAGTGGCCGAGCTCTGCCTCCCTGGCCGCCTTTTCACCCCCTCAGCCTGGAAGGCGTCCCAGAGAAGCCCCCCCGCCCCGCCCCATCGCCCCCCCGCCCCAGTCTCCCCGGAGACCCGGGAGGGAAGAAGAGCTGGGGGCCCCGGTGGGCCGCGCGCGCGGCGGGCCTGCGGCGCCTTCTCCTCCGCGGAGGGGCGCGGGGCGGGATCGCGGGTGGGAGGGACCCGGACACCGCCCGGGGTCCTCCGTGGGCCGAGGGAGGTGGGGGTCACTGCGTGCGCGGGCCGTCTGGAAGGACTGGGGCGGGCCGCCGCTCAGCCCCATCTGTCGAGCTGTGAAACTTGGCCGCGCGGCCCGAGCGCGCTGCCGGCGGAAGGGGCCTCCGACCGCCTTTCAGCCGGCGCGCTCGGGCTTCTCTCCTGCCGCCAAGTCCTTTGTCTGGAAGAGGACTGTCAGGCTCTGCGCCGGGGTTTGCCCTCCTCCTCCCCCAGCCTCTGCCCCCTCCGCTAACTTCCCTTTCTTCCTCCGCTTTTCTCTCCTCTTTGGATGGGTAATCACAGGCTCCAGCTGCCTAGAGCCGCGAGCGGTTGCCGCCGGGCTCCTGTATCTGCGGCCCCTCCCGGCAGCAGACTGGCCGCTTCCCTCCAACTTCGCCAGGACCCCGGCCCCTGCCCTCTGGCGTCATGGAGCGGCCATGGCATGCGCGTCTGAGTTTTCCCTTCAGGCCACAACTTTCTCCTGGGGATTTTGACTCTCACACTCCCACCCACAAAATATGAATCTGGAAAGCTGGCGTTTCTTTAGATTCAGGCAGTAGGGGACACAGCAGAGTCGCCCAGCCTTTGGCAGAATTTACTCCTGCCAAAGCTAATACCACTACTCTGTTACTGCGAGTAAGGTGCCCGGATAAACCATTTCCGTCGTAACTCAGAGGCTGTCGTTCTAAGTCTCAGATTATGCCCTCCAGTGCCGAAACATCTGGGTGAAAATTGGACAGATTTCGATCTCGAGAATGAATGATGGACCTGCTGGCTTCCAAACATCTATTTGTTTGGGGCAAGACTGCAGCCTGCTAAGAAAGCGTTAGGCTGAGCTTGCTTTCAGGTGCCCCGGGTTCAGGGCCCCTCACGTCAGCTTGCAGACGGCTCAAGTTCCACATTTTTTCATGCAGATATTTATGTAACAGCACTTCGCACTGAATGAAGTGCAGGGCGAGGAAAGGGCAGAGTTTTGTGACCACGCAGCCCTGCATTCGACTGTGTTACTTACCAGCCCCAGAGCCCAATCATTCGTGTTTCAAGCAGAGAGAACACCCACCTAATAGGTTTCCTGTGAGGGGTTTTTGTGGGGAAATGAACAGAAAGCTCCTGGTACAGAACAGGGCTCGCTACTTGGGTGGTGGGACTCTGGCTCCGCAGGGGAAAGCTGTGCTCGGCTCACGTGGGTGGGTCCCGGCCAGCCCAGGGCCTGTTTTTGGTCAAGTGCCTACACATTCCTGGCTACTACCATCCCGGGCAGCATCTATATAGTTGTTAGGGGAAACGGGAAAGGGGGGAAACCGTGCAATAGGAGAGACGATATTCACATGGTTATAAAAAGTGGACCAGTCGTGGGGAGCTGAAGGAGAACAGAGAACGACCCCACCAGCAGAGACGCAGGACTGCAGTGAGCACTTTCTAGAATCATGAGCCCCCTTCTCTTTTGAAACACTGCTACGCGTTGTACACTTTGTGATCGCAGGGCTCGAAAACATAGGCACCCATATTCATATCAGGATCTTTTCCCCCCAGACTTTTCCAAAAAATGAGCAAGATGCTGTGCCTTGGGTTTCTGTAGAAGCTCAGTAACTTTACCTGACACTCCGTTTTCCATTCCAATCGATAATCACCGCCCCGAGCAGGCAGCCCCACGGCCATGAGACACAGCTGACTCGGAGCCTAGGAGGTGGGCACCCACCTGGACACGGAGGGCTGGGCGCCAGGCTGCGACCTGCAGTGGGTCCCGCCCGCGCCCCCCGGCGCGTCACGCCCGCCCCACCCACGGCTCTTCCTGCGAAGGCCACGCGGCCTCCTCGTGACGTGATGAGCTATTTTGTCTAAATACTGAAGGGTCTAAGTACCGCTTTGAAATTAATCGCTGTTCCTATAGCTAAAAGCATAACAGGCTTTGATTACATGCTAACCAGAATAAAACATAATCCTGAGGTAATTATGTGGAGATAATTTTATAATTATATCATTCAACTCAAGAAGCAATGTGTTGTTAACCTCCCATTTTGACAAGTCTGATGATTTAAAATAAAAATGGTCCTAGATCTGAACGTTCTAAAAAACGTAGACTTGCCTCTTTGTCTTTCCCGCATCGAGAACGTGGACATCAACTCCGTCTACTTGTTTTTACCTGCGCATACCCCACGGAGAAAGGGGGGAGCCGGGGAAATCTTAGACAAAGGGGGCTGTCCGAGAGCAGAGCATTTCCCAGCGCTGACCTGCTCTCAAAGGCTCAGAAAGCCGATCTGCACTTCTATTCTGTCCGGCTTGTATGTGGAAGTAACACCCAGCGTCCCTGACGGGTGACCCCTGGAGAGTCCCGGCTCTCTGAGGCACTCTAGCAGGGTGTGAATAGAGCCGGGTGGGCTGCGGTGAAGGTCAAAACCCAGGCACGCCTGCAGGTGGTTCGTTTCCTCTCCCAAGCACCGGTGCTGCCCTTGGAGGGGTGCCCGCAGGACCTCGGCCCGGCCACGGATCCCCTCCCCCGCCCTCCCCTTCCAAGCCACCCGGGAGGTTCTGGTGGCCCTGGGGTTGAGGTATTAGGAGGTGCCCCACTGGGATACCAAGGCCTATTCAGCCGGCAGCCTGGCTTTCCCAGCAGTTCTGGGGAATTTGCGAAGGGCTGGAGGGCCAGAGTACCGCGTCTGGATGGAGAGTTAAACTGTCTGATTCCTTTGAGGTGATCAGAGGTCAGCCGGACACGTCCCCTTTGGGCATTGAGTGCGCCCTACAGTGTTTTTTTTGGGGGGGGTTGCACAGTGCCTCAAAGTGGGCGATTCATGGGTGACACATCAGCTCACCCGCCGCGGTGAGGCAGGCGGCTTTTACGCAGCGGCAGGAGCGCGCCTTGTGGATCCCGAGCCCCGAGGAAACAAAACCAATGCCGCAGAAGATGGATGTGATACAAACCCGTCGGAGTCACAAGCCAAACAGCCCCAAACGCAACGCACGGGCGTGACAATGGCCTTTGTGCCTGGCACCAGATGAAGGCTCTGGGCCCAGCACAGAGAGGGCCAGGGCGGACGCACATGTCCGTGCAGGTGAGAACGTCCCTGGGTCCCCCCGAGGGCTGGGGCTCGTTGCCTTTCGCACCGTGAGATCTGCAGACCCCTCCCTTCCCCCTACAGGGGTATTTCATTCGCACCTATTTTTTTTTTAAATGCTTCCTAGTCAAACTTGAATATGCAATGAGGCGCCAGAGCTTTGTGGCGGAAATATAATTAAACTGGTGAAAGATGTAAAAGATGAAGAATGAGGATGACATCAGGCCGATTTCACACTTGGCGGTCGGATAGCTGGGCCCAAGCCGCGCTCTCGCCACGCAAGGCAGATCAAAGTGCCCTGCCACTGCTGAAAAGGGGAAAGGAGACTTAAGTATGCTAATCCCCGGGACAAATATATTTTAATCTTGTTAGAATACAAGTTAATGCTGCAGCTCAGTGGCTGAACTTGGTCAGACTGTAGAGGTCCATTTTTATTTTAGCTCTGAATGAGGTAGACCTCCTGGTTTATTCATAGGTAGGAAAAGTAAATGTACAAAACGAACCCCTCTTTGGGCTGCAGCACCTCCATCTGGAGCTTTCTTTGCTGGGAGGGCAGGGGATTCCGGAGGCTCCCGGGATGGGATGACCCCTGACACCATTCAGCTCTCCCCATCCCTCCCCGTGTCTGCCGGAGATCCTGATGGCCAAGAAAGGAACTCAGCTCATTTGGCAAAGAAACAGGGAAACTCTGAAATTAATTAAAAGATTCTCCAAAGCAATCTGTTTCCCTTTAGGCCTGAGGTTTGACAACCAAACCAATTCCTTTCTATCGGCCCTCTCACTTTAATTTTTACAATGTCAATTTTCATTACTATTAATTATTTGCTGAGCTGCAACTGTACATCCGGTATTGCCCTGATTAGCAAGGAGCCTGCAGGTTCGTGGCTGCCTAAGTTTCAGTTCCTGTTGGATGTCAATGTGTGAGCTGTGTAGGTGTGCGTGTGTAAGATGTTAGGTGCAGAGAAGAAGGAAGGGTGTCAGCCTGTAGGCCCGCCCCCTCCCCCCAGATAAAACCATTATGGTAATAATTATAGAAGATTGCAGGTATATCTGTATATCTGACTCTGTGTGTGTGTGTGTGTGTGTGTGTGTGTGTGTGTGTGTGTGTGAGAGAGAGAGAGAGAGAGAGAGAGAGAGAGAGAGAGAGAGAGAGAGCTGGCGCTGGAGAGCTTACTGTAAGGTTACAGAAGGTTAAACTGCCCTGTAGAACCTGCCGGCCAGATATTGCTGATGGCAGCCACCTACAAGGCAATTTCTGTCTTTCTGCTCCAGTGTGTGTTTGAATTCCAGCTGCCTGGGCATAAAACCTGACTCACACTAAAGCATGCATTGCATCCCCGCATGCCAAAGAGCCTCCTCTGCCCTTCTGGATCCCAGCAGGCCCACTGTCCCCCAGGGCAGGCGATGGCAGGCCGACGGGGGGAGGGGCAGCCTGGCAGCAGCCTCCGCCCCCAAAACTGCGTCTGGTTTCCAGGACTTAGGAATGGCCATTTCTGCCACAATTCTCTCAAGTCCCCTTGAAGTTAGGAAGCAAGTTGCATACATCGCAGTTACCGTAAACCCACAACTGGTACGTGATGCGTTTCAGAATTCCAGGGACGCGAGGCTGCAAGAAGCCCAGTGACTATAGCAGCCAGTGTCCCGAGGAGACCCTTCCCGGGAGACGCCTCCTCCTCCCGCTCTCAACTCCTCGAGTGTGTGTGCTTTGGCTGGTGGTTTCCTTAGAAGACATCCTAGCCCTTCCTTTGGGTTTCTTATTCCAGCAGTCACGTTTCCCAGGTATTGGGTCCGTTGTGTCTTTCCGTCTTAAATAACAACAGTATCTAGCGTTTGTTGAGTTCCCACTAAGGGCCAGGGCACCAGCTTCCTAGGCTGCCCCAAGCAAGCACTACGAACTGGGGGGCTTAAACCAGTCGGGATTTTTGTCTCAGGTCTGGAGACTGGAAGGCAGGAATCAAGGTGTCAGCAGGCTTGCTTCCTTCTGGGGCTACAGGAGGGGATCTGTCCGTCACCTCCTCCTCCGGCTTCAGACCATCAACCCCTGGTGTTCTTTGGCTTGTAGACACATCACTCCAATCTCTGTCCCTGTGCCCGCATGGCCTTCTTCCTGTGTGCATGTCTGGATCCAAATTCCCCCTTTTTTTTTTTTTTTGTGGTATGCGGGCCTCTCACTGTTGTGGCCTCTCCCGTTGCGGAGCACAGGCTCCGGACGCGCAGGCTCAGCGGCCACGGCTCACGGGCCCAGCCGCTCCGCGGCACGTGGGATCTACCCGGACCGCGGCACGAACCCGCGTCCCCTGCGTCGGCAGACGGACTCTCAACCGCTGCGCCACCAGGGAAGCCCCAAATTCCCCCTTTTTTAAGGACACCAGTTATGTTGGATTTAGGGCCCACCCAAGTTCAGTATGACCTCATCTTCCCTCCCATCTGCAAAGATGCGATTTCCAAAGCAGGTCACCTTCACAGGTTCATGAGTGGACATGACTTTGGGGCGATGTTCTTCAGCCCAGTACAGCCAGTACTCCGCGTGTAATGCGGATTCTCTTAAGCCATCTCCCCGTAAAGCCCTCGCAGTGGACTCTGTTATTCCCACCACGGAAGGGTCAGGAGACTGAGCCGTGGAGCCCCCCTGGCGGCCGGCGTGCGGCAGGTCTGTGTGAGTCCTTGTCCTCCGGCCACCTGCCCTCAGCTTCCTCTGCAGGGACTATGGCAGCCGTGACACGGCCTTCGACTTTAGCATCCACGTGACCCAGAGAGACACTGTCCCTCCCGTAGGATAATTTACAGAAAGGCGCTTCGTCCCCCTTGGGGGCTGCACAGAGCACGGTTATTCTGTTGCAAGTATTCCTTTCCCCTCGCGGCCTTGGTTTCCTCATCCGAAACCTGGAGAGAAGGAAGGAGAGAAGCCGCCCTGCAGGCTCTGGGGAGATCCCCGCGAGCTGGCACCACGAGGGATACAGAATCACGCCTGGCACAGAGGAGGGGCTGGATGCATCGTCCTGGGGTCCCGACGGAGGCAGTGCTGACGGCCCTGCAGGAGGCCCTGCAGTGCCGGGGTCCCACTGGGCGCCCAGCGGGAGCCAAGCCTCTCTGTGTGCTCGGTACCCCCGTTAACACAGAGCTGTTGTTGTGGCTGATGTTTTTACCGTCTGGCTATAACCCTGTGTGAGTGAATCTAGTTCACGGGCAGCGGAGCAGCGGAGCCAGGACTGAGCCTCTCAAACCGGAAACGAGGGTGCCCTTGGTGGGACTGCAAAAGAGCAGCACAGAAGACGGGCAAGAAGGAGACACAGGGCCGTCCCGCAACAAACCGAGCACCGTGCGTTGTCGATTGTGTTTTAGGGGGAGAAGAACAGAAGCTCGTTTGATTGAGACACTTGGGGAAAAGTGCTAGATGGGGGCCTCTCGTCCCGCACTCTCTCAGAGGACTGGCCACCCATCAGCCGTGAAGGCAGGTGCGGGGGCCTCTCTGGTCCCGGCTTGCCCGGCTTCCATCCTCCGGCCACTTCGGGCCTGCAGAGCCCTGAGCCCGGCCACCCATGGCAGCAGCCGGGAGCTTTTTTCCCGAGCACTAGCCACGATTACGGCACAGCAGTCCCGACAGCGGAGCCCTATTACTGGGAAGCCACCAGCAAGGCACGGAGGGCATAGGTGACGTCCCAAAGCCACCGCGTTGGCCGTGGCAGGCCTGAGATTTACGGTCTAGCAGTGATTGCATTTTAAAGCGGGTCACCGGGCAGGAGGGGCCATGGCTGCTCCCAAGGAGTGAGTGACCTCTGGGGGTGGACACCTGGCGCCAGTGCACAGGACAAGTGCTGGGTCGGAGGGCTGTGGGGTGACACGGCGTTCCTGAAACACTCTGCGTGCGCCCATGCATTTCCCAGCCTCCCTGGTAGGCAGGTTGGCGACAGCGGAGTAGCACCTCTTCTGTGGTCATTCTGGGTGATGCTTGTCCAACTCAAAGAATTTACATTTTCATCTCTACTAACTTAGTAAGAGAAAACTATATGTTTGAGTGGACTTGTGTGACCCCTCCACCCCAGAATATAAAGTCTTTACACACTACTGAAGACTGAAAGCAGCGAGGGTTTTTTCCTTCTTGCTTTTCAGAGGGCATCCATTGACCTACATTTGTAATTTCATGTTATTTGCTAGTGCGGAGCTAGAAGAGTGCTGGAGAAAAGGCTGCCATGTACAGTCGAGCAGGTTGCTCACTGCACAAGGACAACTCCCTGAGGTGGTTGAGTTAAAACCCAGCTTTTGGGCTTCCCTGGTGGCGCAGCAGTTGAGAGTCCACCTGCGGATACAGGGGACACGGGTTTGTGCCCCGGTCTGGGAGGATCCCACGTGCCGCGGAGCGGCTGGGCCCGTGAGCCGTGGCCGCTGAGCCTGCGCGTCCGGAGCCTGTGCTCCGCAACGGGAGAGGCCACAGCAGTGAGAGGCCCGCGTACCGCAAAAAAACCCAAAAAACAAAAACAAAAAACCCAGCTTGTATTCTGTTTGCCAAGTTCTCTTTCCCGGCATAGGGCTGCATCCACCTCGAGGAAGGGGTACATTTTTCTAAATTGCAGGAGGGTGCCACCCATTCATCAAGGTTTGTACTCATGAATCTATGACTGCTCAGAGGGGAAGCCTTTCTCTAATTTGCACGAAGACATCAGTGGCAGCCCTGGTAGAAAAGGCTAGGAGACCTCAGCAAAAGAGGAGGTATAGGAGAGGCAATCTCTGCAGTGTCGAGACATGAGTGCCAGCACCTCATGTTCATTTCAACAAAAAACAAGACATAAGCTCAGAAATAAAAGTCATAACAACAGAAAACACTGCCTAGGTCTGCTGATAGTTAGGGTTATTTTTCAGCAAATATTCACTCTTCCTCCCCATCTGCTTTGCATGGAGTTGAGCTGCTTCGACGTTGAGCTTTGGACATGAAGTGTTTGCAGAGTGCTGGCTTACTTCAGAGCTTGGGCTCTCCCGGTGGCCTGGGCTCCAGATGAACCCATGTGATGCAGACCTGGACCTGCCTCACGGCACAGCCGCCCAGCTGAGCCCGTCCCCGGGCAGCTGAACTGCCGCTGACCCGGGAGTCCAGGAGTAGAAGAACACACGCTCCCTCCTGTGAGCCACCGCAGTGCTGTGTTTACTCCACTGGCGAAGCCAGCGAAAACGGTCTCTTTCACATTCCTTCCTTGCCCACATCTCAGGTTTGGGGACTGATTTACGGAGGGTGTCCATCGATCACGTGTCCCAGTGTTTATGCTAAATCCCACACAAGGCTTCTGCCTGATCTCTATTTAAATTCTTGCCCTCGGTGATGTTGACACTATATCATTCGGAATCGCCCGTGCAGCCTGCCAGCTCCGTTGCCCACTACAAAATTCATTCGTGCTGTTTAGCATGTTCCCTGTGGGGTGGCTAAAGCAGATGTGATCTCCCAGAACATCTGTCAAGATGTGACTGAGGCCGAACAGGGCAGTGACTCCCACATCCTAAAGCCGGGCCCCGGGGAGAACCCACCCTATAAAGCCCTTTTGCGTTTGGGGCGACGAGACCTCGACTTGACCCTTGTTATCCGTCCCAGCCTCCCCCTGAGCTTTGCTGACGTTGTTACCTAAGATTCGAGCAAAAGGTTCCCCAAAGTCAGGCACCCGCGTCAGAGTATCTGCTCGCCCCCTCTCACCTCCCAAGGGCCAGCCCGGCTCCAGAGCCCCCAGGGAGTCGGCTGGGGCCACTGCTGTGACTGCCTCGCAGCCCAGCTTCTCCCCGGCCGAGGGCCACCGCGCTCAGGGCCACTGCCTGAGGGGCCCCACCC
This sequence comes from Kogia breviceps, assembly GCF_026419965.1. NCBI lineage: Eukaryota > Metazoa > Chordata > Mammalia > Artiodactyla > Physeteridae > Kogia > Kogia breviceps. The sequence continues at coordinate 2,873,506 of NC_081318.1, read as the reverse complement.
GTGACAGCTTTCCAGGACGGCTTTCCGATTCCTAATGCAAGCCTCTCTCCAATACAGGAACACCGTCTCTCGGAAAACTTAAAAATACCCTGGAGAGGTAGAGGAAATACTGGCGTTTTCATGAGAGGACCTGATAGCCGTCGGCCCGAAGTGGGAAACGGGCGACGGTGGGAGAGGGTGGCCGACAGCATCCCAAGGGGTAAGCGGAGAAGCACCGGTTCCCCCCGTGCAGACCTCTGCGGGGCGTCCAGCCATGTACACGGCCCACCTGCGCACACGCACGGCTGTGCACACCCGCGTGTGCACGTGTGCGAGGCTGTTCTTGTGAGTGTGAGACGCACGCCATGCGATGTGTGCGCGCACCCGCGTGTGAGATGCGTGAGCGTGCAGCCCGTGTGACTGTGCGTGGGCGTGAGAGCCCGTGTGCGCGCGCCCACACGCGGATGCAGGTGCTGAGCGGGCACACACACAAGCACACGCGCACGCGCATGCGTGTGTGTGAGGTGAGTCAGGTGCACGTGGGGGGCAGCTTCTGTCTGTTACTGCGCTGGATGCCAAATGCGAATTGCTTTGTGGATCTGAAACCAAGCCATGGTGGAGGAAACTGGAGGACAGAGCGTTTTTCCCACTGGCTTTCTGGGGACCGATGGGGCATCTGCTCGGAGCATTTGAGGTCAGATCCCCGCTGCCGGCAGGGTGTGGGGAGCTCCCCGTTTCCAGGACCCAAACCAGGGCTGGGTGATGGTCAGCCAGCGGGGCTGCGGCCGGCGGTGTCGGGACGGATGACAGCAGCCAGGCGTCCGAGGCGGGATGGTGTCTTGGGAACCCCCGGGACACACTTGTCGGGCTGGGGCCCCTCTTGTGGGCCGGGAAGGGGACCCAGGTCCTGCAGTGGGATCAGCAGGCCTGCTCCCAACTGAGCCTCCAACTCTGGGGAAAGAGAGAAGAAATCAAATCAGGACGTGATTCTGAAAAACAGAAGAGGATCACTGTTTTCCCCCCTCCTATACAAATTCCAATTGTCTTTCTTGGTCGGGTTGATTCTCGCCCCCAGCAGGAGGCATTTTTTAAACATCCACATGTGAGGGACGCAGCATGATGGCCACTGTCCTTTACGATCTGCTCACTGAGAAAGTCCACAAGGGGAAAACATGATGATGAATTAAGTAATGCCTTTAAATGCACTGATCGTAACAGCATCTCGGGTATCGTTATAAACGTGAGAACTTTCATTTATCCAGCCTGTCGGCATTGCCTAACATAAAATGGATTTACAGCGGTGTCGGGATGCTTTCAGTCACAAGGAACAGAAAAAAACAAGTTGACCTGGCTTACACAAGCCCCAAAGTCCGGCAGTAGGATGGCTTCAGGTAAGGCTTGACCAAGGCTCACCAATGTCACTAGGGCTGGTTTCCTTAGTCTCTCCCTTTGCCTTCCAAGGTGTTGGCTTCATCCTAAGACTTCCTCCCTGTATGGATACAAGTTGGCTTCTGGCCCACATCGGGGTCTCAAGCTTCCTGATTCAAACCCAGAAGAAAAGGAACTCCCGCCCCTGGGTCCCATCCTTGGAGAGAGGGAGGGTCCTTCTCAGAGGCCCCCAGTGGACATTGCTTGGTGCCTCACTGGCTCAAATTGGGTCACGTGCTTTTCCTGAGCCAATGACCAGGTGATGCCGTGACTGACCCGCCCAATCAGGGCCCTCCCCGGACCTGGGGGTGGGTCAACCCCTTCCAGGGGTGGGCGCAGGAGGGGCCCTTCAGAGGAGGGGTCCCAGGCAGGCTCCGTAAACGGCCACAGTCCTAGCCTTTCCAGGTCCCTTTGTCCCCTTCCCCTCTCTCCACCCAACCCTGGCCCAGACCTGCCGGCTTAGTGCTGAATTAGAGCTTGTCGGCTATTCTTCTCGGGACATGCTAGTGTCCAGATAACTCGTCCAGGGTTTCTGGTCTCCACTCACCCCACCGTGTCCGTCGAGAGCCCCACGTGGGGTCAGGACACCCGTTTTCACCACAAAGCGTGGTGCCTCCTGCTACAAGACACACTGAGGTGTGCGCTGGGGCCTCACTCGCCTTGGCACTGGGCTGGCCCGACAGCGACTTTCAGGGTCTCCTGTGTCCTTTGCTCCACAGCCACCGGCTCCTTCTTGAGCTGTGACCCACGGCATCACCCCCCTTGTCGCTGGTTCCCTGGAGCCCCATTTTCATCTCAGGAGAGCAAGGTCCGCTTGCCTCTGGGCTCCAGGTCCCCATGGCTACCACCTGCATCTGGGCACAGGTGTGAAGGAAGCTAGCTCACCTGTGAGGGTCACCTGACCAGCGCTCCTCCCCTGGTGACCCAGCGGGCTCTCCTTGGCTTTGGGAAGCCAGCAGTTCCTTAACTGTCCCCTGTGGCCGGCTGTGCCTTTCCAGCAGCACACCTGGTGTTCTTCAGAAATCCCCTCCCACCCTGGCTCTGACGCTTTCCAGCCTGCAGGACCAGGAAGGCCTCTTCCTGCCTCACTGGCTCACAGCCCAAGCCCCTACTGCATTGTCTGTCTTCCAAGGTCACAATTACTCTGAGAATTTGAGAGACCCTCCAGAGCTCTGACTTGATTCGCTGGCCCCCAGGCCTACCCGGGACTCACCTCCCACACCCGTGAGAGGCCTTCCCGGGTCGCTCACTGCTCCGGTAAGGTTGCGGGGAGCCCTAACCCGGGGAGGCCTTCTGAGGCTATGGGTCACGCCCCGGGTCCTGTGACCCAGAGACCCTCTTGCCCCTGGGGTTCCAGGCCCGCAGGAGGGGACGTGCTGCTCTGTGCGGCCCCATCACCGAGGCACGGCGGGGACCAGGGATTCCCGGCACTCAGCAAAGGGTGCCGGGTGACCTCTGCACGATTCATTTCTTGGCTGTCGCTGTGAATTCCCAGGGGCTGTGCTCACGCATCAGAGAGAACCAGGAGTGCGGTTGCCTGTAATCTGACAGCCTGAACAGAGGAGGAGCCGGGGGCCCAGCGTAACTGGGAGGTTCTGCCGTTAGGTGGCCAGCGCCCTGGGGAGGCCAAGGGCAGGCTCTGAGCTTGAATCTCGCCTCTGCTGCTGCCCGGCCGTGGGAGGCTGGGCTTGTCTGCCTGTGCCTCGGTTTCCCCCTCCCTGGGGCTTTCTTCACTCCGTTTCTGGACGGCTGGCTGCACGCCCAGGCCAGACAGCTGGACTCCCCTGTTCGCCTCGTCTGCCTGGAACCACCCACCCCGAGAACCAGTCCGGGCCTGAGGCTGAGCACGGGTGGCCAGAGCCCAGCTGCGCCCACACAGCCCCTCGCGCCCTCTAGCGGGAACTCACACCCCGCTTCCTCCGCCCCAGCCCTACCCAGAGACTTTAGATAACCCCATGGTAGTTATAGTTTTAGTACTTTCTGAAAAAACAGAGACGAAAAACAACTTTCAGTTCCATTGGGCCTTTTTTTTTTTAACATCTTTATTGGAGTATAATTGCTTTACAATGGTGTGTTAGTTTCTGCTTTACAACAAAGTGAATCAGTGGTACATATACATATGTCCCCATATCTCTTCCCTCTTGTGTCACCCTCCCTCCCACCCTCCCTATCCCCCCCTCTAGGTGGTCACAGAGCACCGAGCTGATCTCCCTGTGCTATGCGGCTGCTTCCCACTAGCTAACTATTTTACGTTTGGTCGTGTATATATGTCCGTGCCACTCTCTCACTTCGTCCCAGCTCACCCTTCCCCGCCCCGTAAATGACATTTTATCAACACATCAGCGCCCTCATGTATTTGAGGTATAATTTATATATGTGTACATCTGGATCCACTCACAAATACGTATGTTTTATATATATAAATATATACACAGCCACAAGTATATCTATGTAGAGCTAGGGTGTTGCAACGAAGAGGTCCCCAAATACAGTATATTCTGCAAGGAACACAGAAGTTAATTCTTCTCCAGTGACGCTTCTGCAGGGACAAGGGCTAGGTCACGGGGCAGCTCTGCGGAAACCCAGGCTCCTTCCCAGCGCTGTCCGGCAGAGCTTTCCACGCCATTCAATATGGTAGCTACTCACCCACACGGCTGTTGGACGTTTGAAACGTGACCAGTGCAACTGAGGACCTGAATTTTAATTTTATTTAATTTTAAGTAATTTAAGTTAACTGTCCCCCGGGACTCTTGGCTACTGTGCTGGGCAGCACAGCTGTGCTCCCGCTGGGGCCTCGCCTCCACCTGCCTGGTCCAGGCTCCGAGTTGCCTGCCGGTGTAGCCCCGGCGCAGCTGGAGGTGGATGGGCCTCGAGGAGCGGGCAGAGGCTCACACATCCTCATAGGGGTTCATCTCGAGGCCGCTCCTCGATGCGGAGAGCCCGGGCAATGGCCTGACCGGGCGGCCACAGCCCGGGGTAGGAGATGGTACCCTGAAGGGGAGAAGGAATTCTGGTGGACAGCTGCTGGTCTCAGCTGTGCTCCAGACGCCTGCTCCGTATTGCGTATTTTGTCTGTAGCGCTAGTTGGCGAAGTAGGGGCCTGTAGGTCCCTTGCGGTACGTGCACACCCCAGGGGTCTGTGTGCCCAGAGGGTGGCTTCACCAACAAGGCTCAGCCCGCAGCTCGAGTCCTTCCGCGCCCACACGGTGTAGCCAAGCCGAGCCCTGTGCCAGGCAGGCGTCCCTGCCTTCCCATCACTGGCCTTTCTCCAGCCCCTTCGACTGGGCTCCCTGCGCCGTGGGGTCCAGCGTATCTGGGCACTGACCCCTGCATTCCCAGCCCGGACTCGGAACGGCAGCGAGATGCTCCTTTCTGTTGGGCCTTTCACCGTCAGAGGACTTGGATGATTCCGGTCTCCTTTCATCTCCCCTGAGAGGGACTAAGCCCCCCCCACCCCCACCAAGCGAGGAAACTCAGGAGCAGCGCAGCCTCCGTCCCCACCCTGTCCTGATGCTCGACGCCCTGGGCGGGATGGGAAGGGCCGCTGGACAGACGCACGGCTCCTGCGGTCCCCAGCGCAGGTTCCCGAGGACGAGGACGCACGGGGGCGCGTTCCTGCACGGGACGCTGCCCGGAACTCGGACATCCAGCCCGGCCGACGCGCCCTGGAACGGCGTCCCCTGTCCCTCTGTCTGGATGTCGGCCCCACTCCCGGGCAAGCGCCCCCCGCGGGGATCCCGGGAGGGGAGGCTGCGTGCGAACGCGCGCACGTGGCACGTGCCCAGGAGGAGGGAGGCAGGCGCGCCCGCCGGACCAAGAGGCCGGCCTCGAAAGCGACCCTGAAGGTGGCGGGGCCCGGTCTGTGGGGGCGACACGGAGGAGCCGTGGTGAGAAGCGAGCTCTGGGCGCGCGTCTGGCAGCGGACCCAGGGCGGATCGGAGGGAGGTGGCCTCTAAGCGGCCAGGAGAGAAGGGCGAGGCCCGCACGGGGCCCGGGGGCATCGGAGGTAGAGCCCCGAGGCTCGGGGCCGGCGTCGCCACAAGCGAAGGACTGCGCTCTCGGCCCAGCGTGGCTGGCTGTTCTCAGCCGGCTCTTCTGTCACAGGCCTGGGTCGGCCACCAGGAGACCGGGAAGGAGGGATCCTTCGGAACGGGAAGCATTAGCTGCGGAGCCCCCCTTCCCGGGGTGCCGGGCCCCGCCCCGCCCCTCCTGCTCCGGGGATTGTCCTGAGCACCACTGACCAGGACTTCGTGGTTCAGAAGCCACCAGAAGGCAAAGGGCGAAGGGGCCAGAGCCCCGCGGCCGCCTGGCCTGCGCGCTCGGAGGCCGGCCCTGTGCACTCAGTCTTTCCAGGCGGGAAGCGCTCGGCCCAGCGAGAAAAGGGTGCGCGTCCCAGGGAGGGACCGGGCAGCTGCTCTCGCCAGAGCCGCTCTTTTAAATTTCTAATCGGGACCCAGAACCAGGACGCGCCCTGCCCCTGCCCGCAGGGCTCCGCGGGGACCGTGAGGCTGCAGAACATCTGGGCAGCCCTGGCCGGAAGTCAGGGAGACTCGGACTTCAGGGGGCGGAGCTTTCCCAAGAAGGAAACCTGTCAGAAAGTGTTAGTGTGAAGGACACAGGGGCCCCTGGGCCGAGCCTGAAACTCTTCCTGGCACTGGGCTTGCTCCACGGCGTTAAGGAGTTATTTTCGCTGGCTGACAGTTGCCCGCTAATTTTTAGCAACACGATAGGGCAAAGAGCTGCTTCTCCACCAAAACTCCCCTCCACCTGGCAGGCCCCAGAGCCAAGCAGCACCCGAGGGGGAGCTGCCTAAACACCTGGACTCGGGGCTGGGTGCCTAGAACCCTCTTCCTTTAGGCCCGGAGTCCTGGGCTGCTGCTTCTAGCCCCTCCTCCAAGAAGGAGTGAAGCTGAGGCTTGGGAAGGGCTGACCCGAGGCATCACGGCCCATCCCTTCCTACGGTTGCCAAGGGTGGCCTCAGGCATCCATGGTAGAGACTGCAGGAAACATGGCTGTGGGCTGCGATACAGCAGGAGAGAATGGGCTGACGTGGAAGACAGAGAATTTTTTTTTAATGTGCAAACAGTTTAGGGAACCAACAGACAAAAGGGAAAAGAGGAGACAATCCAACAAACGCTGGAAAGAGCAAAGGGAGAGCTGATAGCGTGGGAGGTGGGAGGAGGAGCGGGGAGGGAGAGCAGGCCCCGATTAGCATCTGAGCAAGCAGGCGGGGGCCAGGCTGAGAGGGCCTTGGGGGCTCCCGGGCCCTGGGTGCGGGCACTGGAGGGAGGGCAGGCAGCCCACGTGGGGGTGTGGGCACCGACACGTGACTGAAACAGGACAGGGCAGGTGGAGGACCGCAAACAACCTCGAGAGCACATGCTCGCGTTCCTCACCGCGGCCGCTGGTGTCCGGCATTTCACAGAACCCGCAGTCATCAGAGGACCCGAGCAACCGTCCAGCCCTTTGCGCCCACAGGGAGGACAGAAGCTGGGCGCTGAGGCCAAGGTCTCCCCGGGCCCCTCCGGTGCAGGCTCTTTCCCCAGCACCACTCACGTGCCTCTTGTTCATCGCACAGTTGTTTTTATTGAGATGTAATCAGCATGTCACATTATACTCGTCTCAGGTGTGCAATGTAGTGATTCAGTATTTGTATACGTTGCAAAAGGACGCGACGTGCAGCTTGACGGCCACGGTTAAGGAGACCCCACCGCCTACCGGAGAGAAAGCCGCTAGAGAGCACGGCTAAGAGTCCGCGTTACAAGAAAAACGCGTGGTGGCGAAGTGAGGCGATGGACGTACTAGACGTGCTGTGGAGATCATGTCACAACATTTTCAGCCTGCTTTTCAAATACGCAGTCACACCTGAAAACTGGGATCAAGAAGCCTGGAAGGAGCAGGAATAATGTTGAGAGTGGGAAGAGGGGGTCAACACTGGAGAGAAAACACATGGGACAGGGGGCAAGAAGGGGCAGAACTCGGGCTGTGAGAGAAGGCTGAGGTGGGCAGAGAGCAAGGAGGATGGGGGCAGAAGCTGGGAGGATGGGGGCAGATGCTGGGAGGATGGGGGCAGATGCTGGGAGGATGGGGGGAGCTAGAGCCAGGTTAGGAGCCATCTTCAGCCACGAAGGCTGGTAGACCCAGAGCAGGAGTTGGGGAGGAGGTGGTAGATTTGGGGTGGGGGCAGTACGGTGAAAGGTGATGCAGCAGAGATGCAAATGCCAGGGGGATGTGGGACAGGAAGACAGCCCCAAGGCAGTGGCAGAGGGTGAGTGTCAGCTTCCTCCGTGAGAGCGCACTGGGACGCTCAGAGCATCTTGGGTAAAGGAGGGATGAGTGTCCATCAGTCAGTAGCCCTGCTGCCCTGGGATGTAGGAAAAGGCGACAGGAAGAGACAATTCAGGGGAGGATCTACTTTTAATTTATGAAAAGGGAGAAAGTGCCCAACTGCCCATTTTTTCACTTAGATGGTTAGTTAGATGACGAAATAATCATGTGCTGTCCCATTCTTTTGGGTCTATATTACCGGAAAAGTATGAAATTAGTCTATTTGGGGGTATACTTCCCTCAGGGTGCTTAATTTTGTAAGGAATTCTGGCAACGCAGGTCCCGAAGACCCAATGGTCACATCTCCCTTTGCCACCAAAACATAGTAAGTGGAGCTTACAGTTGGCTTCTTTGTAAATATTTCCTTTAAATCTGAACGTTGGTCTGAAGGATTTCTTCAAGCAGCCTGGTTACTAATTTTACAGTGCTCCCCCCAAAAAAGAGAGCTAGTAGTTGGATTTGGGGTTTTTTTTTTCTCGGTTGAAATGAATCTTCTAAGTCCCCCTGGTAGAGCAAGTCTGTTTATGGGGTTTGGATTTGTGTTTTGTATTATCCATAAAGCTTTTTCCATTTCCTAAAGTGCTTTTGAGAACGTTTTGTAGCTTTACTAATAGTAGCAAATGTAGTCGATTGATCTTTCTGGAAGCATTTCAGGATGCAATCATGGATTAGTATTCATTTTAAGACTGGAGGCTAAGGAAGGGGGAAGTTGAGCCAGACCAACTGGTCAGCACCTCTGACAGGAGTGCCAGGGTGGGGCTCTAACTTGCTGTGTGGCCTCCGACCAAACCGTTAGCCTCTCTGTGCCTCATTTGTCCTCTACACAAGACTGCTTATTTCTATTTGCTTTAGGCAGGAGTTCCTCACCTGGGTTCTGTGAATTTGGGTGGGAAAAATTCACCCATGCTTTCCTCACCTCTCTCTAACTGAAATTTACCAGTTCTATTCATTATGAAATAGACATAAGGATGCTACAGCAGGATTGTATAGCCTGTGACATTGTTGCCAATTTAAACCACGATATTTTTGTATCGTGTTACAATTGTTGCTGATAATAATATCGTTTCTGCTCTGTGTCTGCTGCTTCAGAATCAGTGATTAGACCTGGTGCTGGACCTTGTTAGTTAATGTATCAGTAAAGAAGCACACATCACAATTAAAATATATTTTATAACTATTTTAATCTAATTGGTTTCCTTGAGGTCTTGTGTATCTCATTTTATGCATTTAAGCATCTTTGTCTAAGGAGGGTTCCCGGGGCTGCCGTGGCATTTAAAAAAAAAAAAAACGTCAAGAAGCTCTGCTTAGAGGAGTATCGAGGGGGTTGAACATTTGCTGAAGGACCAGCGGCTCTTTAGGGCAAAAAGGGGGAAAGGCAAGTTCAGAGAACAGTGTTGCTGTTGCAATGATGAACTCACTGAAATGGCTCTGGGGGGCAAGAGGGCTCTGGGGTGACTTCCTGACCTGTCCGTGTTCAGAGCAGCCAGTTCCTGCAGGATGGCGTCTGGGCCACTCTTCCCGGGTCTGACTGTGCTGGCACACGTGGGCACCGCATCAGCCACCGGCACCCGTCTGTGTCGGTGACCCAGAGTCGATGGCGTGGCCCTGTCTGGTGCTCAGCCCCTGCCGCCCACGCAGCGCACGGTGGGCTGTGTCCTCCTGCCACACCGCCGTGCACGTCCTTGTCGTGATCTTAAAGGGACACGTGGCCCTGGACAAGCCGGGGCGCTCCCCCCGAAGTCCCGCTCACGGTGAAGCAAACTCGTGTCGGCCACCGTGCGGGGCTGCCCAGGGGTCCCGGACCCCCTTCCCGCGTCAGACACCAGGCACTCCAGGGAGGCGCTGGCACTGCAGTCAGGACACCTGGGCCTCTGACCCTGGTCACACTTTCTTTCCAGACCCTGGTTTCGTTTTCCTTTAACTTTGACACGTGGGAGCTTAGTTCCCCGACCAGGGATCAAACCCAGGCCCCCTGCATTGGAAGCGCAGAGTCCTAACCCCTGGACCGCTGGGGAAGCCCCAGCTCCTGGGTTCCTCATCTCCAAGTGGAGATAAGAGCTGTATTTCTAAACCAGGTCATCGTGAGGGGGACGCGCCACGGTGCCCGCGGAAGGGGTCTGTGAACTGTAAAGGGCTGTGCCGTGTTCACCACGAGCGCTGCAGTTGTCAGAGCAAAATGGAGCGCTTACAGGGCAGATGGGCGGGGGGAATGTGGCGTGGCTCAGCCTGACACTGAGTGACCAGCCCCCCGGCCCACAGCCCGGGAACCGCTCCAGGCACGTGTGGGCTGGTCCAGGTTCTGCTGTCCTTGGACTGGAGACAAAGGAATTTGCCAAACGGGGCAGAGCTCTCCTGGGTGCCAAGCCTCCCCAGGAGGACGGGCGGGGTCCTAGGACTCCGAGGGCGTCGTGGGTAATGGGGACCTAAGGCCTCCCTGGACAGCGAGGAACTGGCCTCACGAGGGCCACGTGGGGACCCAGGGCAATTCACACGCCCTTTGCCAGCACTCCCGCTTCTGGAGAGTCACCCACAGGGAATTCCCTCGAATTTGATAAAGTCTCAGCCACCAGAATTCTCCTCTGCCTTGTTCACAATAATAAAAATATCGAAAATAATCTAAATGACCTAACATAGGAGATTAAATACATGTGACGCGCGTGATACGGGAGGTAAACACTTGGCAGCCTCCAGAGTTCATGGTGTAGAAGGAGGTGGAACGACGTGGAAAGGATCTCACAACACGTTGAGTGACAAGGCCAGTCACAGGGCAGGAGGAAAGACGACTAATTCACATCCATGTACCCACACACATATGTGCACAGGCATACATACAGGAGGTGAACAATCCGCTGGGTGATGAAGCTGAGAAAAGTTTTCTTTTCTTTTTTTAAAAACTATGGGGCTTCCCTGGTGGCGCCGTGGTTGAGAGTCCGCCTGCCGATGCAGGGGACGCGGGTTCGTGCCCGGGTCCGGGAGGATCCCACATGCCGCGGAGCGGCTGGGCCCGTGAGCCGTGGCCGCTGCGCCTGCGCGTCCGGAGCCTGTGCTCCGCAACGGGAGAGGCCATGGCGGTGAGAGGCCTGCGTACCGCAAAAAATAAAAAATAAAAAAAATAAAAAATCTATGTTTTCCAAATACGTGTATTTCTTTTTACTTCTAAGAAACAATGTAGGGGGTTTTGTGGTTTTCATTTTGTTTTGGCTGGTTGTAAAGAAGGAAAGGTGCACTAAAGAGGCGGCAGTGCCCTTCTCTGCGGTTTTCTCAGTCACAGGGCAGACTGAGGTGGCCATGGCCACCCACCCGTCTGGCCCCATCTGCTCTGGCCTGAATGGCACGTCCAGAACATTCGGAGGGCCGAGGGTTCCCGCGGCGTGGCCCCGCTGGGCCCCAGAAAGAGAGGGCAGGGGGCAGCAGGCGCTTAGGTGGTCCCGGATGTGGTCTCCCGAGGAGGATGGGGAGAAAGACCAGCAATGTCCACTCGGGGGGCTCGCGACCGCAGAGGTCGAGCCGGCAGGTAAAGCAGCAGAGCAAGGCTGGAGGTCCGCGCGGTGACCCGTAGATAAAAGAAGGTCCGCTGGGCAGGGCCCCTCGGTTCCCAGGCTGTGGGAGGCCGCCCCTGCCAGGCCGCCAGGACACGGGCTGGTCACAGGTGCACCATCAGACACGAACATAAAAGCTCTCAAGGGATCACAGAGCATCCACCTCCTCTCATACAGCCTCAGCTCTGTGAGAACCTAAAGTACCCAATACAAAGGCGTGCTTTGGGGACTTCCCTGGCGGCCCAGTGGTTAAGAATCCGCCTTCCAATGCAGGGGATGCAAGTTCGATCCCTGGTTGGGGGACTAAGATCCCGACTGCTGCAGGGAAGACCCGATGCTGCCAAATAAATAAATATTTTTTTTAAAAAAAGAAAAATACTTACTTAAAAAAATTAAGTGCTTTCTACTGTACTGAAATTTACCCAAACTAGATGGAATAATTTTCCAATCTGAGCTTGTGTGCAGCTTGACTCTCAAGTAATGCCCATGTGCCAAGCCCCCAGATGACTGCAGTTCTACTAAAGCCCAGATGGTGAGTCCCCCAGGAGGTCCAGCCCTGGCGTGGCCCCTGGGTGCACAGTGGAGGCCCTGGGGCCCGGACGGGACCCCCTCAGCACTCCTGCCAATCCCCCTGCAAAAGCAAGAACAGACTGAGATCAGGCCGTTCCCTGTCCCTCAGCTGAGGATGCGTCCACCTGCGGGGAGGCTCTTCCACCGAGGTGTCCCTGAGGGCTTCGGGGCGAAGACACCGCTGTCCTCGGCGCCTGGCTCCGGGCAGGCTTCACGATCTCCTTACCTTATCAGATTCCTTCTCTCACTCCTACCAAAGGCCCCTGACAGGAGAATGCATTCTCCAAATCCAGATGCTGTCGTTGGCAGGGCTCAGTGTCAGCATTTCCTCGCCGTCTCCAGCAGGGCCCTGTCCCTCTCTGCATCCACTGCTGATCTCAAGGTGCTGGTCGCCCGGGAAGAGGTGACCCTTGCAGGAGGAAGACAGGAGACCGGCCCTGGTCCACCCGAGGAGGCACCAGCTCTCACGCCAAAGACCCTGCCGAGGCCACCCTCCTCAGCTCCCCGTTCCCACGTCGGGGTCCCGTTCCACGGGGCATGGAGGGTGCCCTGCTCGCGGGCGCGGCCACCTTTCCTTGTGTCCCTCTCAGCACCCACCACGGGGCCTTGTCATGTGCAGGGGCCCGCTGGGCCCAGCCAGGTGTGCAGAGAGCAAGGGCATCTCAGCTCTGCGGGGGTTGACCGGGGGGGGGGTCGTGATGGGGACAGTTGCTATGACATGAGCCCAACACAGGGCAGGCGCCAGGCGTCCGGCAGTGGCGCCGGCTGACGTGGTCACCTGGGTCGCGGGGCGGAGCCACGTCACGGGCCCGCCTGTCCCGAGTCTGCGGGCGGACGAGGGGCTTCGGGGAGCGGGTGGCTTTGGGCACATTTCGGACTCTGAAGCTCCATTTCCACCGCCAGACTAAGAGAAGGGCCTCCAGCCGGGCTGCCTCCCGGGGCTCAGACCAGTGAAAACACATGCGAGTGTCATAGCTCTTTGAGTTATGACGTAACCTTCCCATTGACATGGAAAAGCCACCGGTCCTATTAAATTATTATTTTTTTCTTTTTTACCTGCTCAGTTCACGTTTGCTTTTGCATATGCTGTTTGACTCCATATTTTTGGTCCCAGGTTAGACATCTAATTCATTAATAAGAAGAAGTCATTATATTCAACTCTGATGGTCACTAAGAAATAAATGTATCCTCTGTGTTCTCAAAAAAGAAAGAAAGAAAGAAAACAAATGGGAGAGTGTCACCTCCCGCACCTCCCTCTGTTCCCAAGGCTTTGTGTGAGCCATCGGGCTGGCCAGCGGAGAGTTCTTCTCCCATGGGACCCGGGACAAGGACAGTTGGGTTCAAGGGCGTGGGGCTGCTCAGAGCAAAAGGATGCAGGACGCCACAGATGACCAAGGGGCTGCCCCGCCCCCCTCACCTGCCCGGGGCGCCCCCTCGGTGCCGGTGCTCTGGGGCTCTGCGCGGGGCACGTGACAGCCTCCCCAGAGAGGAGTCGGGTCTCTGGTGCCCCTGCTTGGGCCCTGAGTCCTGGGGTGGCTGCAGGTCCTCAGTGCCGGCCTAGTGCAGGAGAGGGAGCTACCACTGCCGGGAATGAGTCGCGGCAACGACAGAAACTAAGGCTCCGCTGGATCCGAGCCTCAGACACTAAGAAGAAGGGAAAGGATTTCTAAACAAGAAAAAAGTCTTCCTTTCTCAAGGCTGGATGAATCACACCCTTAATCCGAATGGACGATCAGCAGCTTGTCCTCGGCTTTGTTTTAACACAAACGGGGCTCCGGACGCTCCTCCTTCTGCGGAAGGGCCTTGCGGGGCACCGGGAGGAGGGCGCAAGAACAGCTGACACGGAGCGGAGTCACAGCACAGCTACAGGCACACGGGTCCGCCGGTCGACGGCTGACCCAGACCCCGGGGGGTGTCACTCTCAAAGCTGGTCCCGGTTTCAGTGCCCACAAAATGTACAAAATGGAGCTAATTTGCAACATCTGCTGTTCACCATTTGGGGGTATTGCTTACGAACACCCACTCAAGTGACCCTTTAATCTTAGGGCATTAATATTTAATCGCAGCTTTGATTGCATATAAAGGCAGTTCGAGGGTATGTTTTCACCTAAAGGTCTAATAATTTAATAACACTTATTGAAGCTGCATTTGCATTAGATTTTGCTCTGTTTTAACACCATGTTGCTTTAAGTAGGGTCCATTTTTAACGGGGACCAAAGAGTCTGTGTTTTGGTTCTCTGCTTTCTTCTACAAATCACAGGGCATGAAGATGCTTCCTCAGGGCCCTCTGATGAACAACAAAGCCATAAAGATCATTTCCATCAGACGGTGAGGCTCACCTGAATTGAGATCTGCTCTCTCTCTGTGGACGACGGCGGCACCCCCAGGATTTCCGTCACCTTTCACGGGCTGGTATCAGAGAACGTGCAGCGGAGAAATGCCCACTTGTTCAGAAAGCAGCTTTGAGGCAAACCTTTAATATAAAACGTCAGGATACATTCTAACTCTTCAGGTGGCAACCTCTCTATTCAGGAAGTTTGAAATTGGTATTAATATTTTAGCTTCTCACTTACAGGACCTTTTCCTGAGTCGTAGCCACACTTAATTAGCTGACATTGGCCTTCCAACGTTCCGTTACGGAACTTACATTTCTTAGATGTTGGTTTATTAACAATTCCAAAAGGAGAAAGAAGTTTCTAGAATCTTCGTCTGCTCTAAAGCAAGGCATGTATGCCTCTGACTTGCATCATAGATCAACCAAGTCGGCAGTTCTGGAACTTTGTCCGACACCGTGGTCCAACGGGATACGACTCTGCTCTACATATTTAATTGCTTACATCATTGTATCGGGCTATTATGTATTGGGCTACTTTGCGCTATTATGTTTGGTGGGGGGGTTACAATTTTGAGCCACAGTTCCTTGAAATCTGAGTTCCACAATCATAAGCTACATTAGAATAACATTCTAATACATTTCCCATGTAACCTCAGAGCATTTCTTGTTTTCCAGTAACTTCTTAACGAATATGTTTCATAAATATTTTGCTGTTGTGTTTCTACGTGTGTCACGATGTAGGGTATATTTTTTCTTTCTCGAAAATCTTGAAAATCAAGATGGGAATAGAGGACTGATTTTTTCCTTTAAGGAATTAAAGAAATTTCTAGACACTTTTCTTCTGGGATCACCCTGGAGCAGTCAAAGCTTTAGCGGACCTGCCTGTGTCCTGACTTTATTCATATCTATGTATGTAGGTTTGTAGGCTGCATCTACGTACCTAGGTTTCTATCTACCCATCCATCTCCGGAGTCCCCAGAGGATCGGGAAGGGCACAGACCTGTATCTGATGTTTTAGACTCCACTTCCACAAACTGTCCTTAGGAAGCGAAGCTTGATGTTTCAGGCGATGGTCCTACAGACAAACGAGCCAATATTATATTAAATTTAATCACCATCTCCTTTGAGCAGGGCAGGTCCTGAAAATGGACAAAAAGAGTGGATCCTGCTTCCTCAGCAAATACGTGTTCAGGGCAAAGGGTCAGCAAGTACGAGTCCCAGGGAGAACCATGCCATTTCCTGCCTCTTTTCCTAGGTATTTTAAGGGCAATGACTCTCATATTTCAGTTTCATTCATTGCATTTGACCTTTTATTTATTTAGTTCCTCGCTCTAAAAGCAAATAACCTGAGGAATTTAAGAAACTTATAAAGGGAAATTAAATTATAGGGTAAAATCATAATAAAAACACACATTATCTAATGGGTATACTTTTTATTGTAACAGTATAATATCGTTGTTAATTGCATTTTGGTATAATAAAACTATGAAATATGTCATTGAATGGGTTTCAAGATTTAAGATTAGCTCATAGATTTGTATGAGATTTTATTTATTTTATTTATTTATTTTTTGTATGAGATTTTACAACAGGCTACACGACCACATCAAAGATTGGCTTTTTCTCATATACCGTTACAATGTGAATTTTAAGCTTGATATATAGTTTAAAATATTTATTTAGATAATGCGATTACATATATGAATAAATATCAGCCAAGCAGAGAAATAGGTATAAAAAAATATAACCAGTTATTGACGTTTTTTTTAGGGCTTGCTTTAGTAAATCAAGTATTGATCTCGCGCATTGGGGACTTTGCTCTATTGCACTCTCCACTCCTCAGTGAAATGGATTCATTGGTCTTGGCTTATTCTTAGCAAATCGTAATCCACGTAACAAAGTATAAGCTGTTCCTCTCAGCCAATTTGGTCTTTTCTTTATGAGAAGAGGCTCCCAGAAGTCTTCCATGGAGACCCAAAGAAACCATCTCATAAAAGTACGATTTGAAATCATCTACCCGAGACACATCTTCTCTCCACATTATTTTAATAAGCATTATCAACCTCTCCCCACCTTTTCTCCGAGATTCTCTTCTGACCCAGAATTAGGTGCTTCTCATGGACTCTAAGAAACTGTTCTGTCACACCCTAGGTGTTGGTTTGTTTCTTTTCCTTCCTTTTATTTTTCCTGGCTTTTTGCTTTTGCTTTGTTTTTGGTCAATAAAAGTCATTAAAAGGCAGGAATGTGCTTGGAGGCCTGGCAAAGCCAGCAGTTAGCTCCTCTCTCATTATAGTTCATTAGCAAAGGCAGCGAGGCCTCACCACACCCAGAGGGAAACTCCAGAGTCTTCGCAGCCATAAGAAACGCAGTGGCTCTCACTCAAATGTCGTGTGAATCAGTAACCACAAACATTTACCTGCGCTTAACAGGTTCCATCTGGAAAGAAAACAATGATCGAAGTCACGAGATATTGAACATCTTGCAAGAGACAAGATTATTTTTACTGGGAAGTAAGAGAAAACTGAAAAGCCCTATTTAGCAAAACCTTAAGATAGTCCCCATCAGAGGCAAGATGTCTGGTTCTCTCCAGTCAAAGCAGAAGCCTCAATATCCATGAGCAACAGCCCTCAGTGGAGGGAAGGCATACCTCCCCACGGTCCTTTAGGTGGGAAACAAAAGCCCCAAATCTCTTAAATTCTATGATTAGCATCAGTGCTGTCTAGATGTGAGAATTTGTCAGATTTACCATTGAGGGTCTGGAAGGACCGCAGCCGACACTCCTACAATCACAAATGTTACGGTTTTCGAGGGAACTTCGTGCCAGCGTTTTCTGCATGTTCCCGTGAAGAAAGAGTTTAGTGCATTTACCAAGGAAGCCTAAGTTAGGAAAATGTTTATGACTCATTTTTTGAAGTGCTAAATTAAACTTAAATAGCTAAGTTTACTGAAGTTATAGGGACTGTGTTTTAAGTCACAATGTTACTACCCTACTGAAAAATGGTGCTAATTATTCTTAACTCCTATTTCCATTTTTTATCAGTTGCATGCAGTGCAGCTTCCTTGGGTTATACTATGTAGGATCTATACTACTTAGCCAGCTACAGACATATCAAAAAATCCCAAACCTTCTCAGTTTCCCCAAATAAATGAAATTAACTTTAAAAATCTAACTTTTAATAAGAGTTGAGGTGGGAGAAGGAGAAGAATGGAAACCTCTTTCTCTTCATTTTGGCAAATTTTTCTAAATGTAAGAATTGTTTCCTCCTGACGAGTCAGTTGTGTGGCTTAAGTGATGTGCTTTCTAGGCCATCAGGTAACATGTGGCAAATAGTTTTTGTTTTGGGGACTTTGCTCTATTCCACTCTCCACTCCCCAGTGAAATGGACTCATTGGTCTTGGCTTATTCTTAGCAAATCGTAATCCACGTAACAAAGTATAAGCATCCTACCTAGTAAATTCTCGGAGACAACAGTGAGAACTTCTTCTTTAACACAAGTGTAAAATAGGTCCTGACCTTTTAAATGATTAAAGTTTTTTTTAATGACTAAAGTTATATTCCAATGAATGTAAACTTAACAGAGACAGTGAAATCTCCAAGACTGAGATGATTACTACACTCTGTTATTAACGTGGTCAAAAGGCAATTTTCCATAAGTTCGCCCCTCTCCTTCCATCTCCACACCTACAAAAACTTCCATAGAAAGAATGATAGGTTGGTTAGTAGTAAAATCTACGCGCTGGACGTTAGGTGAAAGTCTTTAAGAAACAAAGGCACGACAGGAGAGTTTGCAGCAAAACAAGACATGGTCATTGGTATCATCCTTTAAGACTACGTGAGGATAAATACATGAATAACAAATCAACTTTCTACATCATCTGAATTCAGGCTGTATGCATCAGAAAGGCCGGTATGGTTACTGTTCCCTGTAAAAGTACTCACTGTCTTTTACGCATTTAATTAAATTTTAGTAATTAAAAAGTTTTTAAACGTAAGGTTTCTAGAAATTTAAATTTAATTCCTGATATAAAGTGAGTTCGCTTCTTTCAGTGATAGCCATAGAGCCCAGAAAAATTAACCTGGAATTTGCAGCAATATGTTTTCTTCATCTCATGACTAATCAAGTATTTATGAAATCAAATCAAGCTTTTATCAAACAGAACACTATACTTGTATATGTGCGTGAAATATACAGTGCACGTCATTAAATCCTTATTTCACTTATGAAATGTCTTCACTGTTTTCCTATTACTGAGTTAAATGCTTTCCTGCCAAGCCTGTTCGTATCAACATCTACAAAGGTAATTCGTTTCACGCACCCCTCAGCTTCACCTATAGAAAGAATTCGGGCTCGACATGATGCCAAACAAGAGATTTTCAATAAAATATCAAACGTGAGACGATGCAGTATGAACGAGAGACGTAAAGTTTCTTCTCATGAAGAAACATGAAGACAGAAATGCAGGCATTGACCTTGGAGGCTGTGACTTGTCTCTCCTCTAACTAGCAGCACCGTCACTCCTAGAGTTCAGTGTGATTCGTAGCAGTTTCACACAGACCTGGAAAAAGAAAGTTAGACGGCATCACTGTCACGTTCAACACCAGCCCGTGAGTCATAATTCACTTTCTGCCAAAGCACATTCTTGTGGAAGCACGTTTTTGTCTACACTTTCTTATGGACATTTTCAAGTACACACGAGAGTAGAGAGAAGAATGTCATCTCCTCCCCTTAGCTCGGTCAGCCACTGCTATTCCTGTCCCGTCTCCAGTATTTTCTCCTGGCGTGTATTCTGAAACGAAGCCCACGGCTTGTATCATCTCACCCGGGGTCATGGGAGGATTTAAGGGACACTCGAGACAGGGAACCAGTGCGCTGGGCATTTAAGCCAAGGAGCAGAGAGGCAACGACGCTTGGGTACATAGTACATTTCCAACGGGCAGCATTTAATGCCAGCTCTCTTTAGACTGGGCTGCGGTTTATTTTAGCTACGTAATTTATTTCAAAGTGGAAACAGGCCAGCCTGCGTATTATTTTGTACGATTTATTAGCCTTGAAAAGTAATTATTTTGAATAGTAGAATTTAACACCCCCATCAGTGCCTGGAAGTCTATACAAAAAGGTCAAAAAGCTTTTACTCTAAATGTAGGCCAAACGTTTCTGGATATCTGAGACCTGTTCCGTCCGTGGCATTCAAAATGATCGTGTCACAAATTCTCATCGGTCTGATGTTTTTAAATGTTTAAGATTTGATAGCTAAGCAGAAGTGATATGTATACAAAATATATTTATGTATTTGTGTTTATACCCTCACTTTACCTAATGAAAACCTCCACAGACCAGAGTATCCATTTATCCATAATCTAGAGTGACATGTTCTGCCTTGAGTGGAGTATAGCTATCTTTTTAATCGTGACCTTATATATTATTAAGATTTTAAAATACCATTTTTACTTCAAGACATTAAAACGACAATCTGGAAAAGCCTGAGTCATGTGCCACAAAACATTCAGCCAGGAAAATAGAATGAACTCACTTTTATTTCATGCCTAGGAAAGAAAAAAGATACGTAGGAAATAACCAGCTACCACTATTACTGTCTCATGCCCCCCAGACGGGGTGTATTTGATAACTTTTCTTCTATCCAGTGAATACAGCTATAGTGGCATCTGCGGACCCATAGCCTTTCACTGAGACGTTTTTCATTCGTTGAAAGGATGACACATGTTTATGAAGATCTCACTAAATTGTTATTTTTAAAGCCAAACACAGTCATTTTAAGTTTAACATAAGATATGTTTCCTCCATTATTCCCCATTTATTTTGTGTAGGGGGGGAGCCTTAGAATATTAATATTTTACAGAATCATACATGTGTTAATTAACTAGGTGGGGGGAATCCTTTCACAGTGTACACAGATATCAAATCACCATGATGTGCACTTTAAATACCTTACAATTTTCTAGGTCAATTATACCTCTACAGCTGAAATGTTAAAGTCTGCGAATGTGTCCTCATCTGCTCCCATACAATTGTTAAAAATAAAGTGAAAAGGTCTACATGAAAGAGAAAAAAGTAAAATTCACGCACACACATACACACAGAAGGTGTATATAAAGCATAGAAAGGGACTAAACTTCCACTCAAACCTCTAGTCCTAGAAATATCTATCTTTGAAAAGATTATTAATCTCCCTAAAAGCAATGTGGCCATTTTACGAGCTCTCAGTACACTGTCTGCTCATAGTGTATATACGAGGTTCAGAGTTACTGCTTAATGTAATTTTCATAGCCTCCAATAAACACACACACAGAGTCATATTTTTAAAACATCATTTAAATCATGCAGAGGGATCATAGCAAAACTGTGGTACAACAGCACAAAATAAAGCATCGCCTTTACAAAACAGAGGGTGAATGTCATACTATAGTAGGAAACTTACTGGACTTGTATTAGATTATGTTTAAAAGCTTCTGGACCTTTTATACAATACGAGAGTCTCACCTTTTACACAAATTTCCGAAAGCATCCCAATATGTTAAAACGTATTACATCTTTGCTGCTGCAGTCATTCGTTGGAATTATTCTCATTGCTGTGTCACTTTAGTTTTTTCCTGGCAATAATTTTTAAGTTTGAAAAACTCTTTATCTTGTCATGAGGTTTACTCACTTCAATAATAGGGGGGGTTTCGGAGGGCAGGGATTCTCATCTCTTTTTAGGATTACTGTATTCCTAGTTATTAATTGATAAGTGGTTTAGAACATCCGTAAGTCTGTTTCACAGAGAAACAACCTGAAAAAACTCACTCCATTTCACTATGTAGCAGCCATGCGGTGGTTTACTCTTTGGAGTGGTTACCTTGTGTTCTCAATACTTCTGGGGCACTGATGCTTACGTTTACAGTGTAAGCCTTAATCAGTTTGTAAAAAACCGATGCTATTAAGAATTATTTGATCATGTTTTATTTTACACTAGTAATATTGCACATATCCTAAATGTATGCTTTATGCTTGTATTTTCTTTAGGATAATATTCATTTTTCTTTCTAATGATAAATATGCAGAAGGAATGAAAAGAGATAGTTAATATTATCGAAATTAAGCCAAATTGCTGCATTTGGGAACAGAGTCTTTCCGCAGAATCTTATTATCTGAGGCAACTACTGCCATAAAGAGTTAGTGAAACTTTCTTGAGACTTTTGTAATATTTGAGCAGGTGTTCATACAGCAAATGATTTGCATCTACCACAGATGATTAATGACAAGCCCAAATCCTTTATGAGGAAAAAATAGGAAAACTAATATTCTCAACATCGTTGCATTTTTGCTTACATCTTAACGCACACATTCACCTCTGAATAGCTTGAAAACCTTCCAAAATAAGTTCTTTGGGAAATCGTGACTACTGCACTTATTTACGTGAATTTCACAAGTTACAACAGTACATATCAAAATCAATGGAAAAAGCTCTTGAATTCCTGGCTATATCCTGACTACATCATTTCACCATACTCTCCTTCAAATTCCCAGCTAAACTGGATTTTAAACAGAGAACAACCCCATTATCTACTCAGAGTAAGAAAACGTCATCATGTTAATGGAAATTTGTTACTTTCTTGTTCAGTAACTTTGGATGACAAATATTTATCTTCTAATCACAGTAACTGTTATTTTAAGGACTTCAGCACTAAATTTGATCCTATGGCTGCAGGTGTATTATACTTTATTATAAACAATTGCCTAATGCTAAACATCTCAAGCTTCCATAATTGCATCAAAGTATTTCCCCCAGCTTTCCATCAGTGTCTTCATATATCACATTCATTCTTTCAAAGATATCTGAAAAGAATGTACGACTCGTACTACATTCTTGTAGATGTATTTTAAAAGTATCAACATGATACAGACCAAAAGGTGTGTGGGGTCAGGGTGGCCCTGTGTTTCAACTCTGTATATAGAAAATAAACTTCTGGCAGTGTTTTCTAGCTTCTTATTGTGCGTATGCATGTGTGTGTTGAAGAATAGGAATCAAGTATTATTTTCCACCCTCTACCAGAAAAAATTTTTTAAGAAGTAGGTGTGCTGGGAAAGGAACTTGAAAAAAAATCCAGCGCCAAATAAACAAACAGAGAAACGTTTGAAATTTCTGACTAAAGAAAGATCCCACTTTCTGTTGGTGGAGGTAAGGACACAAGTCATAAAGGGATTCTCCTTCCCTGGTCCAGGATGGAGAACCCAGCTCTAAAAGTTTAAAAAGAGAAACGCTTTGGATTCTTGGATTCGTGCAACTGTGCTCCTTCCCAGCTGGAAATCAAGCATTTTAAAATTCCTTTAAAATGCCGAGGAGAAGTGAAACCAGCAAGGCCTCACAGCCCTGAGGTTTGCTAGTTTGCTTTCTCTCACATGGCGTCGTTTCTGATTCAGCGGAGACCCCGTCAGTGGCAGGGAGACAGCGAGGCTTGGTTTGAAAAAAAAAAAAAAAAAAAAGACGCTGCAGTGCTGAGCTCAGGAGAGGGGTGGGCCAGGGAGAGCGCGCATATGCTACATCAGACACAGTACCTGATCTTTCACTGCACAGCGCATCAGCGAGGTAGTGTGCTTCCTGGGCGATAAGTGAGAATATTTCATCTTCGTACTCTTCCATTACAGTGTCACTCTGTAGAAACAGAATAACAACATATGTGGATAGATATGCACTCACGGGACATCTTGTTAGGACGGACGTGTCACAGTTTTATTAGCTAAAAATATAAAATCATGTTACCAAGGTGGTCCATTTTTATTAGCCCTTTTGGTTTAAGACACCACTGCACTGGATTAACCCTCTTCCCAGAACGTTCATTGCGTCATTTTCCTGAGACTTGGCTAACTGATTAGTCGTGTTGAAAGATGAGGGTGAGGCAGGAAAATGGTTCTTTGTATTTGTCCCTCTCCCTCAAACTGGAATGGAATGCAAGGAACAGGAGGGATGGAGCTCCTATTTATGGAGCTGAAAGTCTGCGGGTGTTTTGTTTGTTTGTTTGTTTTGAAACTTTAGAGAACACGGCTCCTTGAAATGGTTAAACCACTTTCCTTTAGAGTTAACATAATAATCCATTTTGTGGTTTTAAAACAGGGTCTGAAGTGTGAAAATCATGAAGCTTTCTCAGCAATCCAAACACAAGTGCATCTTCAGCTGCACTCGGGATAACGGGGCTTTTCAGTTACTCTGGAAAGTTTCTCTTCATACCCCTTAAGAGATCCATCCATAATTTCTCTTTGCTTCCCCCCTCCCCAAGTCTGACATTTCAGAGAAGAAGGAGCTCAAAGGTACCCACGCACCCAAAAATCGTAAATTCCGACTGGAGCGTGTGTCTGCATTGGAGAAGCACAAGCTTAGGAGCTGTGACGGTAAGAGTGTTCACTGGAGACGAGTAACTCATTTTCCGAGTTCATTAAGTGAGAAGCTAAATTTTTTTAAATGGCATTTTAAAATATTTAAATTCCACTATTACATATTTATGGCAGACCTGTGAGATACAAACACACTTCCTCACTGTGATTCCCACTCTACAGTACTTTTAGCCCTGAATGATTGCCTTGACTTTTTAATTAAAATGAAATCTTCAAAAGTCAGCTGCAGCCCTTATACCAGGGGTTCAGCATGTCTGACATTTTGGCCAACGTGTGAACCAAAGACATTTCTCAAACAGGCTTTCCGATCACTTAGTCTGACTCAATAGCATTAAGTAAAGTGAAATCTCTTGCTATATATTTTGCCAGGCACATTCTAGAGAGCCAGAGGCCAGCATTCACGTGAAATAAACATTATGGCGGGAGGAAATGTGGCATTAAGCCAACTATCATACTAAGCCTTTGTTTAACTGAGTTTGTGCTAAAATACTTGAATGAACTCAGGAAAAAACCATTCTCTCTCTTCTGTGAAGCCTTGGGGAAAAAAAAGTGATGCGTGTCACTCTCCCTCCACCATGTGGCTATAAATATTTGAAAGCGACATTCATTTTAATTTGGATTTTAACCTCGGAACCGCAGTCCCTGATTCCTGACGTGGGAACTTGTAAGAGACCTGCCCGGGCACGGGGACGGACTGAGTCCTTTTCCCAACGGTCCCCAGGAGCAAAGCAACATGCGAACGGTGCCTCCAAGTCACTGGGATTTGTAACGCACTTTCTGGAAAATATCACTTAACTGTCTCCACGGAGGTGAAATACCACAGCCCCTAGGTGTCTCAAAAGGCAAGTCACTAAGTGCGCAGTTAACGCTGAGAAAGCAGCAGGACAACAAAGCTAATAGATAACATTTTAATGGGCGTGTCTTGAAACTCAACAAAACCCCAAACAAACAGCAAAAAAAAAAAAAAAGTACCAAAAACATGTTCATGGAATACGGAATTCCTCTGCGAAGAAGAGAGCTTACCGCGAATTTCAAATGTCTGTAAGCATCAGAATAAAAATAGAATTTTTAAAATTCTTTGTATATTTTGTCTCCTTTCCTTGGAGCAAATCTCTTGAAAGCCTTCTCCTTAGTCACGGGGCCTCCGCCGAGCTTGCAGTCATTCATTCGCTCACGCACTTTATCCGAGAGGTCTGTGAGCAATGCCTCCGACTGGACTAAGGGAATCTGTGGAGAAAAGCCAAAAAAGGGAGGAAACTCGTCTTAACGTTGGTATTAATGAAAAGACCTTCCCCTGAACGCACGTGGTAGCACACACCCCACCCCCAAACAGTACTCCTGTCCTGCTACAACATGTGCACAGGTCTATCACTTACACAGTTTAAGGGGTTAGCCTAAATTCTGGTCTTTAAAAGGTGCCTATGTTCGAAAGTGGACAGAAGAAAACGCCTTTCTTCAAGCTAGAAACTATCCTTCTACAGGTGATAATTTTGGAAAGTCACGGAACATGCAGAATAAGGCCTTAAGCACAGGTAATGGCTGTGATCATCTATCTACTCGCAAGAGACAGACAGACAGACAGAGCCAGAGAGAGCGCTCGGGTCTCTCCTCCAGCGCATCCCGCAGCCGCGGCCCTGCGCGCCGTGGCCCCTCGGCGGCCGCTCGGGCCCGCGGGCAGGCAAAAGCCAGGCGGACCGAGTCGCCCCTCTCGCAGGCGCGGCTGCGCTGTGTCTCTGGAACAGCCGGTGCCCGTCTCCGCGCGCCCCTCTCCCTCCGGAATCCGGCGAGGATTCAGAGGACCCTTTGGCCACCACCTCCGCCCCGCGCGGGGGTCAAAGAGCACCCCTCGCCCTTGGTAACCGGGACAAAAACCCGGGGGCCGTCTAGACAGGTCAAGGTGCAGGATGCTGCGTCCCCGCGGCTCCTTCCGGAAGGGGGCGGGGACCCGCCAAGGGCGCCGCGGACGCGCCGCGGCCCCGGCCTCGGCGGGCTTTTTCTCCCTCTCCACCCTCTGCTGATCAAAGTAGGAAGTTTGCATGACAACCATGGTGAAAGGGGCTGAATCACAAATGAACGCGATTTCGCCGATGTTGCTATATCCAGCGTCCATTGTCCCCTTTCAGGCGCAGTGTGAACCCTTCCGGTGCCGGCGACCGCGCGGCATTCACAGGCGCGCTCCGGGCGCACAAAGGCTCCCAGCGCCCCCTCCCTGCCATCCGGCCGCGGGGCTCGGGCGGGCCGGGCGGCGCGCCTCTGCGCTTAGCCCTGCTTCCAGCCAAAGCCGCCCGAGCGCCACTCCCGCCACCCCCACCCCCCCCCCGGGCTCGGCAAAGAGCGAACTCTGTAGAAAAGGAAAGAGCCCAAGAAACCCGGCACTAATGAACTTTCCATTACCGCCACCACGTGCGCCGTGATAAAATATCCCTCCTTCGGCCCGCAGAACTCGACTGGAGATTTGATTACGAGCTGCTTTCAAGGCCCATGCAGTCCACTCTGCAATGAAGTCGTTCATTAAACTGGAGTGTACCGCAGCATTCTTTATCCGCTAAAATATCAAGTTCAGCAAATGAGTGTTTTAATTTTTTTTAAGTCTACACTCAAAAGACCCTAAAGAAAGTAGCTCAAAGCGCACAGTCAAAAGACAAGTTACGTTTTTATTTACACCTTTAATCGCGCCACTTAGGCACCGTAAGTTGTAAATAAAACCAAGACGTAGGTTAACAGACAAATTGAAAATCTGTTTCAGACGCGAAAGATTAAATATGTATTGGGACTTAAAAGCCGGAAGACAGAGGTAAATTCTTAAATTACAATTTATCGAGCAGATCATGAGCAGAATGATTATTAGGGTTTCTTCCTGCCCTGCCTGTGCTTTGGTACATTTGCTTGTCTGGCCCATACGAATAGGCTCATCGTACTTTCTGCATGTCCACAAAGCAGCATTTTTAACCTCAGAGTAAAGGGTTGGCTCTTTCATTTAAAAAAAATCTAACTGTAATCAAGAATCAATTCTCTCTCCCCCCTCCCTAACCCTCTCCTTCCCCAATCAAACCGTAAACACCGAGGGGCGATGCTATCACTGAATGGAGAGGGTCTGAGCATTGGTAGGGCGCTTCTGGAACCCTGGATGCCGTCTTTACACACCACAGTATTTCCCGTTGAGATGAGACCACTCTCGAAACCGTTTTTTTTTTTATTTTTAAAAACTGACCTGACGTTCTGAGCTGCGTGCAAAACATCCTGAGTGTATAAGATTTGAGCAAATCAGGATGTCAGTATGTGAGACCTTCCACAACTTACTTTTGAGAGCTGTATTATTTATTCCCTGGGTTGACGCTTTTTAAAAAAAACAGTCGCCACATGATAACTTTCCACCAAACGGGATTGTTTTCCTTATTTTGAAAGTGGAATTTGACTATAGTAGTATTGTGCCTATTTTAACGCAAATATGTTATATCTAGGGATCAACATGTGAATCCTGCTGATTTCATGCGTCTTTGAAGGCTAACTGGCTTTTTGATGTAATTGCTGGCTCTTTTGAGTAAATGTTCTTTAGTAGAAAGAGTAGGAAATGTTACAGGCAGAGAGCTCAGAAAATGCCACGTTACAAGCTTCACTGGAAGCAAAACACCCAACGTGAGACTAGTCGTGTTCGTTTTACAGAAGTATTTTTTTAAAACGGACCTAAAATGCCAATCAAAGCATCCGATTTTGTGAGAAAATTTTAGAGAAAAAGATGCTTATGCATGGCAGCTATTTATACACTTATTAAAATGCACATGATCGGGTTTAAAAGGATTCCACGTAGCTGCACTACATTCACTAAACTTAAAGACTGTTCAGGGAATAATTGAGCCTTTTTCTCCCCTCAAAGTGTTGTGATTATAAGAGTGCAGTAAGTACTGAGACAAGTGGAATAAAACTAAGTCTTTCTTCCTATACTATGACGATTCTGAATAGTACTTGTCAATAAAGCAACTCCTATTGTAGTCTTAGTGGAGCATTTCCTCCACCCTGGAAGGAGGGTCTCCGAGATACTAACCTCATTAAAATATGAATGAAAAAGGCCGCCATCGTTGTATCAGGAGAAAACCGATTCACTGGCCCGGTTTTCTTATCAGCCATTACTTTTACAGACAGACTCATCTGGTGTACACGTTATAAACACAGAAACGATCTGTTACAATTTCACTGCTATCTTAGCAACATCCTCATCAAAGTAAATCCTAACTTTTGCCATTTTGGAATCTAGCTATAACTCTAAATCATACTTGGTATATGTCGTGTTTATCGGTTTTTTTTTTTCCCCTGTAGGCCTCTTCTGACCATGTGCTTATTGTGTGAGCAATGACATGGGGGTGGGAGGAGGTACTCAGATCCCCACTTGAAAACGGAAAAATGTAGTTGAAAGTTTTGGTTTTGGTTTCTTGAGAAAACTGGAGTTAGGGGTCTATTCCAGAGCGCTACGGCCACACTTTCATAACAGTCAATTACAGGGTGCCTCCCATGTTCGTTCATGACTGTGTCCCTGTTCATCTAGTAGCAAAGTTCTTGCTTGATATAGCTATCACAATTACGTTACAGCGTACAGTCTGATGTGGAGACTGTCCTTGTGGCACACTGTCTATTTCATAGCAGTCTGACAATTTTGGAGTGTCCCTCAGATAGGAAACCGGTACTTAACCTGCTTAGTGACTGATAGTTTCACGTTGTTGCAAAGATTTTCTTTCTAGAGGTTTAGTTACTGTAAACATTTTAATTGCGTTACAGCAAATATTACGTCTAGTTTAATCACTAACTTTTCATCCATAAAAATACTGAAATCACTTCTGATATTAGTTAAAAGTCAATATTTAGAAGTGAAAATTCAAACCTTCTTTGCTCTAGGCTACAGCAGGGAAAGCAAGAATTCAGAAACTCTTCTAAGTTGATGGGATCTATAATCAGCTTTTATGTTAATTGACTACTACGAGTTTGCTGTGTGACACTTCTTCATATAACATGCAGATAGCATTGACTGTTTAGTTTTATTAAACAATATAATTAGAAACCTAAAGAAGCTCATTTCGATGAGGAGTAATAATGGTTGATACATTTTCCAGTGTTCTGTATATCAGAAAAAATGAATGCCATCTGGACTTAATCAATAAGAGAGATTTTAAGTAGCCTTTGTTCAGAGAGCCAAACAACAGAATTAATATTAGTTTTTCCCTAAATTCGATGTTAAAACAGGTGAATTTGTGCAATCAATAAAACCTTGGGGGCAAAAATGCAAAGATTGCAGCACAATTTACCACAAATGACACAGTAACTTTATGAAAGTAACATCAAAATTCTGCCCCCTTTAATCTGAATACTGGAAAAAGGCACTCTTATTATTTGAAATAAAGTATTTTGCAAGTGTTTCCTATTCTTATTCGTGGAGATATTATGTCTACATAAAGTATACTCTCAGGTTGTGAGAAAATAGAAATAATAAAATAAGAACAATGTGATTTTGGGGGAAATTTCCCCCAGAATTCAAAACTATTAAAGTTTCAATCACATTTTCTTATTCTGGAGCCTGTTTTCAATTTAACAGTATAGAAAACTTGAAAGTATAGAAAAATCGCATGATGGGTCACCATTAATGAACTCCAAATGGGGGTCATCTAACTCAATTTGACTTTTTCCTAAAGTTAAAAAAACACTTTCTTTTCATCATTAAATACAAAATTGGCACTGCCATTTGATTTCTCATCTGAAAAACCATTCTATTAGTCTTTAAAAAAACTAATTTTCAAACATTTTAGGTGAACTGAACACAGCTATCCACGTGAAAAATGTTACAATTTTTCAACCTTTGTTAAAAATCACTCTACGCGAGGATTTAGAACGACCTTTTCATGCTGTTTCTGAGCTTTGACCTCTGCTGGCTTACCCCGGAAGGATTTTGCAGATTAAAAAAAAAAGTAATAGAAGAAAGTGACAGTGCTTAAAAGGGCAAAGGCCGTAAGACTGCAACAGTAACAGAGGTGATGTGAATTTGTTCTTTCGCTCAACAATATTTATTCAACTCCATCTCCGTGTCAGACAAACATACCTCTCTAATTCGGACTTTTGAAAGGGGACTCTTCCGTGATTCTGAATAAAAACGAAAAGAAATACTTGAAAAAGACTGCCTGGAAGAGAGTCAATAAATCCTAGTTGATGATAATATAAAGATCACATCAATACAATATCTCTGTCCTTGCTTGACAATTTCGGTCCCCCCCCATCTGCGTGTCTTTCACCATCTTGCTACTGAAAACACAATCGTTATCCCCTTCTAACCACCTCTGCAAAACACTTTCTCAGAATAGAAGAGGCAAAGAGTCACGTTTGGGGAACCTGTTGTGGCATTTCCCAGTTTCATCAGCTGTGTACTTGTGGGCAAATGGTGAAATTTCCCTGGAAAACCTTAGCGGTCTCAGAGGAAAAGGACGAAAGAATGGGATAAGTTAAGAGGCTCTGGGTGTTCCGGCTCCACAGTTGCGGAGACACGCATGCGCACACCAGCTCCCGCTGGCTGCAAAGAAAGCAGTCTCTCTCTCTCTCTCTCTCTTTTTTTTTTTTTGGCCACGCCATGGACATTCAAGATCTTAGTTCCCCGACCAGGACTGAACCCGCGCCCCCTGCAGTGGAAGCCAGGAGTCTTAACCACTGCCAGGGAAGTCCCTCTTTCTTTGAAAACATTTTTAAATAGAAAAAGTTACACATTCACTTGATTTTTTTCAATCCAGAAAGAACAAAAGAATAGAATAAAAAGTACGGCTGATGCTCCCCCAGACCCTAAAGCCCAGCTCTCCTTCCCCCAGAAACACTCTAAGTGCACCTCTATGAGTGTGTAATGAATGTGTGTGTGCATGTATGTGTGTGTCCGTGTTTGCCTGTGTGCACGTGTGCCTGTGTGTGTGCATGTGTATCTGTGTGTGCATGTAGGCGTGTATGCATGTGTCCGTGTGTGTGTCCACGTGCCTATGAGTGTGTCCCTGTGTGTGCACTTGTGAGAGTCCCTCCTCCTCTTTTTTATAAGATCTGAGCACAGCACACCCCCGGTCTTTCTCACCTGGGCATAAGAGGGTTCAGTCACGTCCGGAGGCTGAGGAGCGTCTCCCGCCGGTCGCTGGATGAAGGCACACTTACTGTGGGCGCAACAAAACTCAAATCCATTTAGGTTCAAAGACGCCCCACACCCCAAGGGCAGGTTCAAAAGCGGAGCCCCCGCCCACGTGAGCTATGGCAGAACCTCTCCGGAATATTTGTTAAAAGTCTGTCTGGGGATATATCTTAGCTTATGCTATCCTGAAACAATGGTTTTGGGAGGGTCGGGGCCAGCGTTTTTCACCCCCTTTCCTGGGTGAGGAGCCTCAGGCCCCAGGGACTTCCTTCCACGACCGACCGATGCTGCCAGGTCATTGCCATTGCTCTCCGTGCCTGCCAGGTCCTGCGCCCGAGGACACAGCAACGCAGACACTCCGGCCGGGAGGACCTTGGAGAGCCCACGGTAAACCCCCCACTTTTCAGGTGGGGAGACTGAGCCTCAGACGGGAGAGACTCACCCGAGCACCACCTGGCAGAGCCACAGGCTTGGGAGCTGCTCTAGTCGTACACACGCTGCTGCCCGCCACCAAGCCACCAGCTGCGGCCAATCCCCCAATTCCTAGGTGACGCCCTAGCCCCCAGGACCTCAGGATGTGACCTTACTTGGCGACGGGGCCCTTAAAGAGGTGATGAAGGTAAAATGAGGTCATACGGGGGGGCCCTGATCCCATTTGGCTGGCTCTGATAATTAGAGGAGGTCAGGACACGGACACACACAGAGGGACGGCCACGTGAGGACGCGGGGAGAAGACGGCGTCTACACGCCGAGGAGAGAGGCCTCAGGAGGAACCGGCCCTGCCCGCACCTGGATCTGGGACTTCCAGCCTCCAGGGCTGAGAGACAACACGTTTCTGCAGTTTAAGCCGCCCGGGCCCCTAATACAATCCCAGAGCACGGAGCCCCCACCTGAAGCCTTGCTAGCACGGCCCAAGCCCAAGAGGTGACCGGGGGCTGCTCAAGAGCCCGCCGTGACGGGGGGACACGGAGCGACACGAGACGCATGTGCTGGTCTGCCTCGGCGCACGGGCGCCGTGATCCCGTCGGAGCCGGAGGCAGGACTCTGCACGGGCCCCAGGCACCTCCATCCTGGTCTGGCACCACCGACACCCTGCTGAGGGCTGGACCAGACGCTGGCCTCCCTGCTCTCCCAGAGTCCTTTGCCGGTAAACCTGGGATGCGAGCAACACCTGCTCTAGTGTATCTGAGCAGCTCAAGTAACCGGTAGGAAAATCTTTCGAGAGTTTGACACGACAAGTAAACGTAAAGGGTTATGATTACTTTCCCCCCCGATGGACGCTGACTGTTTCAGCTCGTAAATGCCTTAAAAGCGGTGCCGACTGGAGCATAGACTGATTTTTGCACTCTCCTTACTGGTGGGCTAAGCCGGACGGTCCGGTGACTCCGAGGCAGGGCCTTGAAAAGTTGGCCTGAGGACCTCTTGTCATCTTCTCCCCTTCCCATCCTCTCAGAACCCGAGAGCTGTCAGCGCGCACAGCCAGACCCATGGCCCCCAGACTGTGGTCGCCTCCACCCGCTGCATCAGGCTGCCTGTTTCCAAGACCCTCGGGCAGCTGTGTGGTCGGGACAGAGCAGCGGTGCCTAGAACCCTGCTGGCGGCCGTCAGGCTGGCAATGGCGAGGGGTGGCACCCGCGCTGACTTTTCTACTTTCTGCTTCTGTGCTCGGCCTAGAACAATGAACAATCCCAAGAGGTAACATGAAATCTCTTCCTTCCTGATTCTCCGTGCATTTGGATACATATTATCTTTCTGCTCTCGCGAACACACCCACGTCTTGGAAAAGGGTTACGCTTCTAAGTCGGGAGTAAGAAACACTCTCGCTAATGCTCCCAAAGGGAAAGCATCCCTGCGCGTGGTTCCGCCAGGTCCGGGGAGCCTGGGCTGCGGGTGGAGTGGGGCTTTCAGGGACTTCGCCTCAGGGGTCCACGATCGCAGAGGCCACGGGCATCCGCTAAACTCCGCTCACCGAGAGCGGTGCTGGGAAGTGCGAACGAGTGCACTGTTCCGACGAGCAGGGCCAGGTCCCTCCCGGTGCGGGAGCCCCGAGAACGGTGCACAAGGAGGCCCCCACAGCCGAGAGAGTCCGGCACGAGTCACAGACCCAAGCGGTGAAATCAGTCACTTGACGGGGGTTTATTGAGCACCTGCTAGGTGCCAGGTGTTGGGTTAGATGTGAGGAGACAGCAGGGAGCAAAATTATGGTGGTCCCTGCCCTCCCAGAACCAGTCCTCTGGGACAGGTCCTCTGGGTCCTCAGGTCCTGAAATCACACAGGGGCCACGGTGCCCTCGGGGTCCCCCAGGCCACCACCTGTTTTGTGTCGTGAGCCATGACTGGTTTTTACACTTACAAATGGCTGAAAAAAATCAGAAGAAGAAAATCTTGCGACACGGGAAAATGATAGGAAATTCAAATTTCAGTGTCCACAGTAAAGCTGTCTAGGTCTTTCCAGAAGACTCTTGCCCAGCTCCACTCCGGCGAGCCAAGCTCCTTTGCCCAGCTGGGCTCCTGACATCTGTTCCATCCTCGCTCAGCGGCCCCCCCCCCCCCCGCCCCGTGCCGGGTGACGCAGTCCCGTCTCCATGGCTCCCGCCTCCCCAGCACCTCCCCTTCTCTGAATGCCAATAGCGCCTCCCTCCTGGAGGACCCAACCATAGTTCTTGCAGATTCGTTTGCACACGCGCGCATGCGCACAGGTAGACACTCGCGCATGCGCAGACACTGAGTGAGACGCCTCGTCCCCAGTGGGGCGTAGAGATGCTTCTACCCGGGGCCTGCCTTTACCTACCTGTACGCAGTGACACCACGGTAGCTACAATAGTGAAGCTTTGCACACATGCCTTGGTCCAGGACTCCCCCTGGGAGTGACCCTCCCCCTGCCTTCATGGCGTGTGCACTGCCAGGCACAGCCCCGGACAGACACCTGTCACCTCTGGCACCCAGGAGGCGCCCCAAAGCTACTGTTTCTAGAACGATCAGCGTCACGGAACTCAGTCTCTCACCTCAGTCATCTTTCTCGAAGACAATCGGTGCGTTGCTTTCCCTCCAAAGTTTCCAAGGAAAGAATCGTTCGAAACCCCCAGATGCGAAGCTGCCGTGCGTTCAACCCAGCTCCCTCACCGAGGGCCGCGCGGCGCCCACCGCCAGGCCTGGCTCCTTTTGTGCCGGGGAAACAGTGCAACCCTCTAAACGCGTCCCCTTCATCCCTCCGCCTTCCTCCCGATTTGTGGATTCACACAATTCTGATTCTGCGGACTATGGAGCAAATTCACAGGACGAGGGGTTTATTAAGGATAAATCATGCCAGGCAGTTTTGACAGCTTGTTTTGAGTGTGACGGAATTACAAAATGCATTATGTATTTAGACTTTTGTGCAGCGTCTAATACCAGGCTCGTGAAATTATTCTTGCCAAGTGGTCTGAACCAGCCTGGACGAGAGCAGTCTCAGGTATCGGAAACGAAGGCAGAGATCCGAGACAAAGGATACAGGGCACTCAGCTGCACGCCCAGATGGAGGCCAGGAAGCGGGCTGCATTTCACGAGGGCCGCGTGCAGGTCAGCGTTAGGGTTTGTTTCCCTAACATGTCTGTTGTTGATCTGGAGGGAGAGGCCGCTGCTGGCCACCATGCTACGTGGGGCGGGACGTGCCGGCCCCAACTGGGCAGCCCTCAGCCTCAGCAGCCAGCGAACAGGAAGAGGGGCTGCAGAGGGCTCCCTACCCACCCTCCAGCACCCCCATCAGCGGAGAACGCCCAGCAGGAGGGCAAGGTGGGGACACAAACCCACCGAGCCTTATGGAATCAGCAAAAGACAGAACTGGGAGGCCCCGGGGTCGCCAACTCGAAAGCCTGCACGGATCGAATTGTGTCCCCCTAAAAGATAAGCTCACGTCCACACACCCGGTGCCTGTGAGCGCAGTAGGGTCTTTGCAGACGTAGGTAGATAAGGTGAGGTCATATTCAGTGAGGATGGGTTCTAATCCAATGTGACTGATGTCCTCATAGGAATGGAAGAAGAGACACGGACACCCAGAGAGGGGAGGGCCGCGTGCTGACGGATGCAGAGACTGTGGAGGTCACATCGCCAAGCCAAGGAGCGTCAAGGAGCGCCAGCCCCCACCAGAAGCTAAGAGAGGTAGGGAACCCATTTTCCCTGGGAAGAAAGAACCAACTGCCAACACCTTGGTTTTGGACTTCTGGCCTCCTGAGCTGTGAGACAATCCATCTCTGCTCAAGCACCTGGTTTGTGGTACCCTGTGGCACAAGTCTGGGTTCAGAAATGAAGAACTAACAAGTGAGTCCAGTGGCCCAGACACCCTGGGGCAGGAGGTGGAGCTGTAGACATAGAAGCTGGGGAAAGCACACTCCCACGCTGAGGAGGAGATTCATTTCCCTCCGGGATCTGAGTGGGAAAGGGGGCGTTTCCATCCTCTTCAGGGTCCCTGGGAGGATTCAGGTCAGGGAGGGAGCGGCCAGCAGGCCGCCAGCTGGCACCATTAGTTCCTGGCGCATTCTTTCATGGCTGTTGTTTGTATTGATCAGTTGAGACGCACGCGTGGCCAGGGTTTGGTTAATTAACCTTAATTCTGTGCTAAGCTACTGTAATCTTTAATTCTCTCCCACCACTTTATGCCCTCTGATAATTATTATTTTTATCGGTTCAGGGGCATTGAATCATCTGTTTTATTTCCTCTCCCTGAGGATAGCGTGGCACTTAGTCTTTCTACGTGCCCAAATGCTAACGTCAATGTTTTCTCGCTTAGCCAGAACATTTGTTTAGTCAGGCCACGTTGCCTCTGTCCGTGTCTTGTATACTGTCCACTAGCGCCAGTAACAGCAGAGTGTCTGGGAACCGAGGAGGAGGCTGCTAGAGGCACAGGGCAGCCTTCCCAAGTCTAGAAACTCCAACTCTGGTATCATAGGCTCCTTTTATGTCATCCTGGGCTTGATCAGCACAAGCCTGATACCATAGACACTTATAACATCATCTAATTAAATACCCAGGAGGTTACAGGTGATGAATCCTCTTTTTTTCCTTGACATTCTATCATTTTCCCAGGGGCTTCACAAAATAGTGGAAATAGCCCCCAGACACCTCACAGAACCAAAGGAGAAGAAGTGACACTCCTATCAAGCAAACATCTATTCTCTTATTTCACAGAAATTGAGAACACACTATGAGCAAAGTATTGTGCTATGTGGTGTAGAGAGTGGGGAGATACAAGATAAAATGTGTCCTTCACGGTAGAGATGTAGGACAGCACACAAATAACCAGAATAAAATGCAGGATTTAACGAATGCTCTAAAAGAGCTACAAAAATACTTGAATGTCCAGAACGTGTGAGGGAATGTCTGTATGTCAGTTTCTGACAAATTTATCTTTGAGAAAAGCTAAGGAAGTGTCCTTCTAATGCAACAGGGAGGGGAGTACGGTTCGTTTAATCAGCAGTGCTAACACGTATGACTTGCTTTCAGCTGGAAGAAAAGAAAGCTGAATCATACCCCATACCATATACAAAAACTGCGTTCTGTACAGACTCAATGTTGAAACATAAAAGCACAAACTACTGGAAGAAAATTCAGAAAACTATTAGTATGACAAATGGGGGGGAGGTGTTCTTGAACAAGATGAGACACCCAAAGGCATCATGAAAAGAGAGTGTCTGTGGGGCAAAGGGTGCAAAGCCACAGACAAATCCCAACCAAGAACATGCGTGGGCAGCATGGAGCTGCCTGCCCTTACACGGTGACTTGGGAAATAACGTAAAAGACAAACAACCCACCAGAAAATGGGTAAAGGATACAAATAAGCAACTTGAAGCACAGGAAATCTGCTTAACAACCTAGGAGCCACTGAAAGGGAAATTATGACGAAAATGAAATGCTATCTTTCATAGTTTAGATTACCAGAAATAAACAATTATATTATCTGGTGCAAAAATGCAAGAAAGGTCTCATGCATGGCCAGTAGGGATATAAAATGTGGCAACCTTTGGGGAAAGTAACCTGGCGACATGGATTCCATGAAGATGTACCTACTCTTTGACCCCTGCCCTCTGGAGAGTCTGTCCTGCAGAAATCACATGCACCAGATGCAGGGACATGTCATCAAGGAGGCTTGTTGCCTATGTTGCTGTAGTAGCAACAAACCAGAAACAACCCGTGTGTCCATCTATAGGAGAACGGTCTCATTGGCCAGGCTAGATCTCCATCCACTGACCTGGAGGGGGTCCATGACATATTTTCATTAAGTGAACGTCTCAGCTTGGGCTACCGTAACAAAACACCACAAATTTGATGGATTGACCAGTAGAAAATTTTTATCACAGTTCGGATGGCTGGACATCCAAGATCAAGGAGCCGGCTGATTCGATGCCTGGTGAGGACCTGCTCCCTGGTTTGCCCATGGCCACATTCTCTCTGTGACCTCACGTGGCAGAGAGAGAGAGCTTTGGCGTCTGTTTCTCTTCTTTTTTTTTAAATTTTTTTTAATTTTTATTATTTATTTATTTATTTATTTTGCGGTACGCGGGCCCCTCCACTGCTGTGGCCTCTCCCGTTGCGGAGCACAGGGTCCGGACGCACAGGCTCAGCAGCCATGGCTCACGGGCCCAGCCGCTCCGCGGCACGTGGGATCCTCCCGGACCGGGGCACGAACCCGTGTCCCCTGCATCGGCAGGCGGACTCCCAACCACTGCGCCACCAGGGAAGCCCCTGTTTCTCTTCTTATAAGGACACCAGTCCCGTCACATTGAGATCCCACCCTATGACCTCATTTAACCCGAATCGCCTCCTCAAAGACCCCATCTCCATCCAACATGGTCACATAGTGTGGCAGCGGGTCAGGGCTTCAGCGTGTGAATGGGGAGAGCAAGGGTCCAGTCTATAGTGTAAGGAGCGCATTCAAACTTAACATTTAAATTCACTGAGGACTCCCCTGGCGGTCAGTGGTTAAGTCTCTGCGCTTCCACTGCAGGGGGTGTGGGTTCGATCCCTGGTTGGGGAACCAAGATCCCACATGCTGCACGGAGCATGTGCAAAAAAAAAAAAAAAAAATATATATATATATATATATATATATACACATATATATTATGTAGCATGACTTTACTATTTTATTTTATTTTTTGGCTGTGCCACACAGCATGTTGGATCTTACTTCCCTCACCAGGGATCGAAACCAGGCCCCCTGCACTGGGAGCACAGAGCCTTAACCACTAGACGACCAGGGAAGTCCCACTATTATTTTTATTTATTTATTTTTATTTATTTATTTATTTTAGCGGTACGCAGGCCTCTCACTGTTGCGGCCTCTCCCGTTGCGGAGCACAGGCTCCGGACGTGCAGGCCCAGCGGCCATGGCTCACGGGCCCAGCCGCTCCGCGGCACGTGGGATCCTCCCGGACCGGGGCACGAACCCGTGTCCCCTGCATCGGCGGGCGGACTCCCAACCACTGCGCCACCAGGGAAGCCCCCACTATTATTTTTAAATGACGAAAACTAAAACATATCAAATGGGCATGTTTGTGCAAGTTTGAGTGGGTGTGGAGGATGCTGGGAAGGAAGTGCTCTCACCCTGGATTATCTGAGTGGGTGGGAAGCCACTGGGGACTGGGGGGAAGGGACTGTTACAAACTTTTTTTTCTGTGTGTCTCTAGTTCAAATTACCGTGTTACTTCTGTAATGTAAGTTTTTTTTTTTTTTTTTTTTTTTTTTTTTTTTTTTTTGCGGTACGCGGGCCTCTCACTGCTGTGGCCTCTCCTATTGCAGAGCACAGGCTCCGGACGCGCAGGCTCAGCGGCCACGGCTCACGGGCCCAGCCGCTCCGCGGCACGTGGAATCTTCCCGGACCGGGGCACGAACCCGCGTCCCCTGCATCGGCAGGTGGACTCTCAACCACTGCGCCACCAGGGAAGCCCTGTAATGTAAATTTTTTTAATGAAGAAAAATTTGAAAACCCAAAGTAGAGTCACCAGACAGGCATGTCCTCTAGTTCACTTTAGGTACCACCTGAAACCTGCTGAAAAATCCATCAGGGGCTCCCAGCCCACTGCTCCCCGCTGTCTAGGGACCCCCAGAAGCCCCCGGAAATCCAGCCTCTTGGCGGCACGGCCTGACCCATCCCCAAGAACTCGGCTCCTTCCCTGAAACCCCGGGACAGCCGCCCACAGAGCTGTCTGGCTAAACAGGTGATCTTATTAGCGGACCCAGCAGCCTCTGAAATATTAAAGGCTACTCTTCCTCCCACAGTTTTACATAGAGCTCTCCAGACAGACCAAACTCAGCCCGTTCAAGTGGCCGGAGAGGCCTCCTTCCCTCTGATGTTTCCAGAAAGTTCAGGAGGAAGGGCATAAGAAGAGCCCAAAGAGCCTAATTATTTTTTCACTTGACTTTAACAGCGGGCGGGGGAATAAGGCCTCTCTTAACGTAAATGTTAAAGCCTCTCAGTTGAACCCTTGTCCTCTCCAACACTTCTGTTCGTCCTCTCAATTCACCGTATCGCGAGCAGGGCCCCCGACTTTTCCTTCTCTGTCCCACCTGAAGCTCGGCGCGGGCGCTCGGGGGCTGGCCCCATCGTGGAGTTCACTGGGAGCCGGAGAGAAGGCACGTTCAAGTCCAGCCCTTGAAAGCCACGCGTCGGAGCCCCCGGGCCAGGCCGTGTAGGCTGAGGCGGCTTCCGCGTCCAGAGCCGAGCCCTGCGGGAGAGCGGGTGTCTTCACGTCCCTCCAGAGCCACACGCGGGCCCCTCGCTCCGAGCACCGTCATCTCTGTCTTTTAAGTGTCTCTCCTTTGTTAGAGACCTGGTTACAGGCATAGATTCTGCCCCTGCCGGGGAAACGACTGCCCCCCAGCAGCGAATACTGGGCTTCGGAGCCTGGGAGACCACAGGAGGGAGAAGCTGCCAGGGGGCTGCAGTCTGCGGCCGGCTCGGCAGGCCCTGCTCTCCCAGCCTCGCTCCGACCTCGGGTGCCCTTGGCCGTCCTGGGTGTCCTGCCTGCATCCCCTTCTGAGCGTCTCCGTGTCTGCTGGCCTCCCTGCAAGGACTCCAGTCACTGGATCGGGGCCCATCTCTATCCAAGATGGCCTCAGCTTAACTACAAACATATGCAAAGATGAGGTCACGATCTGAGGCTTTGGGTGCACGTGCATTGCCGGGGGGGCGGGAGGGCGGGTAGAGCGCTGACGTTCCCAGCGGAGAACCACTGCTGTCCAACCAGTTTCCCAGGTGTAAGCCTCTGCTGAAGCATTCTGGCGGGGGGGGGGTGTGGATGGCTCTGCCGGCCCACCTGGCCCTCTGGCCGCCCTGTTCTTGCTCACAGCTGGGTCATGGGGGACCCCTGTGCAGCACATCATAGCATCCTCGGCCTAACAAGTCCAGCCCGGCCCCCCTTGCCTCACCCCGCAGGCGAGCACGCTGGCCTCCAGGCCTCTGAGAGCGGGTGCTGCAAAATGGGGGACCATGTACACTTTTTTGGGGAATAGGCTTCTCCTCGTACATAGACCCTTAAAAAGAAAAAAAACTGGGTCATACTAGGCCAAAATTCTTGACAATCAATCTTCCCTGCCTTCTACATTCACTTTTTTTTAAATTGAAATTTAAGGAATGGTGTCCATATCTGGCACTGGCCTCTGTTGCTTAACACTAAGCTATAAATTAAAGATTTTCTTTCCCTCAAAATTGTGTGAACTTGCGTGTAGGTCATTAGAGTAGTCGTGACCTTTGAACTTGGGAGGTTTAGATAACATTTAGAAGGTTACAAACGTGTTTGGACAGTAGGAGAGGCCCTCAAGCCTCTGACCGAGGACTTAGCGAGCGCACGGCCAGGTGTTGGTGTGCTGTCCGCCTTCGGCCGGCTGACCCCGACTTTATCAGGCTGTTCTAGCCTGCCTTTCTCCTCCTCTCCCTCTGCGGGTCGGGATACGAGCTCTTCCTTGTCAGGGGCCGTGTGCTGGCCATGCATAGCTGTGTCCGGACGTGGGATCATTCCTCATTTGTCTGTTTCCTAAGAGCTCCTTGGCTGAGACTTCAGGAACTCTGGCTGCTTTCAGCACCTCACAATCCAGCGGGCAGACGGCAATCGGACATCCAGGCAAAATGTGGGCACAGGTGGGTGATGGCTAAAGGGACAGAGATCCAGGGAGATGCCTCATCCGTGGGGGAAAGGGGGACGTTGCCTCCTCGGTTCCCTGGAGGGCTGAGCCTTGAGCCCCTCATGTCCTAGGATGCATCAGACAGACCTGGGAGAACAAGTCCTCCTCACAGCAAATCACCCAAGTTTTTGGTGAAAGTGTGAGAACCAAGTCAGCTTGGATCTCAGATAACAGCTTGAGCAGGTAAAACAGAATGTGTGTCAACATCTGTTCAAAATCGTCAATAGGAGTTTACTTAGATCAGCGTCTGGTAGGACACTCCAGAAGCGAAAATGAGACTGAAATTTGGAGAGGGAAAAAAATTGGTTCTGAAGCTTCAGCCTGATTTTCTTTAATGGCGGATTGATAACAAAGACAGTTCCACCTTCTCTGCTTTTGCCGATCCACGCACAGCCCTCAGGGCTGTTTCTTCCTCTGGGTCACTGTCTTTTTTAAACGATTCATTGACCATTGGGGGACCAGGACACCTTTTTATGCCATGGCTATATTTTATGTTACCAACCATCTCCTCCTCAGTCTATAGTCAGAAAACAAAATACACTAATTTCTCCTTTATCGTTCGATAAAACCAAAAAATCTTCAATGGCTATGCATTCGCGCTTGCTGACATGCAGATCAAAGAGGGCGAGACATCTCTGCGGGATCGTCTATGCCTTAGAGGAGCTAAGAATAAAGCATACGGAGATAATGCACGTGTGGTGACTTGGGAACCAGCATAACCGCGCCCTGACAACTGCAGAGCCGCGTCTCCAAGGACTTCGCGCCATCACAGTTCATCCCCAAACGCGCTGAACCCGGGACGGCAGGTGTCTGTGCCTCTCTTCCGCAGCCTCCCGCCCCGTCCACAGCAGGGAAGGCAGGAGAGAGGAATAAGCCAGAGCTGGGCAGTCCAGAACCTGGACACGTTTTCAGCTGGCAAACGAATGGAACTGCTCTAGACCCACAGACATCGAGAACAGACTTGTGGTCGCCAAGGGGGAGGGGCATGGGGGAGGGATGGATTCGGAGTTTGGGGTGAGCAGATGCGAACTATTATATGTAGGACGGATAGACAACAAGGTCCTACTGTAGAGCACAGGGAACCGTATTCAAGATGCTGTAACAAACCCTAATGGAAAAGAATATGAAAGAAAATGTATATGTATGTGTGACTGAGTCACTTGGCTGTACAGCAGAAATTAACACAACACTGTAAATCAACTCTACATCAATACAATTTTTAAAAAAGGAACTGCTCTATGTTCAGTCCTGGAACATGTCCATTAGTCAGAGAGAGAAGGGAAAACAGGAAAGTTTGTTACAATCCCCAAAAGATTCTCAAACCAAAGTTAATGTTTGTTCCTTTTATTTTTAAGTACGTGCCCAAGTTGGGGGGGGTGGCAGAGGCTGCAGATCACCCAGGTAATAGGGTAGAGAGGGTCCCCGGAATGAGACCCCAGAGAAGACCCGTCTGACCCACACCGGGTCAGGACGTTCTTTAGGACGCACGGGGCGCTCACTTTCCACAATTCCCCTCATCTGACTTGAAACCCCTCGAGAGGCCGAAGTTGACATCAAGTCTGAATTCCACTCGCCCACAGCGTCAAGCACAGTGAAAATCTGAGCACCTTTGACCGGAGAAATGATCTCTATGGGATTAAAGCGATTTCCTTATTTAGAAGAGGAAAATATGCCGTTTGTAATGACCTGCTCCTGGTGGCAAAGTCTGTCCTTGGTGCCTCAATCTAATGGGACAAACTTTTAGCGGCTTTGCTCTCCCTTCGTTGTCTCTACACCCACCAAGAGGATTAAAAATAATCTTCTCTTTCCCTTTGAATGTTACGTCACCCCTCCGCCCCACATGCCCTGGGGACAGCATGAATTTTTAATCCCCGTGGTTTGGGGGGAGGGCTGGTTAACCCTTGTTGAGGCGCCAGCCAGGACAGGAAGCCCTGGGGAAAAGGCCCCTCTGCTGGCCTCGCGGGGTAGAGCACTGCGCACCCACGCCCAATGAGGGCCGCCAGACGGTCGGGCCGCGGTAACGTGCCTTTCCCCGCCCCCGGGGCCACCAGCAGTGCCCCGATCTCGGTGGGTCC
The DNA here is from genome assembly GCF_026419965.1 of Kogia breviceps. NCBI lineage: Eukaryota > Metazoa > Chordata > Mammalia > Artiodactyla > Physeteridae > Kogia > Kogia breviceps. The sequence continues at coordinate 2,830,572 of NC_081318.1, read as the reverse complement.
CAACCAGGCCTGCCCAGGCCGGCAGCTCCTTCCTCCCCTAGATCACCCTCGGCTGACCAAGTCTCCACCCTCTGCTCTGTGATGGGCGACTGCGAGCTAATGGGTTTGCGCCGTGTGCGCACAGGCACGGCCACACCCACGCCCACACGCGGCGCTCACACACGCATGCGTAACAGGCATGCGCACACACATGCACTCGCCCACGTGTGCGTGCGTGCGCGCGCACACGGCACACGCACACACTTGCTCCCGTCCTCCGGGTTTGCATTTCCACCCTGGCCTCGCTGGAGGCGGCTCAGGCTGAGAAGAGGATGTGGCTGCTGCGGGCAGTTCCAGCCTGGGGAGACGGCCAGTTGCACCGCCGCCCTGGGCAGGTCCTGGGCAATTCAGACAGCTCGCCTCCTCCAGCAGGAGCAAGGGGCTGGCATGGAGTCTGGAAAGCAGAGGGGACTCCAGCCTCAGGTAAAGAAGAGACCAACAGTCCTGCAGGTCCCAGACGCCCCATCCCTCTGGTGGGGGGCAGCAGGCTGGCCGGGCGCTGAGTGGACGAGTGCCGGGCAGCCCTTTCCGTGCCCTTGTCCACGTGTCCAGCGGGCTGGGGAAGCTGGGGCATGTCGCCTCTTCCTGGGGGATGGAGTTGAGAGGCCAAGGTCGCTGATACCCTCTGGGTCAGGAACGTTCTCTGTGAAGGGAGGCAAAGGCGGCTGGGGACCCGGTTCCTGAGGGAGAGGTCTGGGCTGTGTGGACGCAGGAAGGGCGGCGGACGTGCAGCCCCACGCGGAGGGCAGGAGAGGGCTCCTGCCGCTCAGAGACGAGCCAGCAAGCAGGCTCAGACCCCCGTCCCGATTCCCTAACCACCTTCCACGACCTGGTGTTCCTGCTGTGGCGCTCCGAGCACCTGCAGACGCTTCTGGGACAGACCCAGCGTTCGGGACACGACATGGTAGTTGATACTAACGCGTGTTTTCTTCCCTGTGGCTACAGCTCCGTGGCCCCCGGGGGTCTCAGGCCCCTCTGCCCGTGCATCCGGGGAGGTTTTCAGGCAGACCCTTCTGTCTGCCAGAGTTTGAGCCCATCGGGAGGGGAGACCAGGAGCACCTGACCTCGGAGGGACAGTTTCCCAGAGGTGGGGAGAAGCCAACACCTTTAGGTCAAACACACCAGGTGTAAGAAGAAAGGGGAGAAAGTTACGGCACCACAGGAATAAGAAGGAGGACCCGTCAGAAGGACGTAAAAGGCTTCGAACCCACAGAGCCCAGGCCGCGGCCCCCCGGGTCTCCTCTTCATCGTCACGAGCGGCCCCCAGGCTCCTGGACGACGGGGGTGTGCAGATGGGCGCTCGGCTCCCCTCCTCGCCTGCCGCCGCGGACTGCAGAGGCCAGCCAGTGAACCCCCAATTCCAGGATCACTTACAACCGGGGTTCTTTATGGGACGTAGGTCTGGCTGATCCGCTGTGTTCATCTGTGACCCAGAAGGTGGCACGAGGGGAGCCCATCTTTGGGCTGTTTCTGCTGGCCTGGGGGTTCTGGAGTGGCCCCCGATACCCCATCGCGGGTCCCGCGAAGGATGAGGGTGTCTGTGGCTCGAAAAGGCAGCGGTGGAGGGCGGGGTGATGCCATTGTCTCCTTTTTGTGGCGCAAAGGCAGCAGGCGTGTCCTGCCTCCGAAGCAGAGTGGCCACCGGTGCCCTTGCTGAGCCCGAATCTTGCTGAACGCCGTGGCCGCCTGGCCATGGCCTCCCGAGTCCCCTCCTCGTGACGACGGCGGGGAGAGCCGCTCCCTGGTGGCTGCGTGGGGGCGTCTAAATGCGCGTTAAATCTCTTGCTGTTTAAAATCGCTGCAGGGGTTCTCACACTCAGCAGAACCCTCCCTGAGATGTGGTCTGGTACAAGAATTGTCTGCAGGCAACGAGCCCTCTGGGGCGGGGATCTGGGGCCGCTGTCCCTACCTGGGTAGAGGCACTGAGATCGGGTTCCATTTAAAGCGGGACCCCGCTAATCCCAGGCCTGAAGTGGCAAAAGAGCGATGAGAGTGGCCGTCTGCGACCACCTGGGATGAAGCGTCTGTGGAACAAGGCCAGGCTTCGATGAGCCCGAGGTGGGCTGTTGACGGCACTACATCGGGAGATTAACAGGCTTCGGGCTGCTCTGCGCTGGGGCTCCAAGTAATAGGTTTGAGGCAGCGTCACTCGGGTGACACAGTAGATGCCTGATAACCTGAGGTGCACACACTGCGCCACGGAGCCCCCGGGTCATAGCTTCTCCCCAGCGGCCGCATGGCAGAAACTGCTGAATGGTCACCGTCCTGTTTCTTTTTTATAGTTTTTAAAAAATGTTACTTATTTTTGGCTGCATTGGGTCTTTGTTGCTGCGCACGGGCTTTCTCTAGTTGCGGCGAGCGGGGGCTACTCTTTGTTGCAGTGCACGGGCTTCTCATTGCGGTGGCTTCTCTTGTTGCGGAGCACGAGCTCTAGCGCAGGCTCAGTAGTTGTGGCCCATGGACTTAGCTGCTGCACGGCACGTGGGATCTTCCCTGACCGGGGCACGAACCCGTGTCCACTGCATCGGCAGGCGGAGTCTCAACCACTGCGCCACCAGGGAAGCCCATTTTTTTTTAATTAAAAAAAATATTATTTCTTTTTGGCTGCATTGGGTCTTTGTTGCTGTGCGTGGGCTTGCTCTAGTTGCAGCGAGCGGGGGCTACTCTTTGTTGCAGTGCGCAGGCTTCTCACTGCGGTGGTTTCTCTTGTTGCAGAGCATGAGCTCTAGAGCGCAGGCTCAGTGGTTGTGACACACGGGCTTAGTTGCTCCACGGCACGTGGGATCTTCCCGGACCAGGGCTCAAACCCACGTCCCCTGCATTGGCAGGAAGATTCCTAACCACTGCGCCACCAGGGAAGTCCCATCATCCCATTTCTTTCTCCTCCTGGACACACAGCTCTCTTGCAATCAGGTGAGCACGAGTGACAGCGTCCCAGCCGTTGCATGTGGGCAGAAGTGAGACACCCCACTTTTAGGTCTTCCCATGCGACCTTCCCGAGGAGCCCTCTGCCCCGTCTGCCCCATCCTCCCAGGAATGCAGAGAACACTGAGGACTGGATACGAGGAGCCTGGGTCCCTGAGTGACCAAGTGGAGTGACCTCCCCTGCCAACCTGCACCAGACCCGACGTGGGCCGGAGGCCAGCGCTCACCGTGGGAGGCGCCCCCTCTCTTTATGAGCGGTAAAGGTGCACGCGGCATCATATATCAATGCTAGAGCAGGAGGATTTCTCTTTTTAAAAAATGAAAGAAAGAAAAGAAGTAAAAGAGAAGACGATACACAATAAAAGCCACCAAATAAACATTAATGATAACGGTGCAAAGAACCCAAGTATATTGTCTTGAGGACTAGAAAAGTCACTCATCCTTCTTTAAGAGGAAAGGAAAATGGAGAGTGGAAGGAAACCAGTCAGGCTGTCATTACTGACCACGCTGTTCATTTCCTTGTAGACGGCTGAGAAACATGAGATCAACTTACGCCAGACCCCAGGTCCTGGGCCCCCTCTGTTCACGGGAAGAAGAGTCAACCAGAGGCAAAGTGACAGCCACCCTTCACGAGCCCCACCCCCCGGGACTGTCCAAACCTTAAAGGACAGGACAGAAGCAGGACCACCAGGGACCAGGAATGGAGGCCGCGCAAAGCCGGCGGCGACCGCTTCTCCGCTTCCTGCTAAGCGTTTTGTACGAGGGTATCATGTATCTGTGTGTGGTTTCCATCTCACGAAGAACAAGGCTACTCTTGAGAACTGGAACTCCTGAAATGACATGGAATTCTTTTGATTTCTCAAAAAAATAACCCAAACTATTTTTTTTTTTTTTTTTTTTTTTTTTTTTTGTGGTACGCGGGCCTCTCACTGTTGTGGCCTCTCCCGTTGCGGAGCACAGGCTCCGGACGCGCAGGCTCAGCGGCCACGGCTCACGGGCCTAGCCGCTCCGCGGCACGTGGGATCTTCCCGGACCGGGGCACGAACCCGTGTCCCCTGCATCGGCAGGCGGATTCTCAACCACTGCGCCACCAGGGAAGCCCCAAACTATTTTTTAATGTCACAGTAATAATCTGTTCATTATGGAAAAACATTTGAAAGATGAGCAGAAAGAAAAGCAGCTCAGGTAAGGCCAGAGATGATCCCGTCGCCACCGCAGCGTGTATCCGGTGCCCCTTCGCCCCGAGAAGCGATGCTCGCACACAGGGGTCGTCTGTATACACTGATTAGTCACCTCTTTTTTGGACTTAAAAACTGGAAAACGCCTTGCTGATTTTTTTTACACGCTGCCTCGCAGGTTCCTGTGAACGTCATTTTATTCACAATTGTTCTCCAAATAATATATTTATTAAGGTGTTAACCATGGGCTGACAGTGTCCATAAAACAACATAGGGGTGGTTCCCCGATTCCTGTTGGCTAGGTGTAGCTTCCAGCCCTGCAACCCACACGCACACCGTCTCTTTCGTTTGCTTCCAGGAAAATGCAAGAAAGAACTCAGGACGGTCCCCCGACCCCATTTCAGAGCCATCGCCACACTGGGGTCTCCAGCCACTGGTCCTGCTGCCTCCTGGGCCCTCACGCTCACAGCACGTGGCTGAAGTGCGGGCGGGCTGGCGGTCACCGGCGCAAAGCCACCCCCGACCCTCAGGCTGACAGACCCTCTTATGTCGCCCCTCCTCTGCTCAGGCAGGTGTCCCTCAGCCCCGGGGCTGGGCCTCAACTGATGGGGACCCTCGAGGTGGGCCCACTCCTCTGCCCAGTGGTCTCCTGACCATGAGATACGAGCAGGAGGCTCAGGGGGACGGGGTGTCGGGGGGCTTTTGGACAAATTCTCCACTTGTTAAAAAAGAACAGAATGCAAAGCTTTTCCCTCTTCTGCTCTGAACGTCGTCCACATGTGACTCCTGGAGTCACATGTAGTCACACCCTTGTTGCCAAGGGTGGCAGAAAAGAAAGACGGAAAGGAGTGAGGTCACTCGTGGTGCCCCTGGGCCACTGAACTCACGTCCGCCACCGCAGAACCACCTGCACTCAGACTTTTTATTGTGGAGGATAGGAAATGCTCTTATGGCCAAAGTGCTTTTAGCTGGTTTGTGTGTTCTTTGACGCCGAGAGCTTCCCACGGCGACATTTTTGCAACGAGCAGTGGTCACGTTATAAAGCTCTAGTGCCAGGAACTGGCACATCCAGAGCACATCCGTTCCTTGCTCTCGTCACGTGCGGTGCTCACGGCGGCTCCTGCTGAGACCTCTGGGTCAGGGTGCTACCTCCCTCGGGGTGAGAATTCCTCCTCTACACCATAATCAGCGCGGGCTGAACGCTTACGTGGTGTGTTGGCTCAGGGCAGTCACGGTGCCAGAGCACGACTCCTGAGCTTCAGCAGCCGTGAGCCAGGAGCCCGGCCGCTGGGGCCACCGCTGGGCTGGGAAGACATCGGTGGCGCTCGTGGCGCCCTGGTTCCCTGGTCTACACACTGTATAGACCACCGAACCCGATGCTGTTTCTGCCCTAATACCTGGTCTCCGAGGAGAAGTTCTGATTGTTTCCGCAGGGGGAATCAGGCATTACTGTGGCATTGTTTGGGTGTGAATAATGTTCCCAAATGAAATATCTTTAGGCTACTGTCCCATGCTGAGAACAGCCATCTGCTATGGTGGCTTTCAAATTTTTGGACACGACCCACTTTTTACATTGCAACTCATTACATAAAGTGTCACGAGATAAGAGTTTCCTTTTCTATAAGTTGCACTCTGATATTTTATGTATATTTTTCTATGCTAGTTTCACCCCACTATACTGATTTATGGCCCACTAGTGGGTGGCAGCCTGCAGTCTGAAGGTTGCTGATGGACTGAATTCCCCTCTGCCTCTTAGCTGTCCTGTTACAATAGCCCACCTCTCTCATCTTGTTAGCAAACAGGGTCCCATGTACAGTTGTGCAGGTTGTGTACTGCACGGCCCCAGGACACCACAGTAACGTTACGCGGTATGCAACAGGATGGGGCAGCTCTATCAAGAGCTAAATTGACCTATCAGCAAATTAAGTTAATACCAATTTGTCAAAATTGAGTCACTGAAGCTCTCTGAGCCTCATCTTCTATATTGCTAACATGAAGCTAATTAAAGTGGCCTCATTTACCTCCCAAAGTTGTTGAGAGAATTTAACAAAAACAGCATTAGAGTCTAGTGTAAGGAGATATTGGTCTCATCGTCACTATTATTGCCGATGCTTTCTCTATTTGAACTTGACGTTCATAGCGGGCCTGCAGGATGCCTCGAGGATGGGGTCAATTCAAGAAAACAAGACTTACTTCCTCACACCCCCGCACCACAAGTCCCTCCCTCTAGCCCACCCGGGTCAGGAGCCCGAGCCTGGCTTTGAGGCCCTAAGCCCCGCCACCCACTGAGGTGTGGGGCACCTGTCGTAGGCCTTGCTGGGTGACAACTCCAAGAAAACAGCGCTTCTCCCTAAGGGTCTCCCCACCCACCGCCGCCAGGTGGGGAGCTGGTGGTGGTTCCCATGTCCCTCCAGGGGAGGAGGGGTGCCAGAGGGGCAGTTCGCGTGGGGGCGCTTTTCAGCAATTGTCTCGGCTGGGTTTTCCTTGGGAGGTTCTCCAGGCGTGGGAGGGGAGGGGGCCGTGCTGGCGGAGGAGGGGGCAGACGGTAAAGTGTATCCTCGGGGGGCGGCTGGGGCCCCATTCCACTGGGGACGTTCCAGAGCCAGGCAGAGGACACCTCAGAGGTCCCCCTACCGAGGAGTATTAGACCCCTTGCCCTGCGCTGCTCACCCCCAATCTATCCCCTTCCTGCTCACGGGAGAAAATCGTCAGACGGAGAGAACGCGTCTCCCAGAGTCAGTGGGAGAAATGGAGCCTCTGTATCTGCTACAGCTCCCCCCGACCCCAGCCCTGACCCCGATCCTGACCTCAAACCCGACCCCACCTAACCCTGACCCCAGTCCTGACCTCAGCTAACCCTGATGCCAACCCTGACCCCACCCCATCCAACCTCGACCCCACCCCTCACCCAACCCTGACCCCAATCTTGACCCCAACCTTGACCCCACCTTGACCCCACCCCGTCCTCCGAGGGCCAGCATCCCGCAGGTGGCCACGTGGTGGGCCACGTCTGGGAGTCTGCGGCCCCGCAAGTGGCCTCAGGGGCAGGTGGCTCTGCTCGTGTGTACGGAGCGGAGGGAGGAAAGAGGGGGACAGGGCTCAAGGCAAGGCTGGCTCGGGACCCGGTTGGACGCACGACCACGTGGTCGAGCCAGAGCAAAGTGGGGCCAGCAGGTGAGCAGGGGCCTGGGGGGCCTCACTGACCGTGGCCTGGGCCTGACTCCCGCAGTCCGGGCATGGCCTGAGGCCAGCGCTTCCCGGGGTCCCCGAGCGCCCCGGCCGGGCCACCCCGGCTTCTGGGGCAGCGGCTGGGACTTCACAGCTGGGACGCCCGTGGAAGGAGTCCCGGGACAGAAGAGGGCGGGCTGATTTCCGTGCAGGCCACAGGGCAGCAATGCAGAGTGGAGGCTGGAGGAAAGGCCGGACAGAGACCGTCGCCAGGACAGGCAGCGAGAGCACGGCTGGCGCTCCTGGGCGGGTCGCGGCGGCGCGAGGGCCCCAGGTCCTCGGGGCTGCTTCGGCAACGGGCAGCAGAACCTGCTGTTCGGAGGACACGTGGCCCCTTGGGCGCCGGCCCCGCCCTCGCCGTGTCCTCCGCGCCCACGTCCACGGGGACAGAGCACGACGGGGCAGCGGCCGTCCACAGCGGCCACAGGGGCCAGCTCTCTCCCCGGCTGTCGTCCGGGGGCAGAATGTGCCACGGTAGCCACCTGGCACCTTCTCACCCGGTGCGACCCAGCCCAGAGCAGCCGTCCACGGCCCTCCCCCGACGCCGCCCTCCCCGGAGCTGCCCCAGCACCAGGCTGCACACAGGCGACCAGCCTGCATGGACACCAGCCAGTCTGCGTGTTAACCGTCCACACTGCACTTGAACGGCCCACTCGGGCCCCTGCCCCTCAGCACGTGGGCCCTCGGGGGTGCTCCCCACCTCCCTCTGAGGAAGGCCGGGCTCTCCCGGACCCTCGGCTCGGAGGACGCAGCCCACGGGTCAGCGTTTCCTTCCATCCTTGGAGAAACAGAACGAAAAAGGAAAGGGAAAGACGGGACGGGGCAGGAGACGGGTCGTGTCGCCCTCGGCCAGCATGTCAGGGATCCAGGAAGCGCCCTGAATCTGAGACCTCTCCCAGCCGGGGCGCCGGCCTGATCCTGCCAGGCGCTTCTTCTGCGCTTCTTTTGTGTTTCTTGAACACTAAGCTGAGCACACACGGGCTGCGCGCCCCCAGCAGAAGGACAGAGATGCCTCCACATCAGCACCGCCCGCCAGAACATCTGGCCTGCATCCAAGGCGGCGGGTGAGGCCCCGACCTCATGCCGAGAGGCCCCTGTGTTTCAAGTTTGGCCAAGCAGCCCGCTGGCCAAGGAAACAACCACAGGGCTTTGAAGCAGAGGAGAGTTTTCGCGGAGGGAGTGAGGACTGCCGGGCTCTGTAAAGCACGGGAGCTGCCGTGATCACCAGCTTCCCGTTGACCGCGGGCAGGAATCCTGACCTCCACCCCTCGACCCCAAAGCCACACGGCTCCAAAACACGGGGCCTTAAAGGCCAGCCTCTCCGGGCACCGCGTACCCTCCACGTGTCTGCCGGGAGAGTCCGGCTCCGGTGCCGAAGGCAGGGGAGAAGCTCCCGGGGGCTGCTCTCCCCACGACCGCCAGGCAGCAGCTCCGAGCAGGACGCGGTCCAGGACAGGCCTGCTCACCGTCGCCGGGACTCTGAGGTCTCTCTGGTCCACCTGATGAACGCAGCAGAATGACGGCTTTCGAACGGCTCAGCAGATTGAGTGTTTGTAGCAACACTGAAAACGTGGTTTCAGCTCGACTGTCTCAAAGCGGAAGACAACAGAGAAGGGAGAGCAGACCTGTCTCCGGTAAAGGTGAGTCCACGTCGGGGGGGGTGCTCAGGGATCCTCAGCACGGACCCCGGGAAAGACCCCCAGGGACACAGCAGGAGAGCTCGGAGGATGGAGGGCCTGTGTGTGCAATGTCGGTCACCGAGGGACCCCGGGACACCGCTAACCTGCTCTGCGTGTTCTCGACAGAAAACATACCTACGTGGCAGGTTGCTCTCAGGACTAGGAATCACTTGAAGGCTGTCACGGCAGGTCCTCGATAAAGAACCGCCGGCTTCCCCAGTCCTCCCTCACGGACCCGCGTCCTCACCCTTGCCCCCGCCCCTTCCCCGACGCTCCAGGGTCTCCCGGGTCACTCTCTTCTGCCCTTTTACCTTTTAGAGAAAGACTCCTTCCTCTCTCCTGGCCCAGGTGCACCAGCAGTGGGTCAGGTAACCCACATTTTAACCTCCTACAACAGTGACGCTCCATTTATTTTCGAAGCTGCCATGGCCCCGGGCACACACGCCTCTCCTGGCGCTGCCTGACCCTGAGAGTCCTCTGCAGCCGGTGTCCGGGACCAGCGTTGCTCCTCCCCTGCAGGTCACTGGGACCCATGGGGCCACCTGGTCGCAGGGAACGAGGCCTATGGATGAGCAGTGATGAGTTATCACGGTCCTTCCCGGGAAAGTACCTGCGGTATCAGAATTATCTGATAATTCTGGTGAATTACCCGGTGAAATTATGGGAGACGGGCTTTTGTGGGGAAGGTTGTCCTGCCCTTCTTAGAGGGGGCCTCCTAGCTCAACACACACTTAGGCCTCCCTTAAAGACGCGTTCAACACCCTACAGAGTCCCCCGGTGGGTCTTGTCCTTGCCCTACTCCCAGGCTCTTGGACGGACACACAATTCCAGAAAGAGGTGGAAATAGCGGACGGCCCACCTCAGTCATTTGCTCTAAAACAGAGCGCCACGTGCTCTGGCAAACCAACAGGAGATCCCAAACCAACATGTGTTCAGCGCCGAGTGAGTCGGATGCTGTTATGGGACACCTTTTCCTGTTACGGTTCGCTTAGGATGACAGTGAAATTGGCTTATCGTTCTGGGCGCTTTTACCACCTGAGTGCTGGGTTGGGGGAGGACACGGGGGCCTGAGTTCGCCGTGGCCCCGTCCCTCCTGACTTCTCAGACCCCTGCCATCAGATGCCGAGGGCCGGGCCCCTCTCCGCATGGTCTCCGTGGTGGAAGAACATCCATCTTTCTGCTCAGACAGGCGCCTGAGTCTGTCCCGGAGATGGGTCTTGCATCCTTACCTACGCTAGAAACTTCTGTGGATCTCGGAGGCGGGGGTGGGGAGCCTGGGGGAGGGTGCCCAGCCTTTGAGGTCTCCGGGCAGCCCCTGCAGCCGTTCTGGGTCCCCTGCTGGCCTTGCCCAAGAACCATGAAAGCGCTATTTTTATCCTGATGAGCAATAGTGCAGAAATGTCTTCCGACTTGACAAGACACAAAATTTAGGTGCTGGGCGAGAGACTTCAATTTCAAGCTTAAAGATTACTTTGGGTCCCCCAGGAGTCAGAAGCAATTTAGAGCTGAAACCCTGAACAAGAGAAAGGTTACAAGATTAAGACCAACTGCTGTTTGCATAAATGGCTGGTAATTGCCCATATCCGCAATTATACACTGGCACATAATTTCTTTTCCGCTACCTTTCTCCTCTCCTGCGTCCCATCAGGATTTATTCGGAAGGAGCCCACCTTTGGTCTTCTTCTGCTGAGCCTTGGTGACGGCGTACCCTACCTCGTCCATCAGGGCCCCGCACGCTAAACAAGCGCAAAGCATGTGTTATCTCCGGAAGGGGAGTGAGGCTCCTGTGAGCCGTTCTCCAGCTGGAGAGTCAGCAAACCCACGGTCCCTGGGGGCTGCGCTGGGCTCTTGTCCTTTGGCTGCTTCTTCGAAGGCAGGAATGTGCAGAGTTTTCAAAGACAGCCAAACTGAGACTAGATTTCTTTGCATGCCCTTTTGTACTCGTGTTTTTATAAACCACATTCTCTTTTCCATTTAAAACTTGCTTTTTTAAAGAACGAGGAGACCCATACTCTGAGTCCATCAGAGACCTCCGGCCCCACTGGGTCTCGTTCATTATACCCAAGGAACCTTTGCAAATGGAAAAGGTTCGTCCCAAACTGGGCGCTGCTCCCAAAGACACATTGGGGTGGGATTTAAAAACTCAGGGAGCCTCTGCGACCCGCCTCTCATGGGCTACACAGCTGATCTGTCCCTTCTTCTCAGGCAGGGCTGCCCGGCTGAGAATTCTCACCGAGAAAAAGTGGAGGAAGTGGTGCCTCTGACGTCAGCCTCATTTGCTCAACAGGAAACTGGTTCTGAACATGCTCTCTTGGCCCCCGCTGGGCCCGAGGAGGCTGGAGGAGCCTGGCCAAGCCTCGGTCGGTCACGACCAGTCGCCTGGCGCTGAACGAGGCGCGAAGACGCTACCTGTCCTAGTCGAGCACTGCATTTCGGGGTGTCTTTGGGAGGACAGCGTAACCTCTAAGTCCGAATGCTGGCACGGCCGACCCGACCCCGTTTTTTGTGCTGTTCCCTGGTTGTACATCAGAACGGGATGGCCGAGGGCTCAGCCCGCGTCCGTGGCAGCAAAGACCAACCACAGTCACGACGATGCCGTCGCTCCGGACGCCTCCCGCCTTCCACGCGCCCCGCTCCACGCGCCCCGGACTCGATGCTTGTCACAGCCTAGGAGAGCGACCCGAGGACTACCGTGTCCCCGTTTCACGGCGACGCTTAGAGAGACTGGGGAACTTAGCCCGGTCCCACTTCCAGGGTCACCCGGTGCACGTCTGCGCGCGTGTCCGGGCAGGTCAGCTGACCGAGAGCCAGGCCGTGGGGTCGCACGCGCTCGGCTGCCGTCCTGACCCCGCCCCTTACTGGCCAGGTGGCCCTCGGGCAGTGTGAACAGTCCTTGATCGCCACGGCTGCCAATTATGGAGCTACAGGCCCACCGAGTGCCACTTGGTCCTTCTCCTTCCCCAGGTCCCCAGGGACAGCCTGTCTGTCCAAGGTGACAGCAAGGGCTGGAAGGTCTGAGGGCCCCACACCAGAGGCCGGGCGCACCCAGCACTTCCGGCAGTGTGTTCCTTCTTCCCGGGAAAGGAACCCGTCGCCACAGGTGTCCTTTCCGGCTCCTGTGGCCATGTGACTTGCCCCCAGAACCAGGCATTCCAGAACCTTCCCGAAGGCCCTCGGCCCGGTGTTGCCCTCCCGTCCCCCACTGGAGCCCGGACGGAGCTCGGGCCATCAGGCCCAGGGCCCTGCGCACTGCAGGACAGACCTCCCGCCCGCCTGGACGGCGACCCTCCATCCTCTGCGAGACGCCCGCGGCCACTGCTCTTCCGAGTTCACTACTCTCCCAGCGAATGAGACCCTGGGCCTCCAGGGCAGGGTTCTCCAGCGGGGACCCTGACCAGCCATGGCAGCACAGCGGCGGTTGTGGGGGCCGACTGGGAGAGCACAGGGCCACACCGCCCAGGACTCTCAGGTGACAGACGGCGGGCGACCGTCGCAGGCCGAGGGCCACTAGGATCCCTGCGGACAGACAGGGGTGGAGAGGAGGGACTTCCTAGAGGTTCGAGACGTCCTTTCCTCCTTGCTCCCGGGAGAGGGAAGCCAGCGCAGGGAGCCAGTCTCTTGGCGGCAGGGGAGGAAGCGGCCACTGTGAAGGAGGGTGGCTGGTCGGGCCTCTGCGCTGCGCGGCCGCTTCCCGGGGAAGCAGCCCCCCTGTCTGAGGGGGATACGGCCGGCTGGTGCGAAGGGTTCCTCAGAGCAGGGCGAGGGGAGCAGGGCCCCGGGGGCCCGGGCGGCTCCGTGCCCTGGCAGTGCCCCCGGCCCTCCCTGATACAGCTGCCCATCCGGAGGGCGGAAGGGGCCCTGTTAGCAGCACCTGGCTTCAAATCCTGCCCACCTGTGCCTGCTTCGCGTGTAGCCCTCTCTTCACCGGAGGACGGGGACCCGTCTGTAAGGCACGTAGCACACGCCTCCACTCCGCCAGGGCTGGCGCCTTCCCCGCCCCTCTGGAGGAGTCCAGGTTCTTGGAACCCCCCAGCTGGACCTGGTTACCCTCCTGGGGTCCTGGATCCTGCTTGGCTCTGTGCTCTGTGGCTGCAGACCGGGGCTTCTGACCCTGGCAGATCTGGGATGTTCTTGGCTCTCTGGAGCCCACTGGGCCGGGTCTGGCAGATGTGCCCACCCCCGGAGCTATTGGCCATGTTAATACCCTGTTCCCTTCGGCTCGGGGCCCCAAGTCTGGGGCGCGCCAAGGCAGGCCACGTAAAGGGAAGCTCCTAAAAGAGGTCCCCCCGCGGTGACCGAGTTGATGGCTGTGATGGTCCCCGAGCCCACGGCCCCGCCTTTCTCTTCTCCGGCACCAGCTGCCCGGACCCCAGCCTCCGGGGGCCGGCGGGGGCCGCACTCACTGGTCAAGCAGAGCGACTCAGGGGCAAAGGTGAGCCCCACCCACACGGAAGGCCGGCTTCCCGGGCAGCCCGGGAGGGGCGGAGGTCCTCCGGGTCCACATCCCCGTGTCCCCACGGAGGGAAGGGGCGGCTCGATCAGAGAAGATCATTTTAAATTTTCGCCCCAGGTCGCAGAACAAGTTAACGCAGTCACACCAGCGACCTGGGCCTCCAGATTTCCAGTCCGGCGTTCATTTAAATGTTAATCTGAAATCTTCACTGAAGTCACTGGAGTTTCGAGTTTATTAGAGCAGGCGGGGCCGTGGGGCCTCCTGGGGGGTCACGTTGCCTCTGCCAGAGGGCGAGCCCTCCTCCCAGCTGGGCCCGCCAGCCTCCTCCGGCTGCCGGCTGCCGCCCCTCTCCCACCCTTTCTCTCTTTCTGGGAGTGGGTCTGCGGAGGGGGTGGCAGTGGATGTCAGGGCGGTTGAGCTGGTCCCTGGGGGCAGGGCGCCGGAGCGCCTGGGCGGGCTGCAGAGGGCAGGTTGCGGGCACAGCTCTTCCCGGCCCCGCGGGTACGGACAGCGCACAGGAAGCCTGGCACCTGCCGGCCCCGTCGCGGCGCGAGCGCTTCCACGGGGAGCAAGCCTAACGCCGCGGCGGACGCCTCTCCCGCCTGCACCCCGCCCGGCACACGCCTCTCCCGCCTGCACCCCGCCCGGCAGACGCCTCTCCCGCCTGCACCCCGCCCGGCACGCGCCTCTCCCGCCTGCACCCCGCCCGGCAGACGCCTCTCCCGCCTGCACCCCGCCCGGCAGACGCCTCTCCCGCCTGCACCCCGCCCGGCACACGCCTCTCGCACCTGCACCCCGCCCGGCAGACGCCTCTCGCACCTGCACCCCGCCCGGCACACGCCCACCCGAGAGGCCCTTTCGACCAGCGTTTTCACACCTGCTGCCTTCAAGGTGGCACAAGGTACGAGGGAGTCGTGGGGAGCAGGTCACAGATGAGCCCTCGAGGAGCTCGCGTTGGCCTGGAGGTCAGCGAGCTGGCCGATGGCACGGGAGCCGGTGCGGCGGATCGGGGGCGGAGGGGACACCTGCAGACACCTCGCCTGGACCAGCGGGGCGAGCGAGCCCACCCGAGCCACGCAGAGCCCCCCGCAGCACTCGGTCCCGGGCGCCAGTGCAGGCGACCAGCGGACACACCTGGGCAGATGCCAAGACACGGATCCAGGTACCAGCCTGGGAGGAACCCGCTCAGCGCTCGGGGTGAGACTCGGGTTCCGCCCGTGTCCCTAACTCACGACAGACTCGCTCTGCACCTGTGACCGGGGGACGGCCGCTCAAAGGCCCACCCTTGCCCCGCCACCAAAGTACCTGTCTCGCCTTAGTGGGACCGAAGCTCCTCTGGGGGAAGACAAAGTCCTGACCCCTTGGTAGGGGGTGTCCTGGAGAGGGCAACACGACCCCACACCCTGCCCATCAAGGACTCTCAGTCTCCCGCAAGCGGAAGCGGCCGATGCTCGAGTCTTTCTTGAAAATCTTGTCCACGAGACACCAGAAAGCGTGCTGGGGGTGTGGTGGGCGCCACACGGTGCTGAGAGGGGCAGGTGGGCCACGAGCCGAGAGGCCCAGAGACGCGCTACCAGGTTGGAACTGAGAACCGGGGCCTGGCGTCCCCTCCGGGGCCTGTGATGCAGTAGCCCAGAGCCTCCAGTGGAGAGATAAGTGCCAGCCAGTGCAGGAAGCCTCCCGGGCTTGGGGAGCCGATCTCAGCTTCACGGCACCCACATCTTGTCACTTCCTCCCCCCGCCCCCGTTGCTGTGGGTGGAAAAGTATCCCCAAGGCTACGCGCACATCCTCACCCCTGGCACCCGTGGAGGTGACCTCGTCTAGAGACAGGGTCTTGGCGGACGGTCAAGTTAAGATGAGGTCACTAGGGTGGACCCTGATCCAGTCTGACTAGAGTCCACATAAGGAGAGGAGAAACCCAGAGAGGCAGAGCATGTACAGACTCGGGGGTGGTGAGGAGCCACAGGGCAGCAGGTGCAGAGGTCAGGCAACGCGTCTACAAGCCAAGGGTCGCCAGCCGCCACTCTACATCGCGAGGGGCAAGAGAGGACCCTCCTCTAGAGGTTTCAGAAGGCATGTGGCCCTGCTGACACCACGATTTCAGACTTCTGGCCTCAAGAACCATGAGGAAATAAATTTCTATAGTTGAAGCCCCCCAGGCACCCCCAGGCACCACGTCTCACCTGTGGTGACGCTGTGCCAGGTGACACAGCCCCAAGTAAGGCAGACGACGGGGGAGGGGGAGGGAGACTTACAGGGATGTATCTGGTTGGGGCCTCAGAGAGCCTCCCTGAGGATTGACATATGAACGGAAGCTCCAAGGACCAGCAGGAGACGGTCACGCTGCACCCACAGAGACCGGCTCCAGGAAGAGGCGTGTCCACCAGCAGGAGGAGGTGAGCCGGGGAAAGATGTACTCAAGGGATGGAGAGACATTATTATAAAGTCTTGTCTTCTTTGTCTCATTTTGTCCTTCTTTTAAAAAAATATTTATTTATTTATTTGGCTGTGCTGGGACTTGGTTGTGGCCTGTGGGATCTTCATTGCAGCACACAGGCTTCTCTCTAGTTGTGGCTCGCGGGCTCTAGGGTGCGAGGGCTCAGTAGTTGCCGCAGGAGGCTTAGTTGCCCCGACGCATGTGGGATCTAGTTCCCCGACCAGGGATCGAACCCGCATCCCCTGCATTGGAAGGTGGATTCTTAACCATTGGACCGCCGGAGAAGTCCCTCCGTCATTTTTCTTATTCAATTTTATATCAGAAGTATAGTCTCAGCTTGTGGCATAATGGTGACTATCATAAAAGTTGTGTATGATATCCCATCAGGTAGATGTGCCATAATCTTAACTCTTCGATCTGTGCATGTTAAGTTGTTTCAGATGTTTAAGTGTTTAATGGATAATTTAGCCTCACAGACGACCCTCGTTTGCAATATAGTGGCCTTTTTGAATTAACCTGGTGCATAATTGTAGCTCATTCATTCGGTCATCCAATAAGTATTAAAGCGCGGACTCTCTTCTGGGCGCTGTACAGGGCGCGGGAGTTATAATAGGGGTAAGCAGAACACCGCCCTGGCCACGGCCACTCAGGAGTTTGCAGAGGACGGCGGAGCGTTGATCATATCCGGAAAGAAGAGCCTCATGTGCTCTGAGACCCGCATGACGAGTGGAGATGAGAAAAGGCAGTATTTCGCCAGCCTTCCATCTCCCCACGTTGCCGAGCAGGCCTGTGGCCCGCTTAGACCAGTAGAAGTGACTTGAGCGATGTGTGCGAGTTCTAGGGCCTCAAGGGGGCCTTGCAGCTTTCACCGTTGCCCTCTTGGAACGGTCTGGCCACCACGTTCAGAGCCCAGAAGGACGGCGGACTGAGAGGTCGCGTGGGAATGGGCACAGGCTGAGAGCCAGCGCACAGGCCCCGGACCCTCCAGCCAGGGGAGCCACTGCAGGACAGCTCAGGCTGTGCAAACGCAAAAGCACAGGTGGGACCGGGAGAGCGCCAGCCCGCCCCCGCCCTGGGGGACTGATTAGTTCACATGCAGGGGCTTCTGAGAGTGGGAGGCTCACACACAGGTGGGTTCAGGCGGGCTGGACCTTGTCAGGAAAGACAGCAGATTTCCCTAGAAAGAGATGTGTAAGCCCCGAGGGATAAGTGCCGGGTGAGGTATCTACCAGGTGAGGTGTGTGCAAGGTCCTGGAGAGGGGGACCAGCACATGCTAAACACAAGAGTGAAATCACCATGAGTCTGAGGGACAGTAAAAACAACAGCCCCCATGCCTGAGGAGGAGGGAGCAGGGAGGGTGCGGCTTTTGATGAGGCTGCGGGGTGGGGAGAGGCCAGACTAGGCAGAGCCTTGCGGGCAGAGGTGAGGAAGGATGTCGTATTCTAAGCCGCATGGAACCACCGCGGCGTTTCAGGTAGGGTGAGACTTGATGACATCTGCATTTTTCAGAGGTCATTAGGCTACAGTTAGAAGAGATGAGAGGGGATCAGGGTGCGTTCAGGCAGGCGGATAGGCTACTGTGATAGTCCCCGTAAGAGATCATCGGAGCTTGGAGTGCAGTGATGGAAGAGAGGATGCAGAAATGTCAATGAATCAGGAGCTCTTTTTTTTTTTTTTTTTTTGCGGTATGCGGGCCTCTCACCGCTGTGGCCTCTCCCGTTGTGGAGCGCAGGCTCCGGACGCGCAGGCTCAGCGGCCACGGCTCACGGGCCCAGCCGCTCCGCGGCACGTGGGATCCTCCCGGACCGGGGCACGAACCCGCGTCCCCTGCATCGGCAGGCGGACTCGCAACCACTGCGCCACCAGGGAAGGCCCAGGAGCTCTTTGGGAGGCAGATCAACAGGACTGGTTGCGCGGTGGGGAGAAGACGCTACGGGCCGCAGCCCAGCCACCATTTCTGTTCCACCCTCTCCTAATGTGTCGATAAAGCACCGCTCGCATCCCGTCACCGGCAGCCCCACGCGACAGACAACCGGCTCCGTCCTGGTTCATTCCCACCACGGTAATTCCGTGCCCACGGCCAGCCACGGGCAAGGGCTGTAGTTCTGGCCAATGAGACAGGAGGAGAGGGCTTGCTTCCCTCCACAAAACAGACGTGGAGGAACATTCCAGCACCTCATTCCTGCCCCTGCACAGCGTCACCTGTAGGAGGCAGCTGGATACATGGCGGCCACCCTGGCACCTCGAGGAGCCCGCCTAAGGGTCAGGCCAACACGCCGAGTGGGCAGGAAGGTGGAGGAACCCTGGTCTCTGACGGCATTGCCGAGACCTACCATGGGCTGCTTTACTGCCCGACTTCTTGGATGTGATTTCGTCCATTTTCTCCTTATTACTGAAGCCATTTGGAGCTGGGGGTGATGCCACGTGCTTCCAAAGCCCGTATTGGCCTCGGTGATGTTTCAGTGCCCTAGGGCTGCCATGGCAACGTACCACGGAGGGGGCAAACAGAGATGAAACAACAGAGATTTATTTTCTTACAGTTCCGGAGGGCAGTCGTCCAAGATGAAGGTGCTGGAATGTTGGCTTTCATCCTGAGGCCTCTCTCCGTGGCATGTGTGTGGCTGTCTTCTCTCTGTGTCTTCACATGGCCTTTCCGCCGTGTGTGCATATGTCTGCGTCAAAATCCCTCTTCTTATAACAGACCAGTCAAGTTGGATTATGAGTTACTGTAAGGCTGTTAGCGTAACCGGTGCCATCTTGGGTCCGTATAGTCCCACCTGTCCTGCTGACCCCACCCAGGCCTGTACTGTTCAGTGAGTCTCTTCTGTTGTGGTTGAGAGGTATTGTGTAATGATTGTTAGGTCCGGGTGGCCTCCACGTGCTGTTAGCCTCTGAACAAAGACCTTCGCTGACGTCTTCCTGGCGCCCAAGAGACTAGTTACCCATTCATAAATCTTGACTTGGGAAGGCTCATCCTGTTTCCAAACACATACCCCCATACCCTAAGTTAACTGTAAAATTGCCCCTGGCAGCATGGCATACAGCTTCGAACGCTGCCAGACCGTTGCCCACCAGACCCCACCCTATAATAAACTGACCTACTGAGTATAACAGAGCTGTCCACCTCATAGTTTGGTTCAGTGGGCACTTTTCGTTCCCTCCGTCCTCCAACAGTTACCGATTATACTTCGTTGGTTATTTGATTATAACCCGAATCTGTACTAGAGTTAGGGTCCACAAAGACCTCATTTTAGTTTAATTATCTCTTTAAAGACCTTACCTACAAATACGATTACATCCAGAGGTACGAGGGGAGTAGGACTTCAACATACGAATTCGGGGGAACACAAATAAAACACAAATAAAAAGTTTATTTGGGGACATCAGGACGTCTCCAGGTTGACTAACTCTGCCTCAGTGACGCCCCAACTCTGGTTCTGCTTCTTTGCAACCCTCTTGGCTTTCCTGCACAGGTGAGAGATGTGTCACCTGTGGTTCTAAGCTTCAAATCCTCAGACCTGACATCCAGAGTCCTAGACAGGTGTTTCCTCACCTGTGAACTTCTATTTGTAAGGAAAGTCCCCAGACACCCCTGGCATAGTCTCACTGTCATCGGCCAGAACTGTCCTATGACCTGGCCCAACCCGGTCACTGGCATGGAAATAAAATTATGGTGTTTACTTTAGACCAATTGAGATCCACCCTCTGGGGCTAGAAAGGGTGCAACCTGTCCCAGGAGGCACTTGGCCCCTCTGGAGCTGAACCCAGTCAGGGTTCTGCCTTCAAGAATGTGCCCGGCCCCGGGATCCCATGGTCTTCTCAGTACCGGGCAGTGATTCAGGAAGGCAGCAGGTGGAGGCAAGGCCTGGAAAGAGGAGACCCACCAGCCGGTGCAAAGACAAAGCCCAACCCAGAGGCTCTTGCAAATACCTCCGGCCATACAGCTCCCCTCCCCGCACGTTACCACGGCAACCCATCCGCCTGAGCGACTCCCCATCGAGTTTTAACCCAAATTATATTTTTCCAGATCTAAACACAGAGACACTGTGAGACGTCATTTTAACAACTTGCAGACGCTCAAAGATAGAGATGGGCGGCAGGAAAGACAATCTGACAAACAATATTTTTTAATCAAACAGGCAAACCCTGGTTACTCAGAACCCAAACGACAGGCATTTGCCTCCTACATTCTTTTAAGAAAAAGACTCGATATTAGGATTCATCGGTGGTAGTGTTTGTTTTCCAGGGAACATTCTAGTTTCACTATAATTCCATTTACCTCCCATCTTAATCATCCCTGATGTTCAGGATAATGGCCTTCAGTCACCAAGGGAAGAGGTGATTTTGATCATCAAATGCTGTTTACTCTGGGAGGATGTGGGCAGATCCAGAGTTGGAAGATTTCCGGTTCTAACAATACAAGGGTCTCTGTCGGCCTTCAGGAGACCGGAAATGCAACCCACCAAAACACCACTTAAATCTCACTTATAATTTATATCTTTCATTCAGGTCATTCTCACTTGATCACTCTTTTTTTTAAAAAAAAATTAATTAATTTATTTATTTGTTCGTTTTTGGCTGCATTGGGTCTTCGTTGCTGCGCACGGGCTTTCTCTAGTTGTGGTGAGCGCGGGCTATTCTTTGTTGCGGTGAGAGGGCTTCTCACTGCGGCGACTTCCCTTGTTGCGGAGCATGGGCTCTAGGTGCACAGGCTCAGCAGTTGTGGCGTGCGGGCTTCAGTAGTTGTGGCGCACGGGCTTAGTTGCTCCCTGGCATGTGAGATCTTCCCAGACCAGGGCTTGAACCAGCGTCCCCTGCATCGGCAGGCGGATTTTTCACTACTGCACCTCCAGGGAAGGCCCTCACTTGATTACTCTTTGAAAGTTTTTATTCTGCGTGTCTCGAGTACTAAATTTCTCTGAGACTTGGTAATATTAAGAAAAGTCTGGGAAAATAATAAAACAGGCTATTTGTCATGTTCGACTTTCACAAGGCGCAGTCAGAGCTATTTGAGTGGGGCTTCCGGCCCTCAGGTCCCTGTCTGTTAAAACCACCTCGAGGTGATTAAAGATCATCAGGGTTGCAAACTGTTATATGTAGGATGGGTGAACAACAAGGTCCCACTGTATAACACGGGGAGCTATATTCAATGACCTGGGATACACCACAGCGGAAAAGAATATGAGAAAATGTATATATATATATGGATAAGTGAGTCACTTTGCTGTACAGCAGAAATTCACACAACATTGCAAATCAGCTGATACTTCAATTAAAAAACAGACTGTCTGGGAACTGAATCTAGGCCTGTCCATGGAGAGCTGGGGACCCACATGCAGGGGCGGCGGCTTCCACCCGTCGAGGCCCGCTGTGTGCAGACTCTGTGCTGAGCCCTCCACGTGCCGTCACGCTGAAGACCAACACAGACTCTGGAAGAGCTGCTGATGTCATCGTCCCACATCACAGATGGGGACACTGCGACTTGGGCAGGTAAGCACACAGGGCTGCAGGGCCGAGATTCAAAAGCAGGTGCATCTCCAGAACCCACCATGGTTCCACCCGAATGCCCTCCGCGGAGAGAGGCGTTAAAGCGATCAACTGATGGTGAGAGCTGGCAGGTAGGGCTGTCAAGGACAGTGGGGAGAGGGGCTCGCACAACCAAATCATCTTGTGCGGGCTCTGGAGAGACGCTCACGGGCCCCGTTATCTCCATCCTAAGAGGTTTGGTCACAGGAAGGCTCTTAAATGCAAAACTCTCGTGAATTCTAACAAGCCGATTAAGAAATAGCCCAGGCTGGCTTCATCCTGAGCGCGGTGCGCCCCGCCCGAGCTGCTATGCGCTGCCATCACCAGGGCCCCCTCCAGCCGCGCCAAAAGGACGCTTGCCCCACAGTGGACGTAGACACCTGCGCCTCCCAGGAAGAAAGAAAACACTTTCCCGATAAAGTGTCCAAAGATGACCACGTCGGTTCCAGCAAGACCACGGCTCCCCTGCCTCCGGCGTGTGCGTGGCAGGGGGGCTCTGGCTCCCACCGAGCAAGCCGGGGAGCATCTCGTCAGCTAATCCCACTCAGCGGTGAGGGGGCACAGTTACCTGGCTGGTTAAGAAGCCGGCATTTCCAGAGCAGTGATATAAACTGCGCTGAGAAGGCCTAAGTTCAGTTCCCTCTGCAGACACAGACCCACCCGTAGAAAGGAGAAAACCCCACTTTGGTGGTGACACTGGCTCAGCAGCATAAATTGGCAGTTCTTCCCGGCCCACCCCGGACGCGGGGCTCAGCCGTCTGACCCCCGTGGACTGAGGTGGAAGTGGCCGGTTCTGAGCGCTGGCCTCCTGTGGCGTCGCACGGTTCCTCTCACCCTCTTGCGCCCATAACCTGCCAGAGAAGAGCGCGTCCCAACCAGCTCCCGGGTCAGAGGGGGAGGAGTCACATAAGGGACAGACCTGGACCCACCCTACCCTGCAGAGCTGCCTGCTGAGCCTGGTCTAGACAGCTGGTCACCCATCAGCCAGCAGACTTGCAGGGAAAACGCCCCTAAGTCTTGCTTTGTTATGCAGCAGTAGCTGGCTGACTGTGCACGTCCAAATCAATTACGAATTTAGAACTTAGAGGCTGGGGGTGGATGCTAGATGCTAGCTCGGGTGTGTTTGTTTTTTTCAGCTCAAGTAGCCTGTATAACAACACAGGGAAGCTGCACGTGCAGAAAAACCCCAAGGTGGTTTTCTTTGCTTTGAATAAACGCGGGTGCATCTAGGGTGATGCCCACAGCAACGTCATTAATCACAGTGGCGTCGCGGAGCTGTGCTCAGGCCTGGCTTAGCTTCAGAAACGTGGCACCAGCGGCGCCGCTAGGTAAACGGCACCAGCTCCTCCTCTCCCAGGCTTACGGGAGGCAGCGCTCGGGCTCCCCCAGCTTCACGTGAAGTCAGGAGGGCAGCAGTGCTGGAATCACGGCTGCGTCCACACATCCGAGTTCTGGCCAGGACCCTCCAGGGCTCTCTGCCCTCGGCCATGACAACCGCGTGGGTTCAGCCGGCGTGGGCCTCCGGGGCTGCCTTCAGGCCTGCCCACCGGGAGGGACCCCAGTGGGAACCATAAGGCGCCCAAGAAGCGGCGTATCGTTTGGGCTTGTGGGCAGGTGACCCCCTCAAGCCCAGACGCGCAGACCGTCTGCATCCCTGACCCTGGTTCCTGGGACGCAGCCTGATGGGGCAGGGCCGCCCGTGCTCTGCCGTCAGAGCCCTGAAACCCTGATCTGTGAACCGGGGCTCTGCATCGGCATTTCTGCTGGGCGTCACAAACCACACAGCCGGTCCTGTCCTGGGGGAACTAAGTGACCGACAGCGGACTGCTGGCTCAGAGCGGGGGTCAGAGCGGGAGGCCCGCCCCCTGGGCCAGGCTGGGACCTGGGCTGGGGAGGAGGCGGGCACCGAGGCCGGGCTGAGACGGGAGCCAAGGCTCTGCTGTCAGAGAGCTGGACCCTGCCGGCCGGGGGACGGCCCCGGCACCCTGGACAAGGGGCCCTGCGAGGAGATTGTGTCCCTGAGTACTCTCCCCCCCCCCACCTGTACTGGGCTCCCGTCAGGGCACTGAAGACCCACCGCCTCTCTAAGACCGAGCGGTGTCACCCACAGTTACGTGTGGACACGCGAGGCACGGGGTCCCGTGAGCGGGAAGCAGCGAGGGCTCAAACTGATGTCGCCACGCAGGAGAAACCTTGGCAGGAAGGGCGGGGAAGCCAGGTGGACCTGACCTCCCCCGTGCAGGCAGAGGATGCTGAGGCCTTTGGAGGACGAGGGCCATCAGGGCCACTTGCTGGCGGGGGAGCAATGGAGGAAGAGCCGGGCCCCCGAGGACAGGGACTCGGGGAAGCCAAGCAAGCCACACTGAGCATTTCCAAGCCGAAGGCCTGGTGGGGACACCAAGGGCTCTGGTCTCTTCGGGGAAGGCAGTCCCACAGCACCGGGCTGAGCGCGGCTGGGTGGAGGGGTGGCTTTTGTCCCTCAAGGTCCCCTACAAGTCACCTCCTCCTGGGAACGTGATGGGGACCGAGCGGATCTTTGCCATCGCCTAATTCCGAATGAACTTGTTAAAGCATTTTTAGCCTAATGAAAACATTAGATCAATTCCTCGCAGCGATGTTTGTCACTAAATCAATAGCCCGTTTGGCGTATCACCCTGACGGCTGACACACACGCGTGAAGGTCTGTGAGCGGTTGTGGGGCTGCAGAGCGGCCCCCGTGTAGTGAGAGGGTGGAGTGGGGAAGGAGGGGCAGGAGAAGGAAACTCTGCTCTTTCTCTAGTTGTGGCGAGCGGGGACTACTCTTCGCTGCGGTGCGGGGGCCTCTTGTCGCAGTGGCTTCTCTTGTTGCGGAGCGCAGGCTCAGTAGTTGTGGCGAACGGGCTTAGCTGCTCCACGGTCTGTAGGATCTTCCCGGACCAGGGCTCGAACCCGTGTCCCCTGCGTTGGCAGGTGGATTCTTAACCACTGTGCCACCAGGGAAGCCCTCAGTATGATTTTTCAAAATAATCTTCAAGTGGGCTAAGACCTTATAAGCATGGGATGAAAGCAAAAAGTCATAAGGAAAAATATTACTCAATCTGACTACATTAAAATTTGTAGGAAAAAATGTCATGGACAAATTCACGATAAAGAAAAGTTAAAAGAAAATTCGCAACACCTATGGGAGGAGCCATTCTGATCTGCTCGACTCTAGCAAAGGAGCCTCGTGAAGCTCCAGGTTGGGGGCTCCAGCCTCACAGCCTCCTTGGGTCACTCCCCTCCTTCATCCATCCAGCAGGACTTACCTGGAGCCTTCCACCTGCTCTGCTTTCAAGGTGAACAGAGCACAGTTCATGCGCACACAGAGCTTCTGTTCAAGTGGGGAGGTGACAACTGACTAGCACAGGAAGAAGTCACACGTCACAGCCACTGCTCTGCATGAGCCAGGTTTTGAGATAGGAAGTGCCTGGGGAAATCTCTCTTAGAGATCGTGGGAGGTACATTTCTGTTACTGAAGGTACTGCTAAGCCGCAGCAACAAAAAGACCCCAAACGGGATGACTTAGATGAGATGAAGCGTGTTCCGGGGGGCTCAGAGTTCAGAGGCTAGAGTTTCAGGGCTGGCAGGGGGCTCTGCCATTCAACACGGGGCTTTCCTCTCCGGGTCCAAGGAGGCTGCGGGGCAGGGGGCGGGGGGAGAACCGGGAAGGAAGGCGAGCAGATATCATTTCCCGTGGCAACCACACAGCACGAGCACACGGGAGGCTGGGGAGAGCAGCCTTCAGAGGGAAGGCCACGCATCCTGGCACACCTGGGGTGTTCAAATGGTGACGAGAAGAGTGACCAGAGATCAGGAGCCTCTGCTTCAAAAGCCTATCTGAGGAGGTGACGTCTGAACAAAGACCCAAAGGATGAGAGTGGGCCCCGAGAGAACATTCTAGAAGAGGACGGGAGCAAAGGCTGCTACGGGCATGAGCTGGGCAGCAGCCAGCCAGGGCAGGGCCTTAGAGCAGAGGTCTGGGAGGTGGGGTCGAAACAGCAGAGGGGCGAGGTCACCAAGGGTCTTACAGGCCATAGCAAGGATTTGGATTTTATTCCAAGAGCGATAGTGGAAACAGACAGGACTCAGCGGAGGGCATCTGCTAATGTCCGAATAGTCACTTAAATCACAAGTACACACGTGGGGTGACCCAGTGACTCCAAGTCCAGGAGTTCGGAACACACATACACGTGCACAGGTGCAAAATGACTCGTGTATAAAGTCACCCATTGCAGCATTATTGTAGCAGCCATGGCTGGAAACAATCTATCCAGCAATCGAAAGCAGTTACAGCACAGGTGCAATGAACTGCTATGTTAGGAAAAAGAGAAACTCCTCAAGTATAACTATGGGATAATCGAAATATACATTTAAGTTTTAAAAAAAGTTCCAAACCATGTGTATAACATAGAATGCTACCCTTGGGAAAAATACAATATTTCTGGAATGATACTAAGATATTCTTAACATCCGTCTCCTCTGGATAGGAAAACTGGTGTCTGGAGACTCAAATAATAAAGAACGTAACCTCTACATCCTTGGGACTTCCCGAGTGACAGGAGTGTGTTTGTGACTCAAGGTGGGCCCTGAGGGTTCATGCCGACCAGGTGACCCAGAGCTTCAAGATGGGATTGGTCACTGGAAAACGAACCATTAGATTGATTAGATTGATTACAGGGTGGGGGCTGGGCGCCAGGTGCTCTCAGCCCCTTCTCTGACCCGCAGGAAGGGGAGGGGGCTGGAGATGGAGCTCAGTGATGTAACCAGTGAGCCATCAGTCCTGCTATGTAATGAAACGTCAATAAGAACCCCGGACACTGAAGCTCAGTGGTGCTTCCTGGCTGATGGATTCTGATGTGCGGGGAGGGTGATGCCCCCCCGTTCCCACCCAGAAAGGGCCCGGAGCTCTGTGTTTGGGACCCAGCCTGACCTCAGCCTGTTTGTCTCTCTACGTGGCTGGTCCCGAGTTGTGTCCTTTATGATAAAACTGTAATCACAAGCACGGCACTTTCCTGAGTTCTATGGATCATTCTGGTGAATTATCAAACCTGAGGGGTATCGTGGGAACCTCCAGATTTGTAGACGGTTTGTCAGAAGTGTGGGTGGCCTGGGGACACCACTGGTGGCTGGTGTCTGAACTGGGGCAGCCTTCTGGGGAGATGGAGCCCTTATCCTGTGGGGTCTGAACCTAACCCCCTGCGGCTGGTGTCAGAATTGAAGTTGGTGTCATAATAGGAACAAAAAAAGGGGGATGAGTTTTTGCTGTAACCATTTGTCCCTTTTTTAAAAGTATGCTTCCTATTTACAGCTAAATATGTGAAATTAAAAGAAAGATATTTTTAACTGGGAGAAGAAAAAAAGTTGTACATGAAAGCATGGTCTAAACCTGAAGCAAACTAAGATGAGGCGGAATTTTGAGCACCTGATGGACCTTAAGAAAAAAGATCTTTCACTGTTGCTTGGTGGAGGACTGGTCCCCTTGGAGAGGAGAGAGGCTGATCCTTTCACTGGTCTCCTTGGCAGCCCTTTTCTTTCATCCTCTGTCTGATCTCACTGACTAGCCTGGAGCACACAGACCTCCAACCCTCCAAGTCAGAGACTCTGCAACCGCCTGGTGAGACACGGTGTCCGGGCAGAGCCGCTCAGTTCGGGAGGGGATTCCCACGTTTTAGAAGCTGCATTTCCCACCCTGGAGACTCCAGCCTTGGGCGTGTTTGATTTCACCACAGAAAGAAAAGCCTCCTGCAACACAGGAGCTGGCGAAACGGCAGCACAGTTGGGCAGGTGGGCGGGGAGCAGGCCCTTCGGAAAAGCCTCCCCGCCCGGTCCCCGGGCGGCCCCCTTCCTGGATTCCTCTGCTCCCGGGGCTCCTTCTCTTTGCATCCTCATTTCTCCTCTGGGCTTTTCTGCTGCACAAAACAGAAAAAGAGAAGGAAAGCCCTTAGCAGGTCGTTTTTCTGGGACCACAGGGAATCACAGGGTGTCGAAGCTGCACGGAGCTGGGGGACGTTCAGCTGGCCGGGGGCGACCGCAGAGCGCGCAGAGACGGTCGCGCCGGGCGGGCCTTGCGTTCCAGTTCCCGACTCACCGGGGGAAAACTGCTGTGTTCTGGGTCCGTCACCTGGGTCGGATGGGCGTCACGGTCGTCCTCCCTGCAGGTGAGACTCGTGTGGCCGACTCCGCCCGCCTGCGGACGCACCTCCGGCCCCCGCCCGCCGCCGCCTTCCCATGCCCCGGGGGTGGCCCTTCACAGAGAGCGGCAGGAAAGCCACGGGCGGCCTCCCCTCGAGGACACCCCTGTCCAAGCATCCCCAGAGCCGCCCTTCTCCGTGTGTCACCACGGCTTCCTCCGCTGCGGGCGAGGCTCAGCTCTGAGGACGGGTGGAGAGGCCGCAGCGTCCTGAGCGGGCTGCCCTCTCCTCCTCCTCGTCTCAGACTATTTACCTGGACATCAGACCATCATTTGTGCCAGGGATACTCGAGCATTTAAACCGCCGTTGCCCCTTCCGTTTCCAGAGTAGGGGCCTGAGGACCCAGTTCGTGGCGCTAGGTGGGGACCAAGGCCTGGGAGAAACACTGTCCTGTCCCCTCAATCTGTCCCAGGAGCCAGAAGAGCCCGAGCCCCGTCTTGGATCTCTGCCAGGGCCGCTGTGAGGCTGGCGGGTCCTGGCTGTGTTTGAACAGCGTCACAGTGTTCAGGTTAGATGTGGGGAGAGTCCCTTCCTCTGAACTTAATCAACGGCTTTCAGGGATGCCATGGCCTTAACCGGAGCCTCCAGAACAGCGAGCCCGTCCTAGCGTTCCAAGATGGGGTGTCTGTCCCAGGTGCTTCCACCTTTCAACCTGTCCACAGGGAGCGATGGACCCCTTCTGCGTGCTGGGTCCTGGGGACGCCTGGACGAGAAGGCACAGCTCACAGGCTGCCCGTCCACCGACCTCTCCCTGAGACCTCGATCCCTGTCTGGTCCATTGCCACCTGCCGAGCGGGACGTACTCACACCGCCCTGCAGATGACCAGGTGATGGGAAGAGGAGGTCCCCTTGGTACCCTGGGCTGCGGTGTGTGCTGCCTGGCTGTGTCTGGAGCTGGAGAGGCTGTCCTTCTCCTGCCCTCTCACGTGACACCTGCCAGAAAGAGGACCTCCTGTGTTATCCTGTAGGGGTCCCCTTTGCTGGGGCTAAAACCTCCTTGTGCTGCCCTAAGCGCTTCTGGAGTAGGCAACACGGAGGGAGTGTGGGAGTTTCCTGAGGCGCACGGCATGAGCTCTGGGCGGCAAGGGCGATGGCCGATGCCCCCAAAGCCGGGTCTGCCCCACTCCCCCTCGCCGCCCTGAAAGCCACCGTGAGCCCACAGCCCAGACCGGGGTCAAGGCCAAGAGGCCATTTCCATTGAAAATCAACACATTCCCTCTTAACTGGAACCTGTCAGCTTGTATCAGGAAAGCATTTCACATTTCCCTGGCCAGTTTGTGGCAAGACGGTGTTGAGAGTTAACCCTCAAGGCGAGGAGGAATGAGTGAGAGAAAAAGCTAACGGCCTCCCCGTCGGAGGTTTGAGGCACCGTCTCATTTCCTGGGACAGATGTTCCTCCTTCGCTGAATGGTTTTGTCTCATTTACTTAGACTAGAAACCTTCTGGGTGGGCCTGCTCGATCCCCCGCCCTCGTGCCGCAGGGCCGTGAGTCAGATGCAAGCAGGAGAGAGCAAGGCCGCGCGTGCAGCTCCCCCGCAGGACCCCCTCCTGGTGCGGACGGGAAGGGAGCCCCCTCGGGGTGTCCCGGGGACCCCTCCCCTGCACCCGCCCCCTGCACAAGCTTTGGCCCCTAGAAAGCACGGTCCTTAGCTTCGGCAGGACCCCAGGGAGCAACAGTTCTGGAAAATGAACTCAGCTGAGAAGCCAAGGAGCGAAGCTTCCCCTCTGGGCAGAGAGACTGGCAGGAAGAGGCTCTCCCTCCAGCTGCTCTCTCCTCCACCCCTCCTTCCCCGTCTCCTTTCTTTCCAAAATGCATTCACCCCAGAGACTGAGAATCAAAGACTGCATTTTCTGGGTGAAACCCTGTTGACTCTGGAACCTGTCCAGACGGGGCCAGGAGCGGACTAGACACTGGAGATGCAACTGGAAGCTCAGGTCTCAGGGGAGCAGGGCCCACGGGCTGAGTGAGGCGGCCGCAGGGGAGCGAGTGTGCAGCAGCCACTCCAGGGCTGAGCTCCCGTCCCTCCCACGCCAGAGCTGCACCCGCGTAACTCAGGGCCCCTGCAGTAAGCAAACAGCAGGTGTCGACTGGGTGACTCAGGGAGGGCTTATGAAAGGGCTGGCCAGGCTCAAGCAAAGCGAAGCGACCAGCCCTGAGCCCAGAGGGGCAGCTGGAACTCGGAGAGGACAGCCTCAGAGGACACAGCTGTTGAAAGCGACCTTCAGCCCAGCTGAACTCGGCCTTCAGTGGAGGCGCGCCTGTGACCTACCGGCCGCGAGGAGTGCGCCGTACAAACGCCCATCCACGCCGCTCGCCAGCACGGAGCCTCCGAGGCTCGGGGAGGGACGGAGGGAGTGGGGAGGGGCAAGATGTCCTCCTCGGGGGACACAGGCCACACCCTTCCCAGCCCCCCTCTCGCTCTGGTCCTTGCTCTCCCTCCTCTGTTACAGCACATCCACCAGGCTCCCCCGGCCCCGCTCCAGTGCATCTGCGAAGTGCTCCGGCCTGATCTTCCTAAAGAGACTGCCGACTCAACAATGCGGTCTGCCATCCAGTCCCACAGAAGTCAAGTCATTAGCCACTGCAGGGGTTGACCTGCAGAACACCCTGAAAGGAGTTTGGGGCGGAGATCAGGATGAGGGCTTCTGTCCTCTGCGAAAACAGGCGGATCAGACCCTCCCCTCAGAGAGTTGGACACTTTCAGGAGAAAATTTCAGGAACCAAGATTCTGGCATCTTCCCATACTTAGAAAAGCACTAAAAACAGTCACTGAGGTTTCTGTTCCTGGTGACTTACAGTAACCTTCTACAGAGACGTGTGCTTGATTGCATGCACCTCTTCTCCAAAATCGCATATATACGGACACCCCTCCCATCAGAGCAGCTCCTCAGAGCTCTCTGAGATGCTGTCTCCCAGGCTATGGTCCTCAGTGGGTCCCCAGATAAAACTGAAATCATGGCTCTCACATTGTGTGGGGGTTTTTCTGCGGTCAACACCACCAAACTAACGGTGACTCAAAGACCAAATACCCCAATAGCACCAGTGACGCCTGAATTTCCTTGAGGTTAAAACCCAATCTCCTACAGGACAGGACCCACCTGCCTCTCTTTGTGCCGTTTCATCCAGGTGACTTACCTCGAGTCTCCCAGATGCTTCGTGTTTCTTCAGACCTATGCACCTCTGCCCCTCGGTCAGAGAGGCTGATCCTCCTTCCCAGCTGCTCCTGGTCCTTCAGGACTTGATTCAAGCATCACCTCCTCCAGGAAGTCTTCCCTGAGCATTCACCTGCCCTCTGGTCTGAGTCTGAGCCTCGCTTTGGTGCCCCCAGGGCGGCACCCCTCCCTCCTCGCGCTATGACAGTGGAGGTGGCGGGGCCCCGCCGGCCCCGCGCTGCGTGTCCCAGGACTGGACACCGAGCATTTGCTCAGGAAAGAGAGTTTCTGAACAGAGAAGTAACCGATGTCCGGAGCAGTTCACAAGTCTGAGGGAACCGACTTCCCCACCATGCAGGAGGGGATATTATTAAAGGGACTCCGAGAGCATTTCCAGCTCTCACATTCCATCAACTGCCCTTGAACTAAGAGCCACGAACACAAGGCTTGGCATAAAAGGTCCCCTTTCCACGGGCTGCTGGCCGCTGTCAGCATTTATCACCATCCTGTGTGCCACGGGGCCGCGGGATCCGTGACCCGGGGAAGGCACGGCCGACCCCACCAGCGACCCACTAGGCATCTCATCCACCATCACCCCCCACCCCTGCCGCAGGCCATGACCCTCAGACCTCAGTTCTGGTCTCAGCTGTAACAGGAGTCGGGAACCATATGCGGCTCGTGGCCTGAGGCACCGAGGGCATGTGTAAGCGGCTCACACTAGGGAAATAATGTGCGAACCCATCGTACAGCTTGTTGTATTTGCGTTTTGCATGTTTTCCCCGTTTCCTCTGGAAACAATCAAAGCTGCATGCCTTGGGATGGTCCTTTCCAGAAACACAGTGTCACTGGAGCACATGGGGAAAAACAGGGGTGCTGTTAATAGGAGCATCGCTGAGATTGGCCACCACACGCCAGCAGGGAGGGGAGAGGCCTGCGTCCCTTTCCCCGGGACCCACGACGACATCCGCTGCAGGGGCCGCCTTCCCTGATTCAGTCTTTGAGTTTTCAGACTGCACCCGGGTGTGTGAGCTCATATTGCATTATTCTGTGTGTGCGAGCGTGGGGTCGGATATTACATACTCCTTTAATGCTGATCAAAGCAGCCCACGTAGAGAGTTTAAATTGATGCCACACTTCTACATAACAGCTGGTACCACCGTCGCTTGAAGTGCCAGCGTGAGGCTCTCGGGACTGGCTGTTCCGGAAGATGGGGACCCCACGGCCGCACGCGCCCTCCTGGCGTGGTGATGGGTAGGTTGATGGCATTTTGGTTAAGTCTGTGTTCGGTGCTCACGTTGTGACCGTGGAGACCCTTCTCGCGGCCGAGCCCCAGCTTGTGACGTCACGTTCCTTTTCCTGCACGGTTCTCCGACCTTGTCGACGCCTGACTTGCTTTCCATTCACTCCGTTTTCTATACCCATCACCCGGAACTAACACCCAGAGCCCCCGACGGAACTTCCCTCCCCGACACGGTCACACCACCGCCAGGGAACCTGTCCGTGGGGTCCTGGGCTCTGGGCTCCCTTCCTTGTCGCCGTCCTACTTTGCACGTAACACACTCCCCAGTAGCTCCCGAGACAGCGCGCCGTGGAGACCCTTTTTGAGGCCACGTGAAACTGAAAATACCTTTATTCCATCCTCGTATCCAGTTGATGATATGACCGGGGCTCCAGGTGGGAAGTCACTTTCCCTCTGGCTTCCTAAGGCTTTGCCCGCTGAGTTTCGCCTTCATCTTTGGTGTTGAGAATCGTGGGGTCACGGGAATGCCCCCTCACCTGTCCCCCCGCCTCCCCCCGCCCCCACCCCTCCCATCACCCCCCGCGCCTCACCCACAGGGAGCGCAGCTGACCCGGGTGCCAGCTACCCTGCTCTGAGGTCCGCGACCGCACATGTGCAGCTGGGCCTCCCGGGGGCTGCTCCCCGCCCCGGGGCTGCGCGGGAGGCCAGCTAGGCGAGGATCCCCGACCCTGGGAACTGTCCTTGGCCGCACAGCTTCCCTGCTCCCTCCACATCCCTCTGCCTGCAGCCCAGCCTCTCTGGCTGCCCCAGCCCTAGCTCGCCCGCCCGGCGACTGCCCTGTGAGATCCTTGTGCAGTAGGTCTGTCTGCAGCCACCACTGTTCCTTTCCCTTCCTCTTCTCTCCGTCTTTACGTGTTTATACTTTTTTCAAATTCTCACTCTAGTGGAATTTTGGGGTTGTTTTTTTTTTTTTTGCGGTACGCAGGCCTCTCACTGTTGGGGCCTCTCCCGTTGCGGAGCACAGGCTCCGGACGCGCAGGCGCAGCGGCCACGGCTCACGGGCCCAGCCGCTCCGCGGCATGTGGGATCCTCCCGGACCGGGGCACGAACCCGCGTCCCCTGCATCGACAGGCGGATTCTCAACCACTGCGCCACCAGGGAAGCCCCGGCTATGCATTTTTATTTCAACCAATTATTTGGCCTTTCCTTACAAGTGATCTTCTAACTCATTTACTGCCCTTATCGGTAAGCTGAGCTGTACATGTGACTCGAGCGCCTGTTTCCCCAGGAGCCTGGGGTTCTAAGCTGCTGGCCGTGGCGCGCCCCTTCTCCCCACGCAATGAGAAGAGCTAGAGACCACAGATGTCTGAAAACAGCTCTACATTCACAGAACGACATCACTCGTTCTCGGGTCGGCACCCTGAACACTGCTGCAGCCTTTGCAGAATCCAGAAGCCTGAGCCTCCCTTCCTTCCCCCAGAGTGGGGCTGGCCAGGCAACTTGGAGCAGAGAGCCCTTCAAAAATATTCGGGGCTTCCCGTCCCTGGTGGCGCAGTGGTTGAGAGTCCGCCTGCCGATGCAGGGGACGCGGGTTCGAGCCCCGGTCCAGGAGGATCCCACGTGCCGCGGAGCGGCTGGGCCCGTGAGCCGTGGCCGCTGAGCCTGCGTGTCCGGAGCCTGTGCTCCGCAACGGGAGAGGCCGCAACGGTGAGAGGCCCGCGTACCAAAAAAAAAAAAAAAAAAAAAAAAGAATTCAGGCTTGAGATTTTAAAACCCCAGTCTTCTGACTTTCAAACCTGAGTTCAGGATCTGAGAAACACGGCGGGGGCGACGGGGAGGGAACCCGCGGTCGGGGGGGCAGTTCCGGCGGGGTTCCCACATCCAGCGCTACTGTTAAACCAAGAGCGATTTTATTTGTCTCCAAGTGTTTTAATCAGATTGCAGAGACGCTTTACTGCCTGAAGATGAAAGCAGCACCTGTCGGAGTAATTTTCCATAGTTCTGCTCTTTTGTCCAACGAGCTCAATGAGCACACCGGCTGCCTGGGAAAGTAACTGCATTCTGTATCTGTGGGAGCCTCAAAAAGCAAGGGAGATGCGAGACTTCCGCAATCACTGAGACACGCTCTGCTAGTAGAAACGTGTACACACTCTACCCTCAAAGTCCTGAAGCGATGGTGTCTGAAGTGACCACAGTTCCTCTTTGTCGAGATGCCAGCCGGCGCCTCTCTGCAGAAGGTGGGAGACTCTCTTGCCGCCGTGCGGAGCGGGCGACAGTCCTGAGACTGACTCATCTGTCGTGAGCACCCCTCGATTGCAAAGCTGTCCCTCAAAGTCCACCGGTGTCCCCTTAGTCTCGCAGTGCCCACGCGGGTAGGTATGTCACAGAACAGGCACAGAGACACGTCCAGCTTTGGGACTTCTTCAGACCCGTGACGGCAAACCCGCGAATGCCTGTCACCACTGAGCTGGTGGGAACACCTGGACCTCGGGGTCCCACCGACTTAACTGGTGGCCGGGTCCTAGGACAGGGGCTCCTCATGCTCTGCAAACACATAAACATTGCAATGCCCAGCCTCATGTTGATTCCTTGGTTCCCAGGGCTCATTTCTGTATTGTTTTAACACCCATCTGATGGACTGAGAGCTCCTAGTGAGAAAGGCAGCCTTAGACAAAATAAACTATTAGGTTGAGAACGTGGGTGTCCACACAGGCATATCTTTCTAAATTGCAAATTATTAGCTCGTTCCCAGACTTTAGCTGTGACAAGCATAATGCCTTGTTTAAGTGGCCTAAATGGGTTTGTTTTGCTCTCAGAGATCAGCCTCAATGTTCTCCCAGCAGGAAGTTTATTGCCAAAAGAAAAAAAAAAAAACAAACATCTTTCTGACTGGAGAGGAAAAGAAAAATGTGCATCTTTCACCGTATGCTAAAAGATAAATATCTGAGAAGTCACATTTCCGGTTGCAAGTGACTGCAAAGTGTGTCTGCGTTTGCTCTAGTGTCCTCACTAGGACACCTACACAAAACTTGTGTGAGAATAAAAGAGAATACGGGGTACAATTTTGTATTTCTAAGTACTCTTAAGATACTGGTGTGGGTGCACTGGAAAGATATGAATGATATGCAAAAATGTGTCAACTCGGTTATTTTATTTTATTTTTAGTTTTTTGGCTGCACCATGTGGCACGCGGGGTCTTAGTTCCCCGACCACGGTTCAAACCCGCACCCCCTGCAAGTGGAAGCACAGGGGCCTTAACCACTGGACTGCCAGGGAATCCCTTAGTTATTTTAAATGAACAAACAGAGCTGATACTTAAAAATTACGAAGCATATTTTTCCCAACTGAAAAAATTCCTTTGTAATGCAGTCAATCAAGTTCTAATTTTAAATTATCCACTTCATGCATTTGGAGTTTGGGGAACCTTGTTTTCTTAAAGCAGTGTCCTACACGGAATAGTTTGAACTCACCTACTCCCCACCCATTTTCCCTTTGAATAAGTGGAAAAAAGAAAGTACACAGCATTTAATGTGATGACTCCTTTAGGAGTTCAAATTTCTCAACATTCCCTAAAGGACTGTTCAAGGCCCCTCTATAAAACATAACAAGATCTGCAGATCTTCTCCTCCTCCTCCTCCTCCTCCTCCATCATCATCATCAAAGTGGTTACAATGTTTAGAAATGAGAGAAGAGAAGCAAATTTTGGATCTGGCTGGTTTTGGAGAATTTATTCAATCGTCAATCCAATTAACTGGCCATCTTTAACAACTTATGTTTATAAAATGCATTACATATTACCCTGACATATGAAACAGGCTTAAATCGTCAAACATAATTCAGGCCATGTTCTAAAAACAGGTCCTTTCTCGAGAAGCTGTCCACGTGCAGTGCTGACAGCCACCAGTGGATGTCATCCCCACGGCTCACACACAACAGTCAAGTCACGGAGAGGGAAATCCGGGTGGTGTTAGGTGCCTACTGTGATATTGTCAGGACATCTGAGAAAGGCGAATTATGTTCTCTCTTTGTTTTTTCTTCCTAAACATATTTGACAACCGATCTTGTATTAACATTTGTGTTCTTGAGATGATTCTTTTGTACACCATCTATGCTATTTCAGCACAAGGTATATCAATCATGGATTAAGGACAAGGTCCTGTATAAAGAATATTTATGTCTTAATTGTCTCGAAAGCTTGGCATAGTAATTGGAAATTCAAAGGTCAAAAATGCTACTGTGTTTTTCTTGTTTTTCAAGAAATCAAGAGGGCAACAACACAAAGATTGATAGAAATACATTTTTGCCTTGTCTCTTTTGCACGTTATACTAAGTGGAAAAAGGTGTCAGGCTGTCAGGACTTTGTGATGTTTCCCACCTAACGGTGAATATGTCTTAGAATGCCTACTAATAGAGATACTTACTGCCTTATAGGTAAAAAGACTAACAGACAAATCATGAAAGAGGTCATACGAAGGAACGTGAACATTGGAAAACACATTTAACCTCAATAGCAATCAAATACAAATGAAAGCCCAACCTGAGATGTCATGATTCACCAATCAAATTATCACACACACAAAATGTATTAATCACAAGTACTATATGAGAGAGGATAAACTGATCAAATCTTTCTGGGAATCTAACCCAAGAAAAGAATCTCAAATCCAAAGATACATGAAGGAAGCTGTTCATTCCAGCAGTATACATAATAGAAGAACACAGGACACATTCTAAATATCACCAACAGAGCAGATAACTAGATTATGAAATAGCCATATGATTATATAGAGTTAGTCAATAATATAATGTCTATACATACTTTCAGAGATAAACATCAGAATAAGAGGTACAAACTACTATGTATAAATTAAATAAGCTATAAGGATATATTGTACAGCACAGGGAATATTTTATAATAACTATAAATGGAATATAATTTTAAAAAACCATGAATCATTATGTTGTACACCTGAAACATAAAATATTGTGAATCAACTGTACCTCAATTTAAAAAAAGTAAATAAAAATCTCATGAGAGGACTTCCCTGGTGGCACAGTGGTTAAGAATCCACCTGCTAATGCAGGGGACACGGGTTTGAGCCCTGGTCCAGGAAGATCCCACATGCTGCAGAGCAACTAAGCCCATGCGCCACAGCTACTGAGCCTGCACTCTAGAGCCTGTGAGCCACAACTACTGAGTCCACGTGCCACAACTACCGAAGTCCGCACACCTAGAGCCTGTGCTCCGCAACAAGAGAAGCCACTGCAATGAGAAGCCCACGCACTGCACTGAAGAGTTGCCCCCGCTCGCTGCAACTAGAGAAGGCCCACCCACAGCAACGAAGACCCAACACAGCCAAAAATAGATAAATAAATAAACTTGTAAAAAAAAAATCTCATGAGAGAGAAAGAAAAATGAACCATAACTTGCACCATAATAAAAATGAACTCAAAATGGATCACAGACTTAAATGGAAGACCTAAAATCATAAAACATCTTTCTAGACGAAAACATAGAAGAAAATCTTTGCAACTTTGGCTAGGCAAAGATTATGTAAGACCCCCAAACCATAACCCATAAAAGAAAAATGATTGATAAATTGGACTTCATCAGAATTTAAAACTTCTGATCTTTGAAAGATACTAATGATTATGAACAGACAAGCCACTGACTTGGAGAAAGTATTTGCAAAACGCACATGTGATAGAGTCTTGCTTCCATGACATGAAAAGAATTCTCAAAACTTGATAATACGAAACAACCCAAACTTAAAACAGGCAAAAAGTTTGAACGAAGATATATGGGTGACAAACAAGCACATGAAAAGATGCTCAATATCCTCTGTCATAGTAGGGAAATGCAAATAAAGCCATAATGAAATACCACTGTGCGTCCATTAGAATGGTTAAAGTTTTTTTTTTTTTTTAAAACCTACAATGCCAAGTGCCAGCAATGATTCGAAGTGACTTCTTCTCTTGTAACCTGCTGATGAAATGCGAAATGGCACAGCCGCTTTGGAAGCCAGCTTGGCAGTTTTTTACAGTTAAATGTATCCTCATATTACTCAGAAATGTCACTCCTATTTACCCAAGGGAAATGAAACTTACGTTCCCTCAAAAACCTGTTTGTGAATAGTGACAGTGCTTTCTTCCTAATCACCCAAAACTGGAAACAACCCAAGTCAGGTGGGGGTGCATGAAGAAATGCGTCTGTCTTTACAGTGGAATCCTACCCTACGCTGATCCATTCAACAGAGCACATGCCTCTCCCTGCCCTGTGCTACATAAAAGGGCACACCTAAGAGACTACTTATTGTATGATTCCGTGTATGTGATTGCATTTATACAACATTCTGGAAAAGACAAAATAAAGTCAAAAAGCAGATCAGTGGTTGCCAAGGACTGGAGGACCGGTGACCAAGAAGGGACAGAAGGAATTTGGGAAGATTTGAAACTATTCTATATTGGATTGAGGTGGTGGTTATATAATTCTACACATTTTTCAGAACTCGTAGACTAAAAACAGTGAATTTTGCTCTTTATTTTTATGAATAAAGTTTTGTAATTTGGGAGAAGATGAAAAGGTTCTGGACATAGATGGTGGTGATGGTTGCACAACAATATGAATGTGCTTAATGCTACTGAACTGTACATTGTAAAATGGATAAAATGGAAAATTATGTTTTGTATATTCTACCACTATAAAAGTAAAGTTTCAGGACTTCCCTGGTGGCGCCGTCATTAAGAATCCGCCTGCCAATGCAGGGGACACAGGTTCGAGCCCTGGTCCAGGAAGGTCCCACCTGCCGAGGAGCAACTAAGCCCGTGCGCCACAACTACTGAGCCTGTGCTCTAGAGCCCGTGAGCCACAACTACTGAGCCCACGTGACACAACTACTGAAGCCCGTGCGCAGAGAGCCCATGCTCCCCAACAAGAGAAGCCACTGCAATGAGAAGCCCGCGCACCAACGAAGAGTAGCCCCTGCTCGCCGCAACTAGAGAAAGCCCGCATGCAGCAACAAAGACCCAATGCGGCCAAAAGTAACATTAAAATAAATAAAATTTTAAAAAGTTTTATAATTGCTAGTCATTGATTTTTTTAATATCCTATTTTACCTTTTGGTAGCAATTGTATTGTCGACTGAAAAAAATACACAACATGAGAGTCGGGAGTTAAGTTTTATTTGGGGCAAAATGAGGACTATAGCCCGGGAGACAGCCCCTCAGGCAGCTCTGAGAAACTGCTCCAGAGAGGCAGGGGGGAGGTCAGTATAGCTGTGATTGTGGTGAAGGCGGAGTCCATGCAATCAAGCGCGTATTTTTTTGCAGAAGGTGACTGCTCGTCACGAGGAGCAGACGTCACCATGAAGGATTTTGTGCTTTTCTAGATACGAGGAGATGCAAGAATTGGGCTCATAAAATCTTCTCCTGAGAATATCCAACTATCTGAAGGCCTGTTCTGCCTGTTTTTCCCAGAGCACAGAGGGCCTCCTTCCTGATCTCCACATGAACTCCTTTCAGGGGGTGTTGAAGGTTAGCAGCTGCAGCAGCACGTGATTTAATCCTCGTAAAGGCAGATGGCAAGTGCCAATTTGGAGGTGACGGTATTTGAAGCACATTCATCTCCGTCACATTACCAATCCTACACCATCCCAATGAAGCCCACTGGGCTTCAGATGACCCCATTTTTAAAGTCAGGAGACAGGTCCATGTAGGTGTTCCGAAGATGCAAGGCAAGCAGCTTGTGGTGGCACCCTTGCCCTCCGTGTTATCAGCATCCATCTGGCCATTTCGCCTCCAGAAAGATAAGTGCTCCTTGCTTTTCCTTTGCTGAATGACAGCAGAGGCGTTTCCTGAAGCTCCATGCGGATTTTTGGAAAGAAGGCCAATTCGGTTACTAATTAATTTTATTCAGTAGCCCGGGCAGAGATTTGAGTCCACAAGATTCAAAGCTCACTTTTTTTTTTTTTTTTAACATCTTTATTTGAGTATAACTGTTTTACAATAGTGGGTCAGTTTCTCCTTTACCACAAAGTGAATCAGTTATACATATACATATGTTCCCATAACTCTTCCCTCTTTTGTCACCCTCCCTCCCACCCTCCCTATCCCACCCCTCTAGGTGGTCACTAAGTACAGAGGTGAACTCCCTGTGCAAAGCTCACTTTTAACAAATGCCTCTGTTCCCTTGGTTTTCTGTTACACAGGAAACAAAAGTTTCATGATGTAACGCTTTAGCGAGGTGCAATGATCCTGATGGTGTGTATTCTGCTCTATACTATCTGGTGTTTTTTTTTAGGTGCTGATCATGACCCACTAAATTGACATTATCATCCACTAATGAGTAGTGACCATGGTTTGAAAAACATCTGTAGTGAGCCTGGTGACACACCCTTTAGTGTCTCATTAACAACTTTTGTAGGGTAAAGACTCATGTTTACACGAAGGAGCCTGTTCATCTATTTGTGAACTGAATATACTTTAAAAGTTTAAAACTATTGAAAAAAAGTCCTTACCTTTTATTTTATTTATTTATTTATTTATTTTTGCGGTATGCGGGCCTCTCACTGTTGTGGCCTCTCCCAATGCGGAGCACAGGCTGCGGACGCGCAGGGTCAGCGGCCATGGCTCACGGGCCCAGCCGCTCCGTGGCATGTGGGATCTTCCCGGACCAGGGCACGAACCCGTGTCTCCTGCATCGGCAGGCGGATTCTCAACCACTGCGCCACCAGGGAAGCCCAGTCCTTACCTTTTAGATCCTCGTTTCCTACTCCTGGGACCAGCACCATGGCTACTCTAACCACATAATGACCTTGCTGTTTCTCACGCCTCCACGCACTGTCCTGCCTCAGGGCCTTTGCAGTGGCTCTTCCTTCTGCCTGAAGCATCTTCCCTCAGATATCCCATGACTAGGGCCTCACCTCCTCCAAGCCACCTTCTCAGTAAGTCCCTCCCTGACCACCAGGTTAAAACAGCAGCCACATTCTCAGTTAGCCTTGCCTTGCTGTTTTTGTGCTATTCATGGCATTTTCACCTTCATTATTTAGTAAATTTATGTATTGTTTATTGTCTGTTTCTCCCAGTTAGACTATAACTCCAGAAAGGCAGGGATCTTTGCCTTTTCTTCACAAATACATTTCACCTGGAATGGAGCAGCATCTGGCCGATATTTAACGCCGGCTGATGGAATTTCTTAAATATTTTCTACAAATTAGAATGAATTGATGGCAAGCTTTTCATTGTACCTGGTCTGGTGAAGAGGAGCTGGGCACATGGTTCTGGGTCTCACCCACACCCCCCTCCCGCAGACCCAGGCTGATATGCTGATTCCCAGAATATAAGCCTCAGAGACACCTGCAGCAGAATCAGTCATCATGCTTACTAAAAATGCAGATTCCTGGACCCCACCCAGACCTACTGACTTAGCCTATCTGATGGCAGGACCAGCAGTTTGTATTTTAAATAAGCCCCAACCCCCACTAGCTAGCTGTTTGGACTTTGAGCTTATCAGCATGCTGCGAGAGTAATCCAGACTGTGTACACTCTGCTAGCAATAGCTAGATGGTGATGGCGATGGTGGCGGTGTTGGTGGTGAAGGTGGTGCTGGTGGTGAAGGTGGTGCTGGTGGTGCTGGTGGTGCTGGTGGTGAAGGTGGTGAAGGTGGTGGTGGTGATGGTGGTGATGGCGATGGTGGTGGTGTTGGTGGTGATGGTGGTGGTGGTGGTGGTGGTGGTGGTGGTGGTGAAGGTGGTGGTGGTAATGGTGGTGGCGGTGGTGATGGTGGAGATGGTGGTGGTGGTGCTGGTGGTGCTGGTGGTGGTGGCGGTGGTGATGGTGGTGGTGGTAATGGTGGTGGTAATGGTGGTGGTCCTGGTGGTGATGGTGGTGCTGGTGGTGCTGGTGGTGGTGCTGGTGGCGGTGGGGCTGGTGGCGGTGGCGTTGGCAGTGGTGGGAATGACCAGGCTGCAGGCTGGCCAATACCTCCCCAATGTCAAGCACCACTTAGGTGCGTTAGCTCATTTAATCCTGTCCATAACCCAGAGGTCAGCACGATTATCACCCACCATCAATCTGAGGACAGGGATGCAGAGAGGAAGGACGCAGGTGATTTGTTTGGGGTTATGGGCTGGTGAAAGGAAACCCAGTTGTAGCTGGTCTGGTTTCCTGACTGTACTCTTTCACGGCCTACAGTGTGGTTCAAACTGCTATTTCTTTAAAATGAAAATAAAGAAATCTTATTTTTCTCATCTAGTAGGCTAAAAAAAACATCTACAAGTAGGTCAAATAAAATCAAGTAGGAATTACTCAAAAAAGGTCAGTTTTTATAAATTCGCACTGAACCCACAAGCGGCGGTCTGGTCCTCCCGGGCCTCCCTCCCCTTGTCTGTGGCGCTGCAGGCAGCAGGAAAAACGCCTCGCACGCTCTGGGCCCTGCTGGGCCATCCTTGGGGCCCGGGGAGGAGCCCTGCGGCCAGGCCGCCTGTGCCCTTCCAGGGAGACCGCAGGTTGCTTCAGCTCCCCGCCATTAGGTGAGTTGACACCTGGGCCTCAAGCCTGAACAGACCCTCCCTGGACGCCCCTGCTCATCCCAGGTGACACCTCAGGGTCCCCTGGGAGCCCAGGCCAGCACTGGCTCGGCCCCTCAGGAGCAGCTGTATTAAACTTCCCAAGTGCAAGCTCTCCATCTGCGTGTGTGCTTCCTGTCTCCCCCTGCTCTCCAGACCCCACCCCTGGGGCCTTGGACTTCGCCGAGGGACACCTTAAAAGTGCTCTGGACAATTTCAGTAAACATGTCCCTTCAACCTCCCTTTGAAGTCTTCATATCCACGCTTGCGGTCTTATGTTTAAATAGGGCACATGGCCTGTGGGCTGAGTGCTGTGTTAACAGCATGGAATTGTGAAAGCGTGTGTCCAGATCGGGCTGACAAGGAGGACGTCCTGGCACTGCCTAATTGCCATCTGTTTCTACCATTCTGCAGGAGAGCTTCAAAGATTGGAATGGCAGTTATTCTGGAGTATTTACTCCACTGTTTGGGACAGTGATATGTAGATGGTCCAGCCAGGGCACCGCCCACTACAGCTTTCACGTCTCAGAGAGTTCTTTGTGCTCCCAACGTGAGCTGACAGCAACAAAGGTA
Organism: Kogia breviceps; assembly: GCF_026419965.1. Lineage (NCBI taxonomy): Eukaryota > Metazoa > Chordata > Mammalia > Artiodactyla > Physeteridae > Kogia > Kogia breviceps. The sequence goes on along the minus strand of NC_081318.1, from coordinate 2,787,365 downwards.
GAGGTGAGTTTCCGACGAAAACACCCGAAGGAGCAGAGACCCCAGATCATCACCTACCCGAGGAGGAGGGATGGCATCGCTGACAGGTCCCAGACACTAAATAACACAGGGCACCAGTGCACGAGAAAGAGGAAAACTGTGCGTGTGTCTACACAGGGAGCTCCTCTCATCTAAGAAGTAAGGAGAATAAGAAAACATACCAGTTGCCTGTTGCAGAAAAGAAACCCGGAAAAGGGGAATCAGGAAACATTATAGAGGATGGTGAGCACGGAGTGCAAAAAATGGGGGAATGGGAAGGGGGTGTCGGGGATGGGGAGGAACCCCTCTCTGAATATACCCTTTGTATGATTCTGACGGCGTAGAACCAAGTTAATGTTTCACATTATTGGATCAGTAAGGAGGGAAGGAGACCTCCAGTGAGATACACACAGAAACAGAGGAACCCCAAAGTGTGTTACACATGAAGAACATAGCAGCACAGAAGGGGGTGGGCAAGGAAAGAACTACAGCTACATTCTTTCTCTCATCTTTCTGTCTTGTCAGATCTGGCTGCTATAATAAAGAACCTCCAACCTGGGCATCTTAAACAACAGACATTTATTTCTCTCCGTTCTGGAGGCTGGATGTCCTAGATCAAAATGTCGGCAGCATTGGGTTCTTGGCGAGGACCCTCTTCTGCCTTTCAAACGGCCGCCTTCTTGCTGTGTTCACATGGCAGAGAACACATGGCATGTGCTCTGCAGTCTCTTCTTGTAAGGGCACTGATCCGTCATGAGGGATCCACATTCATGACCTCATCTAAACCTGATCACCCCCTAAAATTCCATCTCCTAACATCGTCACACCGGGGGGTGGGGTTTCGACATAGGAATTTGGGGGCAGACACAAACATTAGCTCTATGACATACTCTAAAGCTCAAGGCAAAAGGATACGGATCCAACTTGAAGGGTTTTCTTATGGCCAAATCTGTGACAATTTGAACATAATAAGTAATGATAATAATAGATTATAATCTGTAGAATAGAATACAAATTCATGAGTCCACACGGATATAAATAGATAACTGAATAAATAAATGAATAGGAAATAGTGAAAGCTCTTCTTACGGCAGTATTACAAGGGATGAATGCAGAATCGTGGACTTAGAAAAGCATCAGTTGCCAGCCAACATCATCTGAATCAATTCAGGCAAGAATAACCAATGAATGTAAACTAGCGGGCAATGTTTGAATAGAAACAGGATATTTACACAGTCTCAAAGTAACTCCTTATGAGACACTTATCAACTGCAAAGGGAAGAAGAATGGTACAGTGGAGAAAACTAGTAGACACCTCTAGGGGTGGACCAGCTGGGCGGTTTCCTGAGGTGTCAATCTACACACAGAGAGACCCACCAGAAATGTAGAAGGGTGGCAAAAATTATGTTTACTAGAATTCCACTGAAGGGGAATACTATTTGTGGATAGAAATATACTCCCAGCCACTCCCCCCCCAACCCAGAAGACTAGGAAAGGCAGCCCCTGACAGGAAGGGGGGCAGGGGTGGCTCTAAAACACCAGAGGAGAACCCGAGTGGCCGCCCTCACATCTCCACCGTGCAGACCTCTGTTCCTTCTTTCAATATATTATTTTTAAGCATTAAAAATATTGGGTCACACCTACTGTACAGCACAGGGAACTATATTCAATATCTTGTAATAACCTTTCATGAAAAAGACAGTGGAAAAGAATATATATGCATATGGAGATTTTGACAGCAGGACAAGTTCTTAGTTGACTTCCCATTTTCACACCTATCCAGGTGCTTGGCACATAAGCACATGCTTGGCAGATATGCAGGTGTGCAAACTTGTCTTTTTTCTTCTGATGGGCAAAATTTGGACCTTAATCTTTTTGATCAATTTTCCCCAGAGAAAAGCCCGAATGCCCTATTTTGGGATTACTTTTGAGTTGGAAGGAGATTTAACAAATCTTTAGTTTAAAAAGTAAGATGGAACAATACAACTTTCCTGCAAAACTGAAACCAACCTAGAGAATGTTCTTAGGCATTCTGATTCAATAAAATCTCTCTTTTTTGATCAGTTACATCTCAAACTAGCCTGAAAAATCAGCAACCAGTTGATAATCAACAGTGTGATGCGTTTTGCCTTCACGCTCTTTCTATATTTAACTCAAAAACCAATTTCTAATAGAATATTACTTTTTGATTTTCAAGTGTTAAAAATTTCAGACTAATAAATCTGATGCTTTTTGATACTTATAATGACAAATGCTTACAAATAAAACTGCTCAATGGAAAATAAAATATTGTGATAGGAAAGAAGTCACAGAATTCAGAGGGTTCGACTACCATACAGATATTGAACAAAAGCCTGATTTATCATGATGTAATCTTTCAGACATACACTACTTTGTAGAGACTGAAGTTTGAGACACACCTAGCATAAAATACATGGACCCTGTGACTGTGCAGCCCTTGCCCCTGTGCCCTACCAGGAATATTTATCATGCAGGGCCACATCTTTACACCTTGGCTTTGTATGAAAGTTTTCTCTGTATACGTATTTTTTTTTTTTTTTTTTTTTTTTTGCGGTATGCGGGCCTCTCACTGTTGTGGCCTCTCCCGTTGCGGAGCACAGGCTCCGGACGCGCAGGCTCAGCGGCCATGGCTCACGGGCTTAGTTGCTCCGCGGCATGTGGGATCTTCCAGGACCAGGGCACGAACCCGTGTCTCCTGCATCGGCAGGCGGATTCTCAACCACTGCGCCACCAGGGAAGCCCTCTGTATACGTATTTTCATCTTTGTTCATTTTCTGTTCAACACTCTGATCTGAGGTCTTTCCATTTTGCCATGCATAGCTCTGGTTCACCATTTTCACTTCGTGAGTATATCACAATCTATTTTTCTATTCTTTTTCAAAATGTGCATTTGGGGGCTTCCCTGTTGGCGCAGCGGTTGAGAATCCGCCTGCCGATGCAGGGGACGCGGGTTCGTGCCCCGGTCCAGGAGGATCCCACGTGCCGCGGAGCGGCTGGGCCCGTGAGCCGTGGCCGCTGAGCCTGCGCGTCCGGAGCCTGTGCTCCGCGACGGGAGAGGCCACAGCAGTGAGAGGCCCGCGTACCGCAAAAAAAAAAAAAAAAAAAAAAAAATGTGCGTTTGGATACTGTGTTTGTTCTGTGTTTTTATTCGTTTGGGAGCTTTGTTTGTTTTTGCTATAATCAACAACGCTGCAAGCATGTTCTGGTTCTTAATGCACACGTGTGAGCATTTCTTTAGGGTGTGTACCAGCAGGGAGATTGCTGGATAGGACAGCATGCTATGTTCTTCACTAATTAATAACTTTACCAGATATTACCAGTCCCTCTGCAGAATGGTTGTTCTACTTTATGCTTCTGTCTGCACCTGCGGCCTCACCAGCACTTGGTATTGTCCAGCTTTAAAATTTCTCCCAGTCTGATGGGTGTGAATTTGTTTAAATTTTTATACTCCCTTACACAGAGTGAGGCTTCCCGGCTTCTCGTATTGTCATTAGTCATTTGAGAGTCCTCATCTGTCATCTGTGTGTTTATATCCTTTGCCTATTTTTCTATTGGGCTATTTGTTTTTATTATTGTTACCAATTAGTGTGTATATGTTTGTACTCTGGGTACTAATATTTTGTTAGTCATACATGTTGCAAATATTTTTTCCTAGTTTATGGTGTGTCTTTTCACATTTAAGTGACATTTTTAGATAATGGAGCAGTTTCAAATTTTTATGAGCTCCAATTTACCAGTCTCTGCCTGTTTTTGTTTTATGTTATTTTTTTTTTTTTTACGGTACGCAGGCCTCTCACCGCCGTGGCCCCTCCCGTTGCGGAGCACGGGCTCCGGACGCGCAGGCCCAGCGGCCATGGCTCACGGGCCCAGCCGCTCCGCGGCATGTGGGATCTTCCCGGACCAGGGCACGAACCCGCGTCCCCTGCATCGGCAGGCGGACTCTCAACCACTGCGCCACCAGGGAAGCCCCCCCTTTTATTTTTTATTTTATTTTATTTTTATTTATTTATTTTTTTTGCAGTATGCGGGCCTCTCACTGTTGTGGCCTCTCCCGTTGCGGAGCGCAGGCTCCGGACGCGCAGGCTCAGCGGCCATGGCTCATGGGCCCAGCCGCTCCGCGGCATGTGGGATCCTCCTGGACCGGGGCGCGAACCCGCGTCCCCTGCATCGGCAGGCGGACTCTCAACCACTGCGCCACCAGGGAAGCCTGTAAGTGATCTTTTTTAAAAAGAAGATCTTTGAAGTGCTTAGGTAACTAATTCAATACTGAGGACCTGAAAAGTAACAATGGCTTAGCATATGCTCTTGGAATGGATTACCCCATAAATCCAGACCCTGCTCCCCTAGATCCGTCCAGGCTGCTATTCCCTGAATGCCTCCCTTTCTTCCAGCTACTCCTCCAATTGCTTGCTGTTGCTTCACATTGATTTTTCCCTGGTTTCTTTAGCCACATTAAAAACTCCTGACCAGACATAGCTTCAACTGCTGTTTTCACTCCCAGCACTCAGTGTAGTAGCTTATAAATGGAAGGCAGTAAATGAAAAATTGAACAAACATTTGGCGTACGCCACTTGGACAGGATTGTTTAGATTTCATACAGCTGGTAAATATTTATCTACAGCTCAGAAAGCAGCGATCCACATTCGCTTTATTTTCTGCTGGTGAAGATTCCAACCTTTGCGTTGTACAATATGTTAGCCTGACTTTGAAGTCGTGAGAAGTTATTTTTGGACTCTGTCATTCCTGTCTCTTCCTTCCCCTCTTTTGAGCCCGGGGCTCCTGCCGTGGGAAGGCCATGGCCACTGGCATCTTTCAGGCCACATTGTCCCAACCTCATTGCGTGAAAGGCTATTCCCCCCACCCCACCACCAGCCGCTGTGTGCAGTGACCTGAGGGCCCCGGCTTGGGTTACATACCCACCCCTGCGGACAGTCTTGAAGGTGGTGGGAGGGGGAGAGTGACTTCTGTTCTATTATGCAGAAGCTACAGGAACTTCAGAGCGCGCTTTCTGTGCTCACGGCATGGCACTAAGTGCCTTTTATGCATAAATGAGGAAATGAAGGTGCAGACATGTAAGTGGCTGCCATCAGGTTAGACACCATAAAAGGCACCCCAAAATGCTCAGGGCGCCCACGGAGGTGTGGGTTCACGAGATTTCTCACTAGTCAAAATGATAAACAGTAGTTTTAATTTTTAGTTGCAATAATCAATAACCATATTTCTTTTTCCAATCTACAGTCAGTACTCGAGGAACTAATTATGGGTATTAGAATGACAGTGCCAGCTATGGAACGTGGGGATCTCGAATTTCCTTCAGTAAGAACGTGTTTTAATGACTTGGTCTTGCAGCTTCACTCCGGGACCAGGCTGTCCTCGCGTCAAAGACGGGGAGACCCTGGGGCAGGGCAGGATCTTGGTCATTTTGGCATCTCCACTGCCCAGCCCCAGCCTGGCACACCTGCGCATGTGGTGGCTGGATGGGTAGCGAATGTTCATGGGAAACGAATAAGCCAGAAACTTGGGTCCTTCGCCCTCTGGAAGGTAACCTTGAAGGTGAGGAGGGGGCACCCAAGCAACTACTTATCAATTGGCATAATGGCGGAGGGAAAGGAAGAATGATGAGTATTCGGACAAGACAAATCATTTGGACTTGGAAAGATAAAATAATGTTAGCAAGAAAAAGATGGGAGCCTGAACGCACGTTGGAAGCGAAATGTGTAGCATGGACAAGTGGTGAAAGATGAGCTATATTCGTAAGCAGCTAGAAGAATTAATTTAGAAAGTTAACATTCCCACCTTCAGAAGCACTATTTTTCTTTTTGTTTTTACACAACTCTGTTTCGTTATTCACATTATGAACATGATTTCACACAGCTCTCCACAACGTGGGGAAGGATCAGACTGGAATCTCTCCTGGGTAGCCCGCTGAGGTAGTGAGGAAATCTTGTGAGCTTGGTCTTATTCTCTGTTAAAACAGTGAAGGAAGACGGTCACAAGGCTGGGGGACCAGCCACTGCCATCTGTGACTCCCATGAGCGCTGTCCAGATTAACACTTTAAACACGCTTTTGAAACACGACAGAAAGCACCAATGTGTGTGTGTGTCACACAAGTCACCATTAGCAAAAAGGATGAAATCGTGTTTCAGAAACCATCCCGGTGCGAGTGTAGTTTCGTTAGCAGATTTATTATACTTAAGAAGTGGGATAGTTTTTGGTGAGGACCTTAGGCTAAAATTGAGAGTCGGGCTTATCGCTGCTCTGTAATCAATTATCAGTTACCATCTTAGGCTTATACTTAAATCCAACTGAAATTCAAGCCAAGAGTGAAACTCAAGAGCTTGGATTTGCATACTCCTGCACAGTTGCTTGTTCAGGTGTGTATTTAACATCTCTTCATATTCCAGTTGCCACTACTAAATGCATTATTTGACATCTTAAATTGAAAATCACTCAGTTCATATGGGATATTTTAGTCTTATCAATATGCATCAGGGTGATATCCTTTTAACATCTTTATAAAGAAAATGTTCTTAATAACAAAAGAAAAAAATAGGCTAAGAAAAAAACCACCATAAAAAGAAAATTAACTATGTTGAAATTAATAACTGAGAAGTAAAATATAGGATATATGATTATGCAGTTTCTTTCTTTGTAAGTAACAGTAATGTATCCCTCGAAAGGATCATACAGCAGGTATTCGTTGTAGCCACAGCTACCTTCTTTGCACCCAAAGCTCCCAAGACCTCCAGTGCTGGCTCGTGCTGGAATGAGGGCTGGGGTGCAGAGATGTGTTTGTTTGTCCCCTGGGTCGGGGTCTTCTCTTTGCACTGCGCTCCCTAGAGAATGTCTTTGCAGCTCTCCCAACTGTATTCCCACTGTTAGTTTTATTTGACGTCTGTTGGGCTGGTGGCAGGAGGTGCGAGAGGGGAAATCCGATGTTCTCTGTCAGCCTCTTTGGGCCGGCACAGCGTCCTGTCCTGGGTCTCAGGGTGTGGACTCCAGTGTTCCTGCTTCCACCTGTTGCCTGGGCTCCCCTGCGAGCTGTCCCCTTCTCACAGTGGAAATGGGTTCCCCATTGTCCCGAGGCCACCGTTTTTGTTGCTTTTCCCCCCGAAGATTACAGCTTATTTTTAGAGGGAAGATGAGGAGGGGTGTGTATGTGTGTGGAAGGTGTTCTCACGTGGTAGCTGCTCCCTTCCTCAGCCTACACAACAAGGGGTGTGCTCGGGACTCTGCCCATCTTCCCGCTCAGTGCCTGGTGGGCTTCATGGAGAAGAAGCTTGCAAGACGGTGCACGTCTCTCTGCCTCTGTAGCCCTTAGGGGCTTCACGCTCTCTTGCTAGCCCACACGTGGCCTTTAGACGTCACTGAACATTTTTAGCCAAATCTTAGTTCCAGCTTCTACGGCATCCGGCCTCATCTGCCCCAGGTAAGCAAAGGATCAGGTCCTGCTTTTCTTTGCCGATGTCTGTCTTTCTCTCGATTTCCAGTTGGTTGCTCTGAAATCTTTTAATTCTCTGATTAAAGGCTCAAGAAAATGGAAGGGGGTTGTAATTTTTTCTTGTTGTGAGCTTGTGAGTGATGCTCCTTCCAGCTCTCTATGTCTCTCAGATGAAATTGGAAATTTCTAATCTGCTTTTATTCCTATGCACTGAATATTTAATTTCAAATATTGCATTTTTCAGCTCTAGAAGTTCCACTTATATCTTCTATTTCCTTCCTCATTACGGGCCCATTTTTCCTTAAATCCCTGAGCACATTTATAATTGTTAGAAATCCCTGGCCTGCTAATTCTGTCATCTCTGTTTCTATTAATTTTTCTCCTGGTATTGGTCATATATTCCTGCTTCTTCCCTTCAATAGTAGTTTTCTTTTAATTAGATGCTAGACTATGTGACTTTTATTTTATTGAGTGCTGGGTTTGTTTTTCTTTAAAGAAAAATGAAGTTTGTTCTGGTAGGCCATTAAATTACTTGCTGATTAGCATAAACTATTTCGAGAGTTGTTTTAAAGCTTTGTTAGGAGATTCTAGTACTGGTTTGTCCTAGTCCTAATTCACTGGCCCTTCTTGGGTCACTCCTGAATGTCCTGGGTGGTCAGCCAGGATCATCCACTCTGGGTGGTTGAAGTTCAAACATCTCCCAGGCTCTGTGTGAGCTCCGGGAATGGTTCCACTTACAGCTTTCTGGTTGTTCTGGTCCTCTGTTTATCCTCATGGGATTCTGCCCTGCAGCAGCACATTCAACGTGTCCCCGTGTGGATTTCTGGAGCTCTTCCTCATCATAGCTCCATCATTTCCACTACCACTTTCCCACAATGCCCCATGTTAGGCCCTCTAAATTCTGGTCTGTCTCCTCAAGTTTTTACGACAACTGTGTTTCACGTGTGTTTCCCCTCCTGCCTCATGGTCCAGAAAGTGTTTCCAGGCAGAAAGCTGGATGATTGTTAAGGCCAGCTTCATTGGTTTCCTTTCTCTCAGTGACCAAAGGCATGTACTGCCTGTGGCCCAACGTTGGAAAGGAGTTTTGTTTTCTCAAATTTGTCTACTTTTCAAGTTATGATGTAAGGGCAGTCTGTCCCAATATCTTCATCATGACCAGAGGTGGCAGTTTCTTTATGGTTGTTTTAAGATCTCCTTTGTGGATGCTGTTCAGTTTCACCACATATGTATAGGTGTGAACTTATTTTTCTTGCTTGATATTTGTTATGCCTCCTGTATTTGTGGGTTTCTATCTTTCACCAGTTCTTAAAAGTTCTCAGGAATCATCTTTTCCAACATTGCCTCTTTTCCATCCTCTTTTTTCTCTACTTTTTGGAACTCCAATTTGACATTCTCATTCCAACCTCCCAACTTTGAAAACTCTCTGTCATATTGTCCCTCTGCTCCCCCACTTTTCTTTGTGGCGTATTCTGGGAAATCTTTTCCTACCTGCCCGTAATTCTAAAATTCTCTCAACTGTCTTTTATCTGTGTAACTTTTCTTTTGCATTTTACTTCAACAATGAATTTTTTTAGTTTTATTGAGGCATAGTTGATGTACAAAAAACTGCACATATTCAATGTACACAATTTGATGTGTCTGGATATGGGTACATACCCGTGATGCTATCACCACAATTAAACAGTGGCATTTTTAAACAATGTTCTCTTTGGTTCTTTTTTGTTGTGAAGCAATAGAAAACAATATTTAATTTTATAGAAAAATTTAATATAGAGTAAAATTAAAACCCCTTTATTGCGATCCATTTGAGAATAAGTTCCTAACTTGAAACCCCATCACCCTCAAGTAACTTTGTAAGAGGGAAGAACAAATATGACTCCATACTGGATCTGTTTCTTTTACTTTAACCTTTGTATTCTATTGCTTTTGCTACACTTTAAGAATGTTGCCTATAGCCTGAACTATATAGGGTAGCCCATTCTCAGGGCTCTGACCTTTAAAGGTATAACACCTTTCCATTCACGTAGAGATAAAAAGTTGCAGAAGAGAGAATAACATTTGTCTTTTGGGAGGTTTATAAGGACATTGTGACCAGACCTCTGTGGACAGCTGCAAGAAAAAAGGATTCGGGCCCAAGAAGTTTGCAGTAATCAACCACACCCCCACCCCTTTAATATAAAAGAAGCCTGAATTCTAACTCAGGTAAGATGGCTCTTTGGGACACTAGTCCATCATTTTCTTGGTCCGCTGGCTTTCTGAATAAAGTCGCTAATCCTTGTCCCAACACCTTATCTCTCAATTTATTGGCCTGTCCTGCAGTGAGCAGTATGAACTTGGACTCTGTAACACTTAGTATTTTCTACAAAGACTTTCTTCCTGCATAGCACCTACAATCATCAAAATAAGGAAGTTAATTTTGCTATATAACTCCCATCTTATCTTCAGACTTCATCAATTTTTGCAACTTGTTCCAATAATATTCATTACAGTGAAATGATCCAGTTCAGAATCATGTATTGCATTCGGCTGTCATGTCTTTTTTTTCTTCAGTCTGAAACAGTTCCTCAGTCTTTCCTTGACTTTCATAACTTTAACTTTTGAAGACTAAAGGACAATTGTTTTGTAGTATGTCCCTCACTTTTTTTGTCCTTACTTCTTCAGGATTAGGTTCAGTTAGGTATCTGTGACAGGATTACCACATAAGTGATGCTGTTTCTTCCTATTGCATCCTTTCAGGTGGCACACAATTTTGATTTATCCCATTACTGAAAATGTTTACTATCATCAGTTTAGGTGGCCTTTTCTAGGCTCTTCCCACCAGAAATTATTCTTTTCTACTAATACGCCAGCACCCACGTGTACTGCTTGCAGATCTGGAATCATATGAAGTCATTGGACATCTCTGCACCTTTGCTCAGCCTTCTCTTTCTACCTAAAACGACCCCTTTCTCTCCCCATAATCCCCACATTCGTTGTTTTGGAACCAGCGACTGTAACTTGTGGGTACGTAAAGGCTTAATTACATTCACCCCCCCCCCCCCCGCCCCCCACAGGCCAACAAGTCATAAGTCGTCTTCGGATGCTTTATCCTGAGTAGCCCTCACTCTTCTCCGCATCACTGTCTGGTCCCCTTTCTGTCACTCATTAGCATCTTGCTCTCCACCTTTGTCGCTGCTGAAACACAAACTCTCTCGCACTCGTTTCGCGCCTTCTGTCTCAGGGCCGGCTCAGCGCACCCGCCGCTGCCCGCAGTCCGCAGTGCGCATGCCCGGCACCTCCCGGCCCGCCCCAGGCGCGCTCGCTCCCAGCTTAGGTCCACAGCTCAATTACTCCGCCCCCACCCCGCGCCGCACAGTCCGAACACAGAAACCAGGCTCAGGTCCCATTGCGGGGCGAGGGTCCGCTCCCTCCCGCGCCCTCCCACTTCCAACGAAACTTCCGCCGGCCGTAAAGCTCGGCGCCAACTGCTGCAAAGAGCCTTACGACAGAGCCCGGGGCCGAACTACAGCCGGCAACCGCCCCCGCGTTAAACATTAGGCTCTCCGGAGCCGAGCAAGGCGGCAGCTCCCGTGTTTGACTTCCGCGCTCGGCCTGCGTCCCCCGGAGGTGGCTCGGAGCCGCCGCCAGGAGGGGAGGGCCCGCGCTGGCGCCTCCCGGCCGCCATCATCCCGGCGTGCACCGCGGCGGCGGGCCGAGCCGGCCGCCATGTTGCGATAGTTTGTTGTTTTCTTCCTGAGGAGGAGCAGGCCGGAGGGCCAGCCACCCGCCGGCCGCGCAGCCCTCCGCCCCAAGGCCCGGCCCGCTGCCCCCCGCGTCTCGTCCCCCGCCCCGCGTCTCCGGGCCCCGGCTGGCCCGGCGGCCCCCCAGCTGGCTTGGTGGGGCGACGCTGAAGGCCGGGCCCAGCGAGCACTATGGCGGCCGCCCTGGGAGCGGGCGGAGGAACCGGCGCTGGAGGTAAGTGAGCGGCCCCGCGAGGGAGGCGGCGGTGGGGGGCAGCGGGCCGCTCTCGGCCTTCGTTGTGCTCTCGTGTCCCTGCCTTCGCGGCGGTGAGGCGTGAGGCTCACCTGAGGCGGCGGGCGGCCTGCGCGGGGCAGACAACGCCCGCCCCCGGGCCCTTTGGGGGAGGGTCGCGGCCCTTGGGTGGTTGTCCTGTCGGGCTCGGGGTGGCTGGCAGCCCCGCCCTAGACCCGGTGAAGACTCATCTACGTGAGGGGATGTGTTTTGTGCGGCTTTTCGGAGAGCAAGGAGTCTGAAAAAATAATCTCCCCGGGCTGGTCTCATTTTCCATGAACTCCTTAGTGGTCTGATACCGACCCATTAGGGCTTCGTGATCAGCATTTTACAGAGATGGAAACGGGGCCGAAAAGGGTCAGGTACGGATGCAGTTCCTCTGGGTAGTTTCTCTCGTTTTCCGAGCGTAGATGAGTTTGATAGGGGATCTAACTCAAAGCAGATTTCAGGTCAAATCACTTTCTGGTTGAAATCACGTTTTGTTGATTGAGGTTTTTTTTTTTTTTTAACGTGAGGAGAACACTTAAAAGTGACTTTTACGATTGTTCGAAAACTTTGATAAAGGAGACCCTTAACTGGTAAAGTATGAACAACAGCATGTTTGGGCTTAGTTCTTATTATTGGAAGGTCAAGCCATCTTACTGCGTGTTCTTTAGGAATGCTTATTTATGAGTACATTGCAATAATCCTGTCTAGGTCTAAGTATTTTCGTTTAAGTATTGAAGCGCTCATATGGCGCAATGGAAAAACCCACAGAGATTAAATGCAAGAAATGTCACTTCTGGCAGTATGATTTCGTGTATGCCATTTTTCTGTCACGTGATTTTTTTCCTGAGGTTTTCTAGTTAAATTTTGAAAATACTTGGTTTACTTTCCTTACTTAGTTATTTTCTGGGGTTCAAAATCATGGTCCTGTATCATTTTCAAAGTGTAGTCTGGGAACTCCTGGGTCAGAACTGTTTCCATTAATTGTACTAGTGTCATTTGCATGTTTCGCTCTTTCTTTGGAGCATAGTGGAGTTTTCCAAAGGCTGCGTGACATGTGAAGGCATGGTTGTACAGGTGGCCAATGGAATGTGTGCTTGCATAGCTTTTTGAGTTTCTCATTTTTAATTTCAAAAATAGCAAATGTCAGTGAATGTAATTCACATAAACAAAAGCTTTTTGGTGTCCTCAATAAATTTGAGTCCAGAAAGTTTTTGAGAACGGCTATTTTAGAGGATTAAGTAGGTTTTGTTCTTGATGATTTGGAGTTTTTCCTTCCATTTTGTCATAGATGCCTGGTTTCCCATTGCTCTTAGACTAAAGCGAAACTCCTTACCAAGATTCGTGAGTTCTGCATGACTTGGCCCCCCAGCCTCCCCAAGCTCTTGGGTCAGCCTACTTCTCTCTAGGAGGGCTGCTCCTGCCTTCCCTCCGGCTCTTCAGCCCCCAGGTCTCAGGCTCCTTGGGAGGCCTTCCTTGAGCATTCTTCTTTCTGTCTCCAATATGTCCATCTCTTGCTTGTGTGCCTCCCTCACCTAAATTCTGTGGCACCCTTCTTCAGAGCATTTATCTGAGTTTGTGATTTTATTTGGTTATCTCTTTACTTTTAAAAAATCTCCCTTCTCCAGTAGCCTGTAAGCCCCCCGAGGACAGGAATGCTGCCTGTTTTACCTGCCGTGTATTCCAAGTTCCCGGCATGTAGTGTATGTTCAACAAATATTTGAGAAATTAATGATTAAAGAATAAAATATTTTCTTTATGAATGCCTTGGCACACTTTTCTGTGCATATGTAAGTTGCACATTTACAACTGTGTGGTTTTTTATGGAATGAATGGAATCACGTAGTGTGCCCTAGTTTGCTTTGTTCACTTAGTTGTACGTCTTGGCGATCTCTCCTGTGTGAGTAGGTGAGAGTTACATGGATCCACCATTTATTATTGATTAACCATTTTTATATTGATGGGCATTTTAGTTATATGTCCTTTTCCACTGCTGTGGAAAATTCTGCACTGAACGTCTACAGACACATCTTAGTGTGCTTAAGCGAATATTTCTGGAGGATTGATAACTCTGCAAGTGGAAGTATGGTGCTGTAGGCTACATATGTTAAAACATTTGTGTGTGTGTGTTTTTTTGTTTTTCAGCCTTGCCTCTTGGCACGTGGGATCTTAGTTTCCGGATTAGGGACTGAACCGATCAGGGATTGAACCCAGGGCCACACCTGTGAAAGCCTGGAATCCTAACCACTAGACCACTAGGGAACTACTCCCTCCCAAGTGTTTTTTCATTGAAGTGTAGTTGATTTAGAAAGTTGTGTTAGTTTCAGGTGTACAGCAGAGTGATTTATTTATATATATTTACACATATATATATATTTTCTTTTTCAGATTTTTTTTTTTTTGTCACTTGCTTTCATAAATTTTTTTGTAATGGTGTCTCCATGCCAAGAGTTCCTCTGTACTTCTAATACCTTATGCTTCTGTGCTTTTTTATGTTGAGCTTTTATTGCATATGGAATTTTATTTTGGGTGTGGTGTCAGTTTGGGGCTTCTAACAGTTCTAATATGATTTATTGAATTCTCTATCTTTTCCAACTTTATAACATTAAATTCTCATTCATAGTTTTAAAAAATTACTGCTCCATGGTGTGTGTATATATATTATAGCTTTTTTTTTTTCCAGAAATTTCGATTAGCTCTGCTTTTAAAAAAAATAAACTTCAGAATCATCACATTCTATAAAGAATTCTGCTGAAATTCTTACTGGGATTGCATTGAGTTTATTAATATAACTTTGGGATGATGGATACTTTTACAGTATGGGTTCTTTCATTCAGCAACAAGAATGTCTCGCTGTCAAGCTCTTTTTTGCCCATCAGTCAGTCATCTGCCACATTTCTGAGTACCTGCTCTGTGCTGGGCACTGATCTAAGAGGTTGGAATACATAAATATTGGAATAGAAGAGATTGCAGATATGAAGAAAATTTTACTTAAGGTAAGTTCCATAGGAGAAGGGATCTCTGTCTTCTATGGACCTTACCTTAGTAAAATTTTCTTTATATAGTTTTCATACATTTATTGTTTTATTCCTAGATATTTTGTATTTGTTGTTGTGGATGGTATAGTTTTTCATCCTACTATATTCTGAAATTTGTTGCTGATCTATTATAGAAAAACTTTTTTTTTTGTTATTGTGTACAACTGGCTTATTGGAATCTTGTTTTAAGAGTTTGGTGCTTTAGATTTTCTAGTCAGACTGTCATATCTGCATTCTCTTCTATTTCAGTATTTATGTCTCATTTCTTTTTCTTGTACTTCTTGTTCTAGAACCATTCCTTGTCAAGTCCTCCAATATAATGTTGGGTAGTAGGAGTGATGACAGGCATCTTTGTCTTGTAATCTTGTCACGAGTTTAACGAGTGTTCTTCTAATGTTTTACCAGTGAGTATGGTGTTTGCTGTAGTTTTCTGGTAGTTTTTGTTTGTTTAACTAAGAAAGTTTATTTTTTGAGTTGAGGTTTTAATTTTATCAAAGCCTTTTCTGCATCATTGAGGTGATCATGAGGCGCCTTTTTTAATATCTTACTGTGATGTATTGATAGATTTCCAATGCTGAATCAATTATGCAATCTTGTGTTCAAAACCTTCTGGTTCTGCAGGTCCTTTTCAGTGTTTTGTTGCTTTTCCTTTTAGGATTTATGTGTGATCATAAGAGAGATAGACTTATAGTTTTGTATTTGTGTGTGCACATGGTGCTATCCTGTTTTTTGTAAGATAGGCTTACTTCCTAGAATGAGTTGTGAGATTTTCTGGATATTGTAAAAATCTCTTTATGAAATGTCTGAAGAGCTCTTGTCTGCAAAGCCATTTGGATCTGTTGCCTGTTTATTTTTCGGTTTCTTCTGATATTATTGGTCTATTTAGCTTTTTTAAAGCCATGGGTCAATTTTGATAAATTTTTCTGGGAAAATTATTTATGTTTATATTTTCAAATGAACAAATATAGAGTTAAAGGTTTCAGTTTCCTAAGAGTGGGTGTGTTGAAGGTAGGTAAATTTTTGAGACCCATGCATGTCTGAATTACTTTATTTTCATACTTGATTGATGATTTGGTAGGGTCTCGAACTCTAGATTTGACTTAGATTCATTTTCCTTAGATTTTTGGTGGTACTGCTTTGTTCTTTTCTGGCTTCCATTTCTTCTCTTGAGAAGTCTGATGACATTCTGATTCCCTATCATTTGTATGTGACTTTTTTTCTCTTCCTGGAAGGTTTTAACAGTTCCTCCTTATTGTTATAACATTCATTAGCATAGGTCTTTTTCTGTTTCTTGTGCTGCATTTGGTGGATATCTTAGTCTGGAAATATGCATCCTTCAGTTCTGGGAAATTTTCTTTTTTTAAAAATAAATTTATTTATTTTATTTATTTTTATTTTTCGCTGTGTTGGGTCTTTGTTGCTGTGCGCAGGCCCTCTCCAGTTGCGGTGAGCGGGGGCCACTCTTCACTGTAGTGCACGGGCCTCTCATTGCCGTGGCCTCTCCCATTGCAGAACACAGGCTCTAGGCGTGTGGGCTTCCATAGTTGCGGTTCGCAGGCTCAGTAGTTGTGGCTCGTGGGCTCCAGAGCACAGGCTCAGTAGTTGTGGCGCACAGGCCTAGTTGCTCTGCGGCATGTGAGATCCTCCCGGACCAGGGCTCGAACCTGTGTCCCCTGCATTGGCAGGCGGATTCTTAACCACTGTGCCACCAGGGAAGCCCCTCTGGGAAATTTTCTTATGGCACTGCTTTTCTCCTTTCATTTCCTCTGTTCTCACTTTCTGAAATTCTTATTATTGGATTTTGATGCTTCATTTATGTACAAAAGATAAGTATGATGAGGCAGTTCATTAAGATTCTTTTGGAAGGATAGATACTTTGGTAGTTCACAGAGTCAGATAAAGGAGTTGGACAACTAAGACTGCAGAACAACAGAAGTCAGGGCGGTGTGGGCCTTGGGCGGGCTTGCAGCTGCTGAAGGGGCTTGCTCCAGCTGGGCTCTGTGGCTGCCACTTCCTCTTCAGTTACTTTTCTTGTAGACACAGGAATTTTGTTCCCGTTTGGCCAGGTGCTGTTCATCTTTAGCTGATTTAGCTACAGCAAAATGTGGGTCCACTGTTCTAGATCTTTTGATATTTTTATGTTTTTTGAAAGAAGCTGTAACTGCGGTACTTATATATAATTATATGTTTAAAATATTGGCAACCAAGTTGATTAAAAAAAGACGACATGGGGCTTCCCTGGTGGCGCAGTGGTTGAGAATCCGCCTGCCGATGCAGGAGACACGGGTTCGTGCCCTGGTCCGGGAGGATCCCACATGCCGCGGAGCGACTAAGCCCGTGAGCCATGGCCGCTGGGCCTGCGTGTCCGGAGCCTGTGCTCCGCAGCGGGAGAGGTCGCAGCGGTGAGAGGCCCGCATACCGCAAAAAAAAAAAAAAAAAAAAAAAAAGACGACATGATTCAAAGAGAGTGTGTGTCTTCTAGGCCACCAGAGTGCAACCTGTGCCTTAGAGTGATTCTGCCTTCATGATCTTGTAGGTTCCATGAATTAGTGATCTTCCTACCTAAACATTGAGGAAGTTATGGTTACCCTTTAATATTTTTACATAGGAAATCAGAGGGTTTGTTACTGCAGTTGCTTCCTGAGTAAATTCAAGAGCGTTGTACTTCGTGTTTGGTAGACCAGAGTTTAAATCTGATTTTGCTGTTTACTAACTTTGATTAGTCTTATTTTTCACATCTGTAAAAGGAGAATTTAGGGATAGATTAAATGAGAAAACAAATATAAAAGTGCTAGCTTGCTGAAGTAAAATGAAGCCGCTCTTCAGTGCTAGGCTTATTTGAGCTTTATCAGTCTTGATTTAGTTAGGACAGAGGCCATGCTTTGCATTTCAAGTATGAAGGGTTTTAGCACAGGAATTAGAGGCTTGTACAATCCTTGGAAAGACTGGCGATGTGACGGTCAGGAAAACTTAGTCTGGGTATCTGATACTGATGGTTGGGAGCTTTCCCGGAAGCCCTTGTAACTGAAGACTATTGCGGAAGCTCCAGTGGACAGTCTCAAGTCTGCAGTACTGGAGGTGTTGACTTCTGATGGTATGGAGTCTCAACAAGCCCCCACTGACCGTCACAGATCCTGCAAGCCCGGATGCCGCACGTGGTTTTCAAGAGCACATTCTGACCTCTGAGAACCTCATATCTGCTCTGTGTGTGTGTGTGTGTGTGTGTGTGTGTGTGTGTGTGTGTGTCTAACTCAAAACCACACAGGGAAGGAGGCTTTGGGAAGTCTATTCCTCCTATTCTCTGCACCATTGCGTAGAGCGGTGGGGACCACAGTCTCAGCAGAGCTGTTACTTCTGTCTGTGGAAGGAAAGACAGATGGGTGGAAGGACTTTCTCCCTTTCTTTGACATTTCTTCCCTTACACTTCACCAATTTAGCAACTAATCTTTAGCAATTGAGAAGGCACTTTTTAAAAAGAAGGTGTGGATTCTTGGGAAAAGAAATGGGGTGTCATTTTCTCTAGAGTCTTAGTCATGATGGGAACATTCATTTGGCTGAGTTCAGACTTCTTGTCCTCTCCCAGCCTGCCCAGGCCAGCAGAGAACTCAAGGGTCTAGCTTCTATGGCTTCCGTAATTGGGAGGCAGAGCCCTGCTCTGTCTTCCTTCAGGACTCATACTGTGATTAATTTCCAACACAGGAAGAGGAAA
The DNA here is from genome assembly GCF_026419965.1 of Kogia breviceps. Taxonomy (NCBI): domain Eukaryota; kingdom Metazoa; phylum Chordata; class Mammalia; order Artiodactyla; family Physeteridae; genus Kogia; species Kogia breviceps. The sequence goes on along the minus strand of NC_081318.1, from coordinate 2,769,141 downwards.
TTCAGTTGTAAGACCCGCAAACAAATTGTCAGTGTGCACTGCCCTTGATAAGCGAAATACAAAGTTCACTTTAGGGAAACCTCTCCAGGGTCCCATGAAAGTAAGACTTTTAGAACAAGACTACAAATAATTTTTCAAGTACATGATGTAGGGGTGCTTTCTGAAAATTTTACTTGGTTACTCAAAATTCGATAGTTATACTGTAGGGCAGAGATGCTCACTTTGAGTGTTCTTAAATATTAGTCCAATTCCTTTCTCTAGTTGCTGTTTAAATAAAGGGTCTGGATTTCCTCACTTGTAAAATATGGAATTTTGACTCTGTTAGTGATTCAGAATATGAGCATGTATACATGAGAATGGTGTTGAGGCGAAAGAAAGAAGGTTAGAACCTTTGGACTAGAGCAAAGATTGGCAAACTTCGTAAAGGGCCAAATGGTAAATATTTTAGGCTCTGCAGATCACTGGGCTTCTCTTGCAATCCTCTGCTCTGCCTTGTAGCTTGAAAGACCTAGAGAGAATATGTAACTGAATTACCATACAGTGTTCCAGTAAAAGCTTATTTACATAAGTCGGGCAGTAGCCAAATTTGGACAAAAAGAGGTGGCAGACCCTACGTGGCCTGTGGACTGTAGTTTGCTAACCCTTGGACTAGACAGTTGCTAGAACCCCGTTCCAAGCTAATATTGTATAAAATTTCTAATCTAAGCTCCAGGTTCCTGGAAAGGAAATAAGAATGGTAAGTAAAAGAGTTGTGTTCATTATAGATATCTAATTGCTGTGTAATTGAAGATTGTAAAAATTCCAGTAGCTGTTTTTAAGTCTTGCAGATGAGGAAAGTTGATTCCCTTAATAGCATAGCATGTCTGGTATAATGTTTAGCCTTAGAAGGAGAGTTTCTAGGTAAAGGCATTGACCACTCTTGTCTTGCTGAGTTAATCTTCCCCTTGGTCTTCAGGGATGCGCTGTTCTTCCTTTAAAACTCTGGATTATTGTGGACATGTTTTGTTCTCTTGGTTCTGCTCAGTATGACAGATATAAACTAGAACTTTAAAAAAAAGGATTTGTTTATATTGTAAAGGAGAACAGAAGGGAAGTGATGCAGAAAATGTAAGAAGAATAAAAATAGGCATACAGAGTTCTTGTCTTAGTTTGTTTCTTAGGATTTTGAGTTAGAGGTCTTTTCGTATCCATTTTTACATTCCATATTCCAGGTGGAAAGAGAGTATGTTTTTGTTTTCTGCTTTATGAGGTGTGGTTTTTCCTTTGCTTAATGTGGTTTTGTCCAAGCACAAGGTTACCCACATTTACAACCTTTCGTGTCTCCTTTTGGGAATTCTAGTTATTTTCCACTTCCTTTAGGTATTTCGTTTCTCTCCGCAGTGTTTCATAGTTCTTAATTTATAGGTCTTTCACAAATTTTATTATGATTATCCCTAGTATGTATTTCATATTTTTAAGCTAGTGCAAGGATTTTTTTTTAATTGCCAACTGCTCATTCCTTGTATGTAGAAAAACTATTGATTTTTTAAATATTGTTCTTATATTCTGTTCTTATTTCATTCACTGAATAGTTTCAGTACCTTTTTTTCATAGATTCCATATGATTTTCTCCATAATTGATCATGTTTGCTGTGAATAATGACAGTTTTACTTCTTCCTTTTCGATCTGAATTCCTTTTATTTCTTTTTCTTGTCTGGTTGCACTAGGTAGAACTTCCATTACAATGCCAAATTGCAGTGTAATGGAAGCCACAATCCCAGTCTTGTTCCTGATTCCAGATGAAAGCACCGAGTCTTTGCCTTTACCTGTGATGTTTGCTATAGGTTTTTCTTACAGATGCCCTTTGATCAGGTTAGGGAAATACCATTCTATACTTAAATTTGATAAGAGTTTGTATAAGGAATGTGGATATTGGGTTTATTTTAAAAATAAATTTATGTGTTTATGTATGTATTTATTTTTGGCTGCGTTGGGTCTTCGTTGCTGCATGCGGGTTTTCTCTGGTTGCGGTGAGCGGGGGCTACTCTTCGTTGCGGTGTATGGGCTTCTCATTGCAGTGGCTTCCCTTGTTGCAGAGCACAGGCTCTAGGCGCGCGGGCTTCAGTTATTGTGGCACGTGGTCTCTAGAGCGCAGGCTTAGTAGTTGTGGCGCACGGGCTTAGTTGCTCCACGGCACGTGGGATCTTCCCAGACCAGGTCTTGAACCTGTGTCCCCTGCATTGGCAGACAGATTCTTAATCACTGTGCCACCAGGGAAATCCTGGATATTGGGTTTTGATTAATGCTTTTACTTCTTATGTTGAGATGATAATTTGGTTTTCTACTTTTAGTTTGTTATGACACATTACATTGACTTCAGAAAAGTATTGATTTTTGGATGTTAAACGAACCGTTCATTCCTGGGATAAACCCATGTGGTCATGATGTGTATTATCTTTTTAATGTATTATTGAGTTCTATATGCTAATTTGGGGGGTGCGGTACGCGGGCCTCTCACTGTTGTGGCCTCTCCTGTTGCGGAGCACAGGCTCTGGATGTGCAGGCTCAGCGGCCATGGCTCACGGGCCCAGCCGCTCTGCGGCATGTGGGATCTTCCCGGACTGGGGCACGAACCCGTGTCCCCTGCATCAGCAGGTGGACTCCCAACCACTGCGCCACCAGGGAAGCCCTGTACCATTTATTTTTAAAACAAGCTTTGCAAAGTCTTAGATTTCTATTTAACTTCCAAATACTCTCTTAACTTGATTATGTCTGCAGAGACCCTGTTTCTAAATAAGGTCACATTCACAGGTAGGGGAATGGGGAGGTAGGACTTAAATGTGTCATTTTGGGGCACACAGTTCAATCAACTACAGAGTCTGTCAGCAACAAATTTCTTCTGTTTTTGTTTAGCTGTGAACGTCTTTTTTTTCACCTTTATTTTGATAGTTTTGCTGGATATAGAATTCTAGGTATATACCTCTGACTTCCATTGTTTCTGATGAGAATTAGCTGTTACTCTTACGCATTTGTAAGTGATGAGTTATTTTTCTCTTGCTGCTGCTGAGGTTTTCTCCTTGTCTCTGAAACATTTTGACCAAGATGTGTGTATTTGTAGATCTCCTTGTTTATTTTACTTTGAGTTTATTAAACTTTTTGAATGTGTAGATTAATATTTACAAATAAATTTGAGAAGTTTTCAGCTATTATTTCTTCAGATATTTCTTCCTGCTTCTATTTCTCTTTTTCTCCTATTACACATATATTGGTGTGCTTAATGGTATCTCACGTTTCTCTGAAGCTATGTTCATTTTTCTTCATTTTTTCTTTCTGTTGTTTGGATTGGATAATCTCTGTTGATCTGTTTTCAAGTTTACCAGTTCTTTCTTTTTTGCCAGTTCAAATCTGTTGTTGAGCCCCTGTAGTGAATTTTTCATTTTAGTTATTTTTCAATTATAGGATTTCTTTTTGCTTTTTAATAATTACTGTTTATTCATACTGTTTATTTGGTGCAACATTGTCATCATACCTTCCTTTAGTTCTTTACCCATGGTTTCATTTAGTTATTTGAGCATACTTATAATGGCCAATTTGTCTGTTAAAGCTGACATCCGTGGCGTGTGGGGTCTTAGTTCCCTGACCAGGGATCAGACCCATGCCCCTTGCATTGGAAGTGCAGATTCTTGACCACTGGACTGCACAGGCAGTTTCTGTTGCCTGCCTTTTTTCTGATGGGTTATGGGTGGTACTTTCCTGTTTCTTTGCATGTCTTGTAATTTCTTGTTGGAAATTAGACATTTTAGATAACATATTGTGTCACGTCTGAGTGCTGGTCTCCCCACTTCTCCACCGCAGGCCTGTTTTTACTTGCTTGTTAACCTTTTTGGTGACCAGCTGGGTTTTAAGTGAAGTCTGTTCCCATCCCACACCCCACTCTGGGCAGTGTGAATCTTCTGATGTCACTCCTCAAGGGGGCCACATCCTTGGGCATACCCACAGTCACCCTGGGATGGTGGTGCTTTGGCTGGGCTCCTTCTGTCTTTTTCTTTGAGCACACCTTCCACAGTGCCCTGGGCCATAATTTCCTTTACAGACTGACTAGTCAAATTCGGGCTCCTTTGATTGGATAGTGTCTGAGGTCAGTAATTGAGATCTGTTCTAAGTAATTGAGGGCACTGGCCCCTGTCTCCTCACTTCTCTCTGGTCCACTAGGCATCCTGCAGTTCAGTCCTTATCTCCAGTGACTCTTATCTTTCTAATAATCTCTCTCCAAAACCTTCACTGTTTCTGAGAGCACCTTTTGCTTAGGACTTTTTTTGTACTCTGTTCATAACAAAGTTAGTTACCCTGAGAGAGTTTTGGAGCTCTGTTGTTACAAGGTTTGCTTTGCCCCTTGGGCTGACTCTGAGCCCCAACTCTTGTGCTGTGGGTGGGGACAGTGATATACTTGTCTCTTGGGTGACACCCTTGCTCTAGGAGCTGAGTGCCTGGGTGGCAGCAGGGTGGGGGGCAGCAGGGTGGGGGGCGGGTGCTGGCAGTAGCCCTGGATCTGCTTGCTTACGTCTCGGTATGAAACCCCCACCCCATGAGCTGGGGCAGGGGTGATCTGGGCGCCGGTGGCGTCTGTACCACACTTGGGGCCTGGGTGAAAGAAGGGAACCACCGCCTCCTGCTCACTCCTGGGAGTTAGCCTCAGCACCAGGCAGGCAGGTTGTGTAGGGGGAGGAATGCGGAGGTCTGTGTTCTTGGCTGCACTGGTCTAGAGTGGATGGAGTTGATGCCTCACTGAGCTGCTAGGGGGAGGAGTGAGTGGGTCCTGTTTCAAAAACCACAGAATCCTGTAGCAGTTCTTACCAAATTTGAGTAGATTTCTTGAATGAGTGTTTTCTATTTAATGTATGCATTTAGAATCAATTCCAGAGACATTAAATAGTCATTTCATTAAAAATAATTTCCACCAGTTGCACAGAGAGTGGGTTGGTGGAGCTCCTCCTGATGTCATACTGGAGGCAGAATTCCCCAAGGATGCTAATTCTTTAATATCTCTCCTTTTTTTAAAAAAAGCACCTATTCTGTTTGGTAGTGTATGGTAGGAATTGATGTATTACCTTGCTATAACTTTATTGGTTAATTTCTAGCCCCAGGCTGGAAAGATTCCTGGGGTTTTATGCTTATATCATCTCACTCCCCTAGGTGGTAGACTCTCTGGGGAGGCATATGCTGCTGCTTCTCAAGCCTCTTTGCTTGCATGTGTTCTAAGATGAAAAATTTAAATTCCAATTCTTTGATCTTCCTAATAATAAAAATAAATTTGAAAATGAGGTAGGAGATGGTGGTATATATGTGAAATATGCATTCAGTATGGAAAAAATGTAAAATATCTTAATTTTTTCTGTATTGAGTACATGTTATAATGATGTTTTTGATACACTAGGTTAAAATGTTGTTAACATTTAACCTGTTTAAATTTTGTCTTTATTTAAATTTTTTTTAAAATTAATTAAAAAAAATTGAAGTATAGTTGATTTACAATATTGTGTTTCAGGTGTACAGCAAAGTGATCCAGTTATTTTTTTTCAGGTTATATTCCATTATAGATTATTATAAGGTGTTGAATATAATTCCCTGTGCTGTACAGTAAATCCTTTTTGCTTATCTGTGGTAGTTTGTGTTTATTAATCCTGTACTCTTAATTTGCCCCTCCCTCCCTCCGTCTCTGTCCCTTTCGGTAATCATAAGTTTGTTTTCTGTGTCTGTTTCTTTTTACTTTTTAAAATGTGAACACTAGTAAAATTTAAAATTATGTATGTAGCTTGTATTGTATTTCTATTGTTTGTTAATTCTCTACATTATCCCTACTGCCCTTAAATAGGGTCTTCATTTTCCGTGATTAATTTGGAAAAATGTAAAAATTTCAAAAAGTATTAGAGAAGTCTCTTTAATTTTTGCAAAGTCGGCAGTTTTCCCCTTTTATATAGTTGTAGTAAAAATATGTACTCAAAAACCATTGTTTTATAAAGAAAACAGTTTTAGTTAAATTTATGATTAAAAAAACCTATTCTGTCAGTTTTCATGTCTAACAGTGTTTAGTAAGTTGATTTTCTTTAGGTAGATATGTGCTTTAAAATTTTTTAATTATTAAAAATGGCTAAAGCATTTATAATTATTGTATATGAAATTTTAGTATTTTAAAATGTCGTGTCAGGAATCCTTAAATGAAACAAGTTGTTTCAGTATTTGAATGTGTGTCTGTTTTAATTTAGTAAGACTGACTTTCGTGGCCTCTTGCTCACAGATGATGACTTTGACCAGTTTGATAAGCCTGGTGCAGAGCGGTCCTGGAGGAGAAGAGCTGCAGACGAGGACTGGGACAGGTGCGGAAACCCCTGGTTACGTTCAGGGTCCATGCTGATTTATCTCCTGTCGCTAGGCCACACAGAGATCTTTACTGAAAGCAGTGTGTTAGCTACTGATGCTCTTTCCTGGGTAGGCTGGTCCTTACTGGGCTAAAGTAGGGCCGAGGTGAGCACTCCAGGTGGAAGGCTTTGTAGTGGGCTTCTCCCCCAGGCCTGGGCTGTCTCAGGGCTGCCAGTGGAGCACTGGGTGTCTTATCTCTCTGTTTTTATACAGTGATGGTATTGACTTGATGGGCATCCAGCCCTGTTGTTGGAGTAGTTGTACGCCTACAACAACGATAGCGACAGTTCTTCCTCCTACGTAACATTTGGCTAGACATTAACATTTTTGCTATTTTAATTTGTGTAATATGGTATCTCGTCGTTTAAATGTGTATTTCTCTCATAACTAGTGAAGATGGAAATCTCTCTTTAGGAATACACACACACACACACACACACACACACACACAGAGTATTAAAAATGTCGACAGTTAATGATAGATGTCAGTTCCATGCAGTGATTACTTCTGGGAAGGCGCTCTAGTAGGGGTTAGAGGGATATGCACTGGAGAAGCACACAGAGGCCTTCATTTGAGTTGGGGGAGTTCTCAAATGATGACTATTTGTTACATATTTCTTGTCATCTTAAATACTGTGTTGAAAATGTGAACATTACCTTGGAGTTGCAGTCAGAACGTTTGGTAATGAAAGTCAGTAGACCTGAATAACGAACAACAATGATATACTGCTGTGAAAAGAATACCTGGTTGCCGTTTGAAAACTGTGATGTCCCAGAAGTTTTACTGAAAAATCTACGTTAAAAACTATGTAATTCTTATAGTCTACGTAAAGTTGATTACCCTCAATGACTCTTAAGGTAGTCCATACAAAAGTGAGAGCTTAGAGCAAAGTTTTCTATATAAGCAGTGGTCCTATTGGGAAGTACTGATAACTAGTTTTATTTAAAAGACTGTGATGGGGAGCTGAGTAAAATCTTGTGTATTTTCATAGGTTACTCATCGCTTGGACTTTCTGTTCTCTTAGTCATCTGATAATATTTATGTCTGTTTTTCTTTTGGGTTGCTTGTCTTTTCCTTATTGATTTTAGGGATTCTTTATACTTTTTGGAATTTGTTTTTTGCACTTAGAGATATCTCCTTCCAGTCTGTGGCATGTATTGTCTTAAACTTAATAGTCTTCAAGTAGATTTTTATAAATAATATCATTATAATCTTTTCCTATATGTTTTTTGTTTATTTTTTAAAATTAAAATATGAAAAATATATTTGGAAATCATTTTCAGACTTACGGGAAAGTTGCAAGAATAACCCCAAAATTCTTATAAGCCCTTCTCTCAGACTCACAGTTGCTTTTTGTCATATTCATGTTATACTTTCCCTCTTTACACGCTCACATACATACACATAGAACATTTTTCTTTCTTGCACCATTTGACACTAGTTTGCAGTAGTTTGTATCATGCCATTTTCTTCTGAATCTACATTGGTTATCCAAGGTTTGTCAGTTGTCCCAGTAATGTGCTTTCTAGCTTTCTTTTCCTCCTCTTTGTTTCTTCATTTGGAAGAATTCTGTCTTTAAAGACTTCTATAAAGCCTTCTGTAAAGCCTTTGTCTTTAATGACTTTTGACGTTTCTGAAGAGGGCACACTGTTGATCTTGTAGCAGCCCTCAAGTATGGCTTTGCTAGTGTCTCTTCAAGCCTCGATTCAGGTTGTGCATTTGGTAAGGAGCGCTCTTTGGTGACACTGTGGCCTTCCTGAGGGCACCTCTTCAGGAGACATGTGATGTCAGTCAAGGGCTTTCTGCCTTTTGTCCTCAAGAAATTCTTCCCCACCCTGTACTGTGTATGTTCCTATGAAAGTTTTAAAGTGTTTTTTGGTCTCCATCACCCCTCCCTCTCTCCCTCCCTCCCTCCTTTTCTTCCTTCATTCCTTCCTTCCTTCCTGAAATAGATTAAATTGATTTTTTTTTACTTATTGAGAATTTCAAGTGTATATGAGAATAGTACAGTGCAGGCAATGTACCATCCTTCAGCTTCAACAGTGTCAGTAGGAAGCACTCTTGTTTTATCTGTGATCTCTGTAACCCTTCTCACGTCACAGACATAATTTCATCTGAAAATATATCAGATTGTATCTCTCTAAAAAATAAAGGATTTATAAATATAGCCATAATAGAGTTATATCTAAAAAGAAGTCCCTTAATAGGAATGTTTTATTAATGTTCACATTTTCCTGATTGTCTCATGTATATATAAGTGTATTACAAATACACACACGTATAATGTGGATATGTATCTGTGTGTTCTTTTATAGTTTGACTTGGAGTCCAAATAAGATCCATATATCATAATTGATTGGTAGGTCTTTTAAGTATTGTTTCATCTGTAAGTTCTCTCCACAGTTTTTGTTAGTTCCCTGCAGTTTTTGTTGAAGAAACAAGGGGTTTATCTGGGAGAATTTCTACTTTTGGTGGTTGCATCTCCTGGAGTGTTTTTAGTATGTTCCTTCATCTCTTGCATTTTCTGTAAATTCATAGTTAGATCTGGAGATTGGTCAGATTCAGGTTTGAATTTGGGCAGGAGTAGGGGCTCTGCATTGTCTTAGTTGGTGGTATATTCCTCCAACAGGAACTTCACAATGTCTTGTTAACTTTTTGTGGTGTTACCAGCCATTAGATGATCCAAGTGGTGATATTCTCATTCTGTCATTCCTTCTTTTTCTGTTAGTTGTGGTAATTCTGTAAACTACTTGGTTCCTCTGAGGTACAGAGTAAGTGCTTGATTCTTTACTTTTATTTACCAGTTTTCAAAAGAATGGGTCAGTTCCTTAGCATCCTCCAGAAGTGAGTTCTATTTTTGAATCATTTCAAATTCATATTTAAATAGTGCATGTGTTTTTTTTAATCCATTGTAGTTACTATTCTTATTCATGTTTGAATTGTCCCGGTATTTGTTCAGTGGGAATTTATTTCGGTTGTCATGACATTAGTTGGTCTTCTGCTATGATGGAATTGGGTTTTGTTTGCAGTGAGACAGGGCTCTAGTTTTTCTTGTTCTTTCCAGTGTGACTAGCATTTGTCCCAGTGTCCTCTCTTCACTCATCTTCAGTGCATGTTTGCATATGAAGATTCTGTATCATATGTATTTCTTTATTTGATATTTTTAAAGCATAAAATAAACTCTTCCATGTACTGGATGGTAGAGGAGAAGTTTGAAAGTTTAGGAGAAGAGTGAGTCAGAAACCGTATCAGTGTACGTCCTGGTAGGAAAGAGCATGTTGAGAAGGTCTCCGCTGAAGGTCACTTGATGATGGGCGTGTTTACAGGGCAGGCCTACAGGAGCAGGTGTGGCGCTGGGGTAGCGGCAGCAGGCCTGCGGGGAGGGGTGTCTGAGGGCCCAGCCGGGTCTGCACCTGTGTGGGGGGTGGAACTGAAGCTGAGCAGCTGGGGGGGGGCAGTCTCTCCTCCTGCTTTGTGACATTCCGTTGGGGCCTCCCATGGCCGAGCCCATCCAGGAGAAAGGCCGGGGGAACCGGAGAGCCCATGGGAGCCATTCCCGGAGACCCCATCCAGGGCCTGGAGCCTGCAGGGACCAGACGAGGGTGGCCTGGGGTGGGGAGGCACAGAGACGATGAGCTCACGTGCAGTCTTTGTTGTCATTTAGATTTCTCATTTTGAAAGGCTGCAACCAGGTGACTTCCTGCAAAATACCTGTTTCCTGAAAAAGTCTTTTAGTATGATTCTGTTTGTTAGTGAAAATGTACTTGCTCCCTAAGAGCTGCTTGTCTCTCATCTTTGGTAAGAAATACTCGCCAGAGGTGGTTCTTCCTCCAGTAGTGTTTACTGGTGAAATCTTGTGGGAGCTCTGCAGTCGAGTGCAGGAAGCCTCCTCATCCTTTTGGTACTCTTTCACTTCCTAACAGTTACCGTTACTGTCCACGAGCATTACTGCTCACCCCTTTGACAGGACTTGATTTGGACCATTCAGTCCCATTCGTTCATTGTTGTTTTTGGTGACCCTTGGTGTAATTTTGGTAGTGTTTTGTATTTTACAAGTTTCTTCCCTTTTGTGTACCTCTTTGTAAGGATCCAACTTTATGATAACAATAGAGGACTAACTACATTTAACTTTTGTGGGGTGTGTGCATAGTAGTTAGTATTTGGATTCTGGAGCCAGACTGTCTCAACTCATCTACTGGTTTCTTACTTGGAAGCAGGGTGACCTTGGGCCAGTTCTTTAACATCTCAGCCTCTTTGTTTTCACGTTGAAAAAATGGAGAATGATGTAGGTGTCTGGTTGCTGGGGTTGTGTTATGTCAACAAAAGAGCGTGTATGTGTGAAACGCGTGGAGTGATTCTTGGCATGTAGCACACTGAATGGGCGTTAGTGATTTCTTGAGCAATAATTTTATGCGTATTGTAGTCGCGTGCACTCAATCCTTCTGTCTCCCGTCTTGCTTTCTTATTTCACGCTATTATTGCCTTTGTTAGTCATGGAAACAACTGTTCTCCACCTCTGTACACTCCACTCTTTTACAACTGGTAAAGTTTTCATTATCTTCTTTTAAAAATTGCTTTTGTTTAGAAAAAGTAGATGGTGGTCCAAGACTGATTTCGTATTTCCATATATTTGTCAGCAACAAATACTTTCTAGATTTTTGCTTGTATGATTACCAGCACCTGTTCATATTATGGTTTTAAGAGTTCTCCTCAATTAGTTTCCCCTAGGCAAATGGTATTACCTTCCCTTTTCAGTTATTTAGAGTGATGCTCCAGAGGGGTGCTTGTCCTCAAGTGGATGCTTATATTTTTGGGGGGTTATCTAGAATCAAATTCTCAAATGTGGTTATTGTAAATATTGTGACTAGAAAGCATTTTTTTCTCATCCATGGAAAATGATTGTAACACTGAAGATACAAAAATTGTATCTGAAAGATAATTAGTGGATTGAAAACATTGGAAGAAGTTATACATTAGTCTCTAATAACTGTTTTACTTACAGAGGTCCATGAAAGATTTTTTTCCATGAGCTGAGTTCTCATCCTGAATCTGTCTCTGCTGTGTGACCTTGGGCAAATCATGTAATCTTGTCCTTATTTCCTCTATCTATAAAATGATGGTATATGATTTATGTAGGGTAACATAAAATAATGAAAGAGGTATTCAGTGCATGAATGAAATGACTTGTTGAGTTGTTGCTGGTTCTAAAAGGTAGTATATAGAATTTCTGTTGTAACTTCATATGTGCATTCCAGGATATTCTGGCATTCTGCACAGTAGCACACTAGAAGTAAACATGGGTTTTGGGTAAAATAGCGCTCAGAACCTATAGAACTTATAGATATTTGTAACCAGAGCCCTTATTTAAAAAGTAGCAAATCATAATAACATTGGTGCAGTTAAATCTCCATTGGCATTTGTACCTAGAATCATAGTCTAATTGCGTTTCCTCCTTCTAGATGTTTGTCCTTAGTCATTTGCTTTTAAAAGACGTAATTTAGTGGTAGCCACCTTCATCAGTTAGAGAAACATAGTGGGAAATGTCTTCAGGTTTTTCGTCTGGTAAGGGTTTCTATTTTAATTATGAGAAAAACTTCTAATTGTTTCAAAATATAAACATGCTGACAAAAAATTGCAGACAGCTCACATGACTCCCATGTTATAAAGATCATTCTCTTAGTTATGATTTACTTGAATGTCCTCATCAGCATTGATTTTTCACTTTTAAACTTCTTTAGTTTTCGCAGTTTGAGTGTTAAATGGTCTTTCAATGATTTTGGTTTTTAGTTTTCCTAGTTTATGATGTTGGGCATCTATCTTTTCCTATTTCATTGTAGGTAAGAGAGAGCATAGGTACTGGATTATAATTTCCTCTTTTGCTCATTAATGAACAAGTCCAGAGAAATTAAGATCTCATACTGAGGTGAAAAAACTAAGATTAGAAGTCTAGTGAGAGCCACTAGTTATAGCAAAGCTTCCCATACTTAAAGGACCAGATGTTCGCTATATATTTGAAAATATGTTTTCATTATTAATAAAGGAAAATGTAGCAAACTTAATGTGGAAGTACCCAAACCCTAAAGTCCTGGATAAATTTCCCAGTGGTCTACAATCTTTGCATTGTGTAATAGGAATAATTTGTCATGTCTCTTTTTTCCACAGTGAACTTGAAGATGACTTACTTGGAGAAGACTTGCTCTCTGGCAAAAAGGTAAGAAATACAGGTCTTCCTGAAATTAAATGATAGTTATTTAATTGCATTTAAAATATAGGAATACATCTTATGCATGGGATGTGTTACTGGAAAGTTGGGTATAGATTAAAATTTTGTGAATCAAATTACTTTATATATATATATTTTTGTTGTTGTTTGTTTGTTTTCTGTACGTGGGCCTCTCACTGTTGTGGCCTCTCCCATTGTGGAGCACAGGCTCCGGACGCGCAGGCTCAGTGGCCACGGTTCACGGGCCCAGCCGCTCCGTGGCATGTGGGATCTTCCCGGACCGCGGCACGAACCCGCGTCCCCCGCATCGGCAGGCGGACTCTCAACCACTGCGCCACCAGGGAAGCCCGAATTACTTTTTAAATGCACAAAGAGTTGAGTGTTTAATTTGTTAGTAAGTTCTTTGATAACTTAGAATTCAAGCCCTAAACCCTTTGAAGCAAGTACTTTAAGCTTCTGCTACGCCAAGGCACTCTAGCAGGCACTGAATCTATGAAGGCGGCAGCTGCTTCCTTAACATTCAGTGGTTAGTATTTGCATACTGGAGCTGAGATTTACTTTTTGGGAATATTCAGAGATAAGCATACTCGGGCTTCCCTGGTGGCGCAGTGGTTGAGAGTATGCCTGCCGATGCAGGGGACCACGGGTTCGTGCCCCGGTCCGGGAAGATCACACATGCCGCAGAGCGGCTGGGCCCGTGAGCCATGGCCACTGGGCCTGCGCGTCCTGAGCCTGTGCTCCGCGATGGGGAAGGCCACAGCAGTGAGAGGCCCATGTACCGTGAAAAATAAATAAAAAAATAAACATACTCACATATGATACATACTTAGATAAATAAGGATAAAAGTCTAAAACCTGATGTAGGGTTTCCTAAATTCTTGATCAAGTAAAAACTTGGAAGCAGTTATCGTTGATGTGTATATCTATTTATATATCGTGTGTGTATATGTACATATGTAACTACATGTGTATGTGTGTGTGTGTGTGTGTGTATATACACACACACATATATATAGTGGTTTTCTTGTTTTTGGCTGCGTTGGGTCTTCGTTGCTGCGCGCGGGGTTTCTCTAGTTGTGGCGAGTGGGAGCTGCTCTTTGTTGCGGTGCGCAGGCTTCTCATTGTGGTGGCTTCTCTTGTAGAGCATGGGCTCTAGAGCGCAGGCTCAGTAGTTGTGGCGCATGGGCTTAGCTGCTCCGCGGCATGTGGGATCTTTCCAGACCAGGGCTCAAACCCATGTCCCCTGCATTGGCAGGCGGATTGTTAAGCACTGCACCACCAGGGAAGTCCCCTGCCAATATATTTTGAACAGTATGAAACATTAAAAATAAAAAGCCAAAGATTAAAGTGAAATACTGTATTTTTATTTTCCTTATTAACAGTTTAAAGACACTTGTTATTCTCACTAAATATCAAGATAGCTCTTCATACTTAGTGTTTTGGAGTCTTCAGGTTGTGATGGCTCCTTACTGTCAGCAGTTACATTCCAGCCCATTGCACTCGTAGGTGATTGGGTCACATCGGTTGTCTGATTTATCAGACCCCATGAGATTTTCCTTTTCCTTGTGTAATTTAGTTGTTGAAGGTCCAGTACTAGACGTGTACCAGCTTTGCCATTTTCCTATAACTTACTAAGTTACATTAACATCTTCTCTAATACATGAATTTGCTGTAGCCGCTCTCTTTTCTGTTTCTTATTGCACCATAGGCCTTCAGGTGTCTTGGCTTTGGCCTCCCCCAACCTTTTCTCCTTTAAAAAGTGGCTCTGTCATCACCTATAACTCTAAGTAAGGATTAGTTCCCGTTACCTGTAAACCCACTTGCTCATAGTGACTGAAAGGGAAAAACCAGGGAGAGTGCCCCTCAGCCTGCCCATGTGGAGCTTGTGCTCTGGCCTCAGGATGCTGCACGTGTGGTGTGATTTGGGGGGCCAGGGCCAGTCCTTCCTGTGTCATGGTCATAGAGGGGAGGGGAGGACTGTGTTCTTTCTAACTCAGTGAATTAGTTTGCACATCCTTGAACTGCACTCACTGTACTTGGGACTCCACTACCCTAACATAGATACATTTTTTTCCTTTGTAAGTATTTAAAATGCTTTAGTGAGGAATACCAATTACATGTTAAAATGTTTAAATGTAGTAAAGTATTTGGACATGAAGTTGGAGTTCTACCCTTGGGCAAGGCTGATGTATCATAGTTTGCCCTGGGTTTCTATCAGGGAGCCCACCTGGCCTTAATGATTTCACAGGCATTCTTGGCCACTTTCTCTTACTCTTTTTTTTACCCTGCTTTCCTGCAGACCACGCTGACCAGAGTCCTCCCTAGCTATTCCACTCTTGCCTGAGGAAACACTTCACTCCAGTTCATCTTTAAGTAGAAACTCCAGTCTTTTTTTCCTCCTCTTTCTTCCCTTGTGTGCGTGTTGTCGGGGAGTAGTAATGCACATTCACCACAGAAATCATTTTAATAGGGTAGGGAAGTGAGAGGTGCCCCGGGATCTAAGAGACTGGCACGCACGCGTGCAGTGTAACAAAGCCTGGAACTGTAGAAATTTGACCAGTTGGCAGAATCACTAGGCTGCTTCTACTGACTGATCTGATGAGTAGACAAGCCTGTCAAGAACAGGAGAGAGGGTCTAAGTTGTGTTTATTTTCATGTGTTCATCCGTACTGGACAAAACAGAGTTTTCTTTTAGTCCCTTACGATTTCAGTTGGGCACTCTAGTTATCTAAAATCCGCTTATTTCTGAAATTCCACTATTTTTTCTTTTGTCGTGCTAAATTTAGTCAAATATTAAGGATACCATTTTTTTTATGATAAGAAAAAATTATTTGTTTATAGGATACTGCCAAAGGACTCGTTCCTTTTTTTTTCTTTCATTAAGAGTTATAGTAAATATGATCATTATGCTTGCAGCTTCTATGCTTATTTGACTGTGCATCTAAAAATTAGTCTGGGGCTTCCCTTGGTGGCACAGTGGTTAGGAATTTGCCTGTCAATACAGGGGACACGGGTTCGAGCCCTGGTCCGGGAAGATCCCACATGCCGCGGAGCGACTAAGCACGTGCGCCACAACTACTGAAGCCCATGCACCACAACTACTGAAGCCCATGCACCCTAGAGCCCATGCTCTGCAACAAGAGAAGCCGCTGTGGTGGGAAGCCCGTGCACCACACGGAAGAATAGCCCCTGCTCGCTGCAGCTAGAGAAACCTGTGCACAGCAATGAAGACCCAACACAGCCATAAATAAATAAATTAATTAAAAATAAATAAATAAAAATTAGTCTGGGGTAGTTAGCCAGTACGCCATATGTAGGATCTCGACTGTCATATGGTTATATCAAACTGAGAAAACTTTCTGAATGGCACATGTTTTAATAGCAAGGTTAGAAACAATCCAGTCAATGTAATTTTACACTTCTGTAACAAGTCTGTTTTGTGGAAGTGACATTCATTAATTAGATTTCTTACTTTAATTAGAATCAGTCGGATTTGTCAGATGAGGAGCTAAATGATGATCTTCTACAGAGTGATAACGAAGACGAAGAAAATTTCAGGTATTCAATATTAGCTCATTAAAAATGTTCTTTAACTAAATTTCTAGTAATTAATTTATAATTATGGTGGGATATAAATGATAATGTGGTACTGTATCTTTAACATATGATTATATTGTAAACAGGATATTAATGTAACTGATGTGGAAGCCATATATATTTTTCTATAAATAGATCAACTGTTTAAAGTCAGTGTTGGTCTTGCATTTAACAACCTCTGAGAGCTCTGTTGAGTGCTGGTTATAAAAGTTCAGTACAGGTATATGCACCGTTTTTTTAAAGAATTCCTTTATTTGGACGGGGGGCAGTGGCCTCCGACTCTTAATACTGTTGGTCACAGTTTGATGTTACTGCTTTTGTTTTCATTTTAGACCGTTTTTATTTATACATATCTAGTAGCTGAATTGCCATTTTGAAAATTCCTTTGGACTGTACTTCGACTCTAGTTGACTATCTGAATATAGTTGTTTTAGTCTGTTTGGGCTGCCATAACAAAATATCATAAAATGGGTAGCTTACAAAGAACAGAAATTTATTTCTCACAGTTCTGGGAGCTGGGAAGTCCAAGGTCAAGGTGCTGGCCTGGTTGGGTTCTAGTGAGGACCCCCAGCCCTCTCACTGTGTACCCACATGGTTGGAAGGTGTGAGGGAGCTCTCTGGGGTCCCTTTTATAGGGGCACTGATCGCGTTCATGAGGTTCCACCCTCATGACCTAGGCATCTCCCAAAGGCTTCACCTCCAGACACCATCACATTGGGTGTTAGGATTCAACACATGAATTTGGGGGGGGGGCACAAATATTCAGTGCATGGCAATAAAGAATATCTTTCTGTTGCTGACATAGTAGCGCAATTGTAAGAAGAGGATAAGGCATTTAGTATACTCTGTTAGGTGGAATAATTTTTTCAGTTTTATAAGGAAACATTTATTGTGAAAATAGAGATACTTCTTGCTTATAAATATAGTTAACAAATATATTCCATTCATTGTTGAGCTATAGATTTGTAATAGTTTTTCTAACATAATTTTTATGGATAACAAGTTTTAAATTAATTTATTGTCAGTTATTTGTTTCCCAGTTCCATTCTGTGACATCATTATTATATTTTGATCTTTTGAGTTAGTTAAGCTGCCCTTGAAATAAACCTTTGGAATTTTTTTAGCCATATGTCTTCAAGTGTATGTGGCATGTTCAATTTTTTGTTAGGATTGGATACTTAATAAGTGTAAACTTAGATATAGCTACAAAACCTTGCATTTTAAATGTTATTATGCATTTTTAATTGTTTGACATTTATCTGTTGTGATTTAACAGGTGGAATATGATTTCTTTTTTTGCAGTTTTAAAACTGCCTTCATTTATTTTACTCAGAAATTAACTGTTTTTAAAAAATTTGTGGCTAGTATAAACTTTAGTTGAACATTGAAATGTATTTTCATGCAGATTTTTAATATTTTTATTTTTTAAATAGGAGTTTATAGTTTGCATCATAGATTTTTAAAAAGAAAGCAAGTTGTTCTTAAAATTCCATCTATGATTTTCTGTTGATAGAGTAATACTCCTAGTTTTACCTGGATGTTTTAGAAAATAGATACCACCCGTTTCATTCTGGAAGTGAGAATGAAACGTAGTCTATTTGCTTTCAGTCCTGGACTTCTGCCGGGTAGACCTATTTCTCATGGTTGGTCTGATTCTCCCGGTCAGATAAGCTGCAGCTGATGATAGAGGGGGCATCTTATGCAGTAGGAGTCTGGTGCTGGCCCTGTGCGCTGTATAGCGCCCTGAGCTCTGCGGTGCGCAGGAGGAGTTTGTAGTGCTGGCTTAGTAGGCGGCACATTGAGTTTTGCTTTCAGTCGTTGTTGTCAGGGTGCCTTTATCAGTCGCTGGAGTAACTTTTCACCCGTCTTTCTAACAGTCAACTTATGCAATGGTTTAGTTTTGAGCTTCACTCCAGTTGCCTGCCTTTCTTTGTATTTCTGTCCCCTCTAGTTCTCAGGGTGTCACAATTAGTCTGAATACCACATCTGGCATGGTCACATCATTTGAACTGTCTGACAACACTAATGACCAGTCTGGAGAACAGGAATCCGAGTATGAACAAGGAGAAGATGAACTCGTTTATCACAAGTCTGACGGATCTGAACTGTATGCCCCTGAGTACCCGGAAGAAGGACAGTATGAAGGCCACGGTGCTGAGCTGGCGGAAGACCACATCCAGTACGTGGAGGAGCCGGAGGAGGAACAGCTGTACAGTGACGAGGTGTTAGACATCGAGATCAATGAGCCTTTAGATGAGTTCACAGTGAGTCTTTCTCCTTTGTATGGCCGAAGATAGCATGGCTGCCTGCGTATAGGTTTCTAGACTGATTTGAAATCTGTGTCCCTCCCTTGGGAGGGCTGGAAATTAGACCTTATTATCACTGTCTGCCAGTTTCTTTATCTGCGCTATGACAAAGTTTGTGTTGACAGCTTGTTTGGCCGGAGGTAATGCTCCTTTGTCATCCTGGAAGGCTGCACAGAATCGTGACCTTGAGGAAGAAAACAGCTTTGTGTGGTGGAGATACACTGTCAATTGTTAGAAGTACTTAATGCAGGGCTTTTATCCAGGCTTTAGACAAGATCTGATAAAGTCCTTCTAAGGTGAAAAGATTATTGACCTGCTAAAGACATCTTTAAGGTGCTAATATTCCAGAGTGATTGATGTCCTGTTCATTCATCCTTTTTTGTAACTGAGAACTGTCTAAACATGAATAAAGAGATTGGAGGTTAGTTTAGGAAATGTCACACACAGTTTGTTATCTGTAATCAGGAAGCAAAGATTGTGCTGATTTTTATTTCAGAAAGGTGGTTTTGGTTGGTAGCTTTTTTTTTTTTTTTTTTAGGTTGAACCTGTCAAGAAAGAAAAAGTTAATAGTGAAAGATTGCTCCTCTGTCTTCATAATATATCATTAAAAAAGATTTGTTTTTGAAATAAGCACTTAACGAAATTTATGTTGGAAGGGCATGACCTCCGTAGGTGCAGTAGAATCTTAGGGTTTTGGGGGTGCCGGTCTCCCCCTAGGTGCAGTGTGAGTGGGGCTGCTGGAATGGGGTGGAGGCATGCAGCATTAGGGCTAGAGTTCTGCCTTTATCGCTTAATGTTTCCATTCAGAGTAGGTGATTTTTCATTTGAGAAAAAATGTGTGTGTTTGTGTGTGTGTAGTTTTGAAAGACACTAATTGTTTACGAGGAGCCTTAGAATATCTAGTTCCAAACACAGTTGCATTTATATATCGCAGTGTTATTTTTAAGATTTATTCTTTTTGAATGCTTTCTCTTTAGTAGATACAGTAATGAAAAAAGGTTTCTAGGTTTGGTAAACAGAATCCTGTAAAAGGCATCATGGCTCCTGGTTGTTTTGAGAACTCTGTAATGGTCTGTTTTGGTAATAAATCTGCAGTAGTGTGGACAGGTGCTCTCTGGTTTACTGGTGTGTCCGTATACTATGTTAAAGTGAGACGCTGTAATTTAAAATGATTCTTAAAAATTAAGCCAAGATCTTTCAAGAATGTGCCCCGTTATTCCCGGTTAGAGAGCATTCTAGTATTTCTGCTGCTTATCCCTAAAGGAAGATGGTCGGTCAGTCGCATCCCTTGTAAATTCAAAGGCTCAGCAGATCTTTACCAGTGTCCAAGCAGTGGGGACGCAAGTGTTGGTTGAAATATGAAGCATGGCTCCGCCTTCTGTGAACTTAGACTTTAGTGGAATAAATCACAGTGTGGAAAGTGCTTGAAAGCACTTATACATGGTCACGTAAGAGGTATCTCTCACTTTGGTGTTCTTGCAGAGTTTGTTGTAAAGAGAATTTTTAGTAAGTGAGGACTTTCCTTCTCTTATTTTCCAAACTTGAGGTTACATTTAGGCCCCTCGTTGTATAAAATCCAACTTAACTGTGCAGCATCTTGTGGCTAAGATTCAGGTATTGAAAAGAAAAACAGGAAATTCAGTATACTCACAGTACTTCTCCGCATTAAAATAAGTTTTTTCAGAATTAAAAAGAAATCGTAAATAAATTTACTTAACTGAACGTGTCCAAATATTTTCACAGAGAGTTGTAAAGTTTAAAGGTACAAGGCGAAGTGAAACGTCTTTCTGTGCGCAGTATCAGCTCACCTCAGTATATCCAGCTTTATAGCCACACTCATTCTTTCCCTTCTAACCGGTTTCTTTAAGATTATTGGTTTCTTTATAGTTATCACAGTGGTAGAATCTGGCACTGCCTCTTCTTTGCATAGGAAGAGAAAACTGGACTTAAGCTGTGAAATACTTTTCTCCAGCTCTGCAGTGCGGGCCTCTTACTGTCCTCTTAGGCTGTCACTGGTGCACAGATTAATTATTCAGTATTAGAGTAACGAACATATGAGTCGATGGCAGTCCTGTGTGTCCCAGTGGTATTTTAGTTTATTAAATGTTTTATTTAACTGTGGTTCATGTCCTAGTTAGGACTTGTTAACTCATACTCTAAAGCTAGAATTAACTCTGTAGTCATCACGAGTATGTTCTGTCTATTTGAGCTCACACGTAACGTCACAGGGAGGAATTTTGTGTATAACTGGGAGTGGAATCATAAAATTGCAGAATTTTACAATTGGAAGGGACAGTCTTACATATGAAGAAACTGTGTTTTCCTGTAAAAAGTTGGTAGTAAATTGTGGTGTTCTTTCCTTTCATACTCAAAATTTTTTTTTTGAATTTTGCTGTCCTAATCTTGAGAGTGAATTGGGATTTGATGTAAAAACTTGTGTTCTTGTATTAGGAAGAGATGTATATTATTTATTATTCAACAGAATAGTAGAACACTGTCAGATGATTTATACTTTTGAGCACAACCAGATTTACTTAGTGCCTTTAAAGTTAACATAGACTGAGATTTCAAAAAACATTGTCCTGTAAAAACAATTTCAGATTGGTAATTTATGTAAAGTATAGCAGACTTTTGTTTCCCAGTGACAGTTCAGTGGTGTAGATTATTCTCCATTGTGTGTTGGCTGAAAATTTTGATTAGCATCGTATGGCCTTATTTGAAATCCGACAGTTCTGTGCTCAGTGAATCATGGGTAGTGATAGTTGCTCTTTTAGGTAGGATGGTAACAGTTTCTTTTGGGAAGTAAAATGCAGTGTGTTTGGACAGTCTTGAGAGACAGTTGTGGGGACTAAGGTGGTCTGTCACTTTGGGTACAGCCGCTGTTCTTTGTAGAGAGACTCTTGGATTCTGTGCAGTAGGGCTGTGCAGGTCCCGCAGCTGGTCCGCTCTTCCTGCCTGCCTGTTGTTCACTTGAGCTGGTGGCCAGGGGCACTGGGGAGTTCAGCTCCCGTGGAGGGGATCAGATCTTGTTACTTGTAGTGATACCTGTAGGAGCCCTTCTTTCCTTGCAATTGTTGTTTCTAGCCAGCTTGCCTGCTTCCTTCCCTGTGCCCTCAAGAGATGCCTGCCTGCTGCCATGCCCTTAAATTTCACGCACACCTGGAAACATCCTTCTAGTTCAAGGGAGCGGCTGATGGAGAACCTAATTCTAACATGTCATTTTAATACAGCTCCTGAGTTGAATTGAATTGCCCATACTTTTGTTGTCTTCTGTTGCTATAAAAACGGTTCGAATTGGGCATGATTCCAGCCCCCGTACTGCTGCTGAGCTGCTCTCTGCAGGCACATACACACTCTTTTTAAGATTATATTTCCTTAGTGTTGGATTTGAAGAAGAGCTACTTGTCAGGGCCCTTGGAGGTTGAAGCAGGGTCCATGTGACCCTCTGTAGCGATTGGGTTGGCATATGCTGCTCTCTTGCCCTCATGAACACTCGGGAGGCCCCATTCCGGTTTTGTGCTTAGTGCTTTTCTGCTCAGTCTGATAATTGCCGTAGTAAAATCTGCTAACATAACTAAGCATGAGTCATGAAGGTGAAAAGTGCTTAAAAACCCCAAAGCTATATGAGAAAAACTTACTTTCTCTTTAATGGCTGTTAGGATGAAGAATACTTGCAGGCTTGTGGGCAACAAGGGATGAAAGAGCAGGAAGACTGTGTTGCTGAAGAGGAATTAGATGAGATTACTGACTCCCAGGTTGCTCCTGAGACTCAAGAGGTATCTGTTCATCTTTTAAAAAGAGTCCAAAAGTTGGCTGGAGTTTTTTTTTTCTTCCAGATTTAAAATGAGCATCTTTTTAATATTAGCAAAAAGTTGATACATCTCTTCTTTGAAGTATAAGTGTAGTTAAAAAAAAGAAAAGAAAAAAAACAAAACCCTGAGCTTTCTAGAATCTTTGGACAGTGAGTTCTGGTTAGCTGTTTGCCAGATAGCTGTTTGCCCTTTGAGTGTTAAGAATATTTTAAATGTTTTATGGGAGTGTGGGTAGAAATGTCTTGAAATGCGCAGTGTATGTTAGTGCTTTGAAAGGAGTGCTGTAATTATTTTAAATTAGTTAATGTTAGTTAATTTTGACCATTATTCAAAAAATACTGCCGAGTTCCCTGGATTTAGGCGCTGTGTTAGGTATTGAAGAAGTAAGGATGATTGAGAAGCTTGGCTCTTGTGCTCAACGCACTTGCAGCCTCATAACAGGGAGAGAAGACGTGGGCAAATTCCAGTGATGTAAACGCAGAAGTAAACCTCCCAGAGGAGAGGCTCAGGCACATGCTTTAGCAGCTCACACAGGGGTCCTCTCTGGTTGGGTGTGTGTCTTGAGGATGGATTGGGGAACCGGGATGGGATGTGTTGAGGCTTTATGGAAGGGGTAGCCTGTGAAGTAGGTCTGGAAAAATAGATGTCATTGGACGAATAGAGGTGTGCTCTGAGACGGAGGCTTATAGATTCTGTTTTCCAACCTTAGAACTTGTCCCATGGGTCAAGCATGTGAGCCACAAAATCATTCTATAGTCTTAGAACTTGTGGGTTAAAATTTTTTTTCCTTATTAATGTTTTTTCTCAGTTATTTTCCTTAATACTTTTTTCCCTCTTTTTCCCAAGAGATCATGAAAATTGATATTTCACTGGCTTAGGTCATTTCCTTTAGGTCTTACACCAGTGCTTTAGAAACTCAGTATACAAAACATTTACCCTTTCTTTTCCCTAATATAATGCTACAGCAGAGTTTATGAACACATACAGACACTTTCTGGGACACATCCTTGCTTTTCGCCAGAGAGCTAAATTTGACTTCTCTTTTTGTGCTTTCTCTCTATCTCTCTTGCTATTTGAAATAATTTGAAACTTAGAGAAAAGGTAGAATAGTAGAACGCTCCCTTTTCCCAGATTCTTCAATTGTAGGCAAATATGTTTAGCCCAAGGAACCAAGACAAAGTTAAAGAAGATGTTAAGTAAGAAATGGCTCTCCTACTAGTGACTGCTCTGCTCTGAGTGATGAGCCACTGAACCGAGGCTCAGGGAGACCAGATTTATGCGGGTCATGTTGAGTGCTGCGCTCTGCCCAGTGCAGAGCCAGCTCGAGCCCAGGCTAGGCCAGACCTGTGGAAGGGTGTTTTGGCAAAAGACCTCTGAGAGAGAAATCTAAGAAGCTGTTAAGGTGGGCGGGACAGATGGAAGTGGCCGTGGAGGTCATTCTGGGGGTGAGTAATTGAAAGGGAAACCTGGGAATCCAGCTCTCATTAATTAGTTCATGTCCTCTTCATTAGTTTGTAGTATTTTGTAGTTGGAAAATTAATTCCATTGTCCCCCCCCCCCCCCCCAGTAATTTATTCTTTCAGCATTTTAGGTAATACCTCTCCTTACTCTGATAATGTATTGTAGCATATTTTAGAGTGAGAAAAGGTTTTGTAGATCTTAAGCTTTAAATGATCTTTGGAGATATAAACTATTTTATTGTAAAGCAGTTAAAGAATAAGAATGCTAGTAGGTGTTATGCTATTGCTTGGGTGCCTTCTGGAACTGATAAGGTATGACTTGTAGATCTAGATGTTTCTGACTTTGGTTCCTGAACTGTATTCATTAAACTATTGAAGCAAAAGGGGATTATTATTTTAAAAAATGGTAATCTTACCTTCCATTTTCAGTATCTTCTGAACAGAGAGATTGAGGGAGAGAGTTATCTTTGGAAGAACATGAATGATCAGACCCAGCCCTCAAGTAAATGAACTCATAACATGTATGAGTTAATATAACAATATCTCAGACATACTTAGGAAGGCTTAATCATTGGGGGAAAAGTTAGATCCCTTCCTTGTACCTTATGCCAATATTGATCTCAGATTAATGCACACCAAACTTTACATGTATTCGAAAAAATGTTTTAATGTTTTAATAATGGTGTGTTAGCCTTAGGCTTACCTGCAAAACAGAAAACTCACCAAATAGTACAAGTTTATTTCTCACTGATGTTAAAAATTTTTAGAAGGCATTTCAGATCTGGTATTGGCCTCACGAGGTAATCAGGTACCCAGGCTTCTTCGAGACTTCCATGGTACGACTCCAGGGCTGCTGGTCTTACCATGGTCCACATCCAAGCAGTGGATTGCAGGAAGACTGAATGAGACCATGCCCACCCTTTGAAGACACGTCCCAGAGTTCTGAAACAACACTGTGTAAACATCTCATGAGTTACGTCTTAGTTACGTGGCCATACCTCACAGCAAAGGAGACTGGTGAATATAGTGTTTTCTTAGGTGACAGCATGTTCAGTTAAAGCTGGGAGTTTCATGATTAAGGACGTGATAGAGAATGAGTAAAATGAGTACCAAGTTGTCTTGGTTTCACTACTTTACTACTCTTGGTATTAGGCCTTTTTAAGCCGTAAAGGAAAAGAATGATTTGATCATACAGAAATACCCCAAAACACTATAAACAAGTTTAGACAATATGAGGAAATATTTACACATGAGCCTAAGAATTAATATATGTAGTAAAGTTAATACGTTCGGTATGGAAAAGTTAATATATTCAGTATGTTCCGTATATACAGATGAGCACTCCTGTAGAAAGAAAGGTAAATAATATGAGAAAGTAATCCAAAAATAACATAAGCAAATGATCACTAAGTATATAAAATATATTCAATGAAATAAAAATTATAACAGTTGAGAATTCTAACCTGTCCTAATATTGGCAAAAATCAAAATTATTGGTCAGGTATTTTTTATTTTGTTGGGGGGATTATTTTGGATATATTGACTGCCAGAAGAATTTTCCACAGTTCTATCATGTCCCTGCATGTTTGGGGGAGCAAAGCACCTCCTTTGTTCCTGACAGTCTTTTCAAGGATGTTTTTGTAGCAGCATCTAGGAGAGACGCATCTTTCTCTGGAGCAGGGGCAGCCATGCCCTCTTCTCATTCTAACAGCTCCCTAAACTCAGTGCCCCTCCTGTGATACCGCTACCTTCGCGCAGGGTCACCTGGCCCTCTTCGTCCGATGGCCCAGCGGGAATTGGGGCTTAGGGAGCTGGACCCAAATGCTACTGCTATTGTTGAGAGTAATAAATTGTCCTAGTCTGTGGCTGGGAGTCTCGTGCCTTCTCACAGCCTCTATGAAACAGTGGCAGGCTACGTTATTAACTTGCAAGAAGAGTAAAATTGCAGACCCTACACTGTTCGTGACAGTATCAAAAGCCTGAGAGTCCTTTGGCTCAATAATTCCACTTTGATGAAGTTATCCAAGAGTTAATCTAAGATGTGTTCAAGGATACACGCACTGGGTATTTGTTTGCAGTGCTGAAAATAAGTGGAACCAATGTAAATAGATTTTTCTAAAAGGTTGAATAAATGATGGTCAGGGGACTGCAGGTTGCCAAAGGATGCCCTTGCTCTATTGGACATGGAAGGAGCTCGTGATGCGTTCAGTGAAAAGAGCGAGCTAACAGATTTCCTCCCCTTAGGTTCTTCCACAGCTTTGCACGTCGAAATGTGTGTGTGTGTGACTCTCAAACACATGTCTGGATGGATAAAGACAGAAATGGTGGTAGTGATCGCCTCTGCATGGTGGGATTATTTTATACTTTGTGTGTCAAATATTTTTAAATGTTTTTGCCACGAATAAAATAACTTTTGTGAACAGGGAAATACAGAGTGGTAAAAATTTGACCTTTGGTGATTTGGAGGGGAAAGAAGTAGAATGCATTTGTTTAGCTCCTGTGGTTTCTAGTTTCTGCTAACTCTCACCTGAAACATCTTAATGCTTGTTTTCTATGTGACTCTTTTTTTTTATTTTTTTGTGGCACGCGGGCCTCTCACCGCTGTGGCCTCTCCCGCTGCGGAGCACAGGCTCTGGATGCGCAGGCCCAGCGGCCATGGCTCACGGGCCCAGCCGCTCCGCGGCTTGTGGGATCTTCACGGACAGGGGCACGAACCCGTGTCCCCTGCCTCGGCAGGCAGACTCCCAACCACTGCGCCACCAGGGAAGCCCAGAGACTCTTTTTATAGAGAAGAAAGTAAACTCTCATCCAGATTACATAGTTTATACCCTCTGTTAAGAGGTATATTATCTGCTTTTTCTTTTAAACTGTATGTTCCATAATTTAATTTTATATATAGTATTTAAAGATATTTTTAAAAAGTCACTCATACATTTTCCTTATCCTCTGTCCTTGATTGTTGGTTTGTTTATCACCTTGTTTATGTTGCTTGTTTTTGTACTGACTGAAAATTCTTTCTATTGCTCTTTGCTCTCAGGACTTAATAGTCCTTCTTGGAGGCAGATGTTGTGCTGGTCTTTTCTCCTGGCGACAGATGTTTTGGGCTTGTTTTCTTCCTCATAGTGGAATCGCTGAATGTCAGTCAAAGAGATCATTATTGAGAACTTGTGTGCACGGTACTGTTGTAGGTGCTGGGAGGTATTATTTCAGTACCTTTTGGTAGGCTTTGCTTTTGGAGGGCTGTCCTCCCATCATTTTTAGAAGTATAAATAAATTATATAGTCCTCAGGGAAAAGCAGCAGTTTTATTTTGCCACATACACCTGTGTTTTGGTGTCTTCCTAGTTTTTTTTTTTTTTGCGGTACACGGGCCTCTCACTGTTGTGGCCCCTCCCATTGCAGAGCACAGGCTCCGAACGTGCAGGCTCAGCGGCCACGGCTCACGGGCCCAGCCGCTCCGCGGCATGTGGGATCCTCCCGGACCGGGGCTCGAACCCGTGTCCCCTGCATCGGCAGGCAGACTCTCAACCACTGCACCACCAGGGAAGCCCCTTCGTAGTTTTTTGACCCATTTTCTTAAATTAACTGTGTGCAGCGTGTTGATGAACCAAACCTTTGCACTCCACCTTGCGTGGCAGCGTTCATAGCTCTGGGTTGCTTAAGACGGAGGTGGAGCATATTGCAGTTTTTCAGATGACTTCTTTCTAGGAGTTATGTTTAAGTACACATTAGAATCTGAATTATGGAACTAAAAAGTAATTTCAGTTGAAAAGTCTATTTTCAGTGGCTCCTTTTATTTAACTAATGTTCTTGCTTGGTTAATACAAAGGAATCACTGTACTCGAAACAAATTAGAAAGACCTAATTATGGAGACTAACTCTCAAGCCTTTCTAATTATACAGCCACTTCAGTGTCAGGGATGCTTTTGTCTTCAAACGTGGTTAAAAAGGTTTTGGCCTGTATAGAGGAACAAGTGAGAAGTTTAAAAATATCTTTGCACTATTTAAATTCGAAAGACTTTAAAAATTGTGATAACATTTACATGCAGTGATAGGCACAGATCTGAGGTATACGTTCAGTGTTTCGATACATGCATACATCCAAGTTACTGTCCTTCTGTTGGTGAGAAACAGTTCATCCCCCCCGAAAACTCCCCCTTGTTTCTTTCTAGTCTGTCCTGACTCCTCTCAGAGGCAAGCCGTGTTCTTAGTCTTTCCTAGTCTAGAACTTCGTGTAAATGTAATCATACATTTTTGTGATCAGTATGTGATGATGTAATGCTGTGTGTCCAGCTTCTTTTGCTCACCGTAATGTTTTTGAGGTTCATCCAAGTGGTTGTGTATGTCAGTAGTCAACAGTTCCTTCCATTTTATGGGTATACCTTATTTGTTTTCTCTTGATAATAGATACTTGGGTTGTTTCCAGTTTTGTTATTTTTATTATGAATAACTCAAAGCTTATTTTACACATCGTTTTGTGAATGTAATTTTTTGTTTGCCTTGGCATTACTGAGACAGGGTAGCAGTGTGTTTCATGCTATAAGAAACAGCCGAATGGTTTTCCAAAGTGTTTGTACCGTTTATACTCCCACCTGTCGTGTATGAGAGTCTCAGGTCTCCCATTTGTTTATCTAGTTTTTGTACCATTATTTGTTGTAAAGGCTTTCCCATTGAGTTGCCTTAGTGCTTATGTTGAGAATCAATTGACCACAAGTTTAGGTCTCTTTCTGGAATCTCCTTTTTGTTCTGTTGCCAATACTACACTGTCTTGATTACTGTGGCATGAAATCAGGAAGTGTAATTCACCAGTTTTGTTCCCTTTTCAAGATTGTTTTGGCTATTCTAAATCCTTTGAATTTTGCATATAAATTCTGTAATTCACTTGTCAATATCTATTAAAAATCCGGTTGGGATTTTTATGAAAATTACATTGTATCTTTAGATCATATTGGGGGAAAACTCACATCGTAATAACCATGTTGCCTGTTGATAAACACAGTTTAATTCTTCCTGCTTGTTTTTTTATTTCTTTCTTTGGCTGTGATCTCCAGCACTATGTAGAATAGAAACATTGAGGGCACTCGTTTTTGCCTTGTTCTTCATAGTAGGTATAAAATATTCAGTATTTCATCACGTAAGTAATATAAGCTACTTGGAGGTTTTTCAGTCAAGTTGAAGTTCTTTTCTATGTCTAGTTTCCTGAGATTTTTTTTTTTTTTTTAAATCAGAAATGAGTGTTGAATTTTGTCAGTGCTTTTTCTGCATCTGTTAAGATAATCTTGTGACTTTTATCCCCCATTTTATTAATGTGAATTAAATTGGCTTTAAAAACTATTAACTATGTTCCCGAATTAATTTCCACTTTGCACGTTTCTCCATTAGTGTCCTCTTTGTATTCTGGGGTCCAGCCCGGGGCACCACGCTGTTGTCTCCTCTGGCCTCTGGAACAGTTCGTTGGTCTTCCCTTGAGTTCACGACCTTGACAGTCTGAAGAAGTACTGGCCAGGTGTCCTGTGGAATGTCTCCCAACCTGGGCTCCTCTGATGTTTTTCTCATGATTATACTGGGGTTATGGGTTTTTGGAAAGAATACCATGGAGGTTCGGTGTCCTCATTCCATCATACCTCCCTGGCAATGTCACCCTTGATTATGTGGTGAGGTGGCCTTTGCCAGTTACAGATAGTAATTCTGTAAAGTTACTATCTTTCACTTTCTCGGCTCTGTTCTTTGGAAGCAAGTAACTAAGTCTAGTCTGCATCCAAGGCAAGGGAGAGGTGGGACTTAAGGTCCACCCCTGGAGGAGGAGAGAGTATGTACATATATTTGGAATTCTTCTCCAAGTAAGATTTGTTAAATTGGTTATTGAATGTTAAATCAACCTTATGCTTCTGGCTAAACCTCACTTGGTCATGACGAATTTTCCTTTTATTTTTTGCTGGATTCCATGTGCTTTTATTTTCTTAAGGAATTTTGTGTCTGTATTCACGAAGGAGGTTGGTCTGTAATTTTCTTCTCTTGTAATTTTTGCCCAATTTAATTGCTCAGTCTTTCCAGCTTGTAAATTTTAACTGTTGGTAGAATTAGATACTTTTTGTACTTCATGATATAGTAAAGAAGTATTCTCTATCAAATATTTTGTAAGCACTAAAAACTTTTGGGAAGTTTTTTAAAGCAGTGTTCTCTATAGTTGTTTTCTATTGGGTTGGCCAAAAAGTTCCTTCAGTTTTTAAAGTAAAAATAAAAGACGCATTTTTCACGTTCATCAAGAACTTTATTGAACAACACATTCACCCTTTAGTTCCACTACCTTCTGCCCAGAACTGCAGATAACTGGTTCCAGGTGCCCTTTACAGTCTTCCAGGGAATTGAAATGTTTTCCATTGAGAGAAGTTTGTAAATGGAAATCCGAAAATGTAATGTCTGGTGAATACGGCAGATGAATTAGAACTTCCCAGCCAAACGGTAACAGTTTTTGCCTGGTCATCAAAGAAACACGTGGTCTTGTTTTACCCTGATGGAAGATTGTGTGTTTTCTGTTGACTAATTCCAGACGCTTTTTGTTGAGTGCTGCTTTCAGTTGGTCTAACTGGGAGCAGTACTTGTTGGAATTAATTGTTCGATTTTCCGGAAGGAACTCATAATGGACAACTCCATTCCAATTCCACCATATACACAACGTCACCTTCTTTGGATGAAGACCGGCCTTTGGTGTGGTTGGTGGTGGTTCATTTCGCTTGCCCCACGATTTCTTCCATCCCACATTATTGTACAGTATCCACTATTCATCGCCCATCACAATTTGTTTTAAAACGGAACGTTTTCATTGCAGTTAAGTAGAGAATTGCATGCACGAATACGGTCAGGAAGGTTTTTTTTGCTTAACTCATGTGAAACCCAAACATCAAAGTGATGAACGTCACCAAGCTGGTGCAAATGATTTTCAGCGCTCGTTTGGATATTTTGAGTATGTCAGCTGTCTCCCACTTGGTATAACATTGATTGTTCTCAATTAATGTCTTGATTTGATCGCTGTCAACTTCAACTGGGCTACCTGACCCTGGAGCGAGCATAGTCAACGGAGAAATCTCCAGCACGAAACTTCGCAAACCACTTTTGACACGTTCGATCAGTCACAGCACCTTCTCCGTACACTGCACAACTGCACAAATCATTTTTTGCATTTCAGTTGCGTTTTTACCTTTCTTGAAATAATAAAGCATAATATGCCAAAAATGTTGCTTTTTGTCTTCCATCTTCAATAATTAAAATGGCTACATAAAAATTCACCAATTTTGATACTTTTTTTTAAACGCATGCTGATATGACAGCTGTCACAATACAGTCTAACAAAATTGTTTTGAATGAAGTTAGAGACAACTACATGCTCCTTGGAGCCACCTTACGGGAAAAACCAAGCGAACTTTTTGGCCAACCCAGTAGTTCAGAGAACTGCCTAATTTTTTTTTTTTTCTTCAGATTTGGGATGGAATATTGACATTTCTTTCAGAACACTGAGATCACAAGTTCATTTCAGAGTTAGCTGGAGAATGTAACAAAACATACAAGTCTGGGTCTTGCTACCGCTTAGGGTTTCTAATTATTTTTGTATTGATGTTACGGGAAAACCCGAACGAACTTTTTGGCCAACCCAGTATATATGGTAAGACTTCAGTGGACTTGTCTATTTTTAAAGAACTTTCATGATGGTTTTCATATGCACCCTCTATTAAGCATTATAACTACATGTTTCCGGTTTTCAAGATAATTAAATAGCTAAAGATCAAACCTCCAAATATTTCTGGCAGTGTCTATGATGAAATCAGAGATTTACATACATATTTAAATTCTTACAAAATATAATCTGAGGCTAATTTAATTCTTATATTGTTATCCAGCACCACCCTTCAGTGAATGGAATATTGTGAATATGTATGAATGAATAAGTATTCATAAGTATTTCTCTACAGAGAAAGTCAGCATTTTGGCAGGTAGGTTAGTTAGTTAATTCTGTAAGCACATAGCCAAAGGAGATGCCCAGTATTTAGAATAAGAGGTAGTGACCAGTGGCTGAAGGAGCGAGTTTAGCTTAGTGAATGTTGCCAGGTGGCCTATACTTGAGGCAGCTGAGGCCAGGCAGTGTTTCAGTTTCAGCTCAGGACTTGTGTAATCCTTGATGTAGTTCAAAGCTGAACTGGACCCTGCGACTTGGATCAGAAGTTTGCATTCTAGGACATTCCATCTCTCAAAAAGCTACCTTGTGCCATCCTTTTTGTAGTCAGGCCCTCCCTCCATTCCTCATCACTGGTAACCAGTGCAGTTTTGTTTTCTTGGAGAGTGTCATATATGTGGAATTGTCGCAGAGTATCACCGTTTGAGTGATAAACCTTTTGACTTCTCTCAATCAGCATGATGCCTTTGTGATTGCATCCCAGTTGTTGTATCAGTAGTTCATTCTTTTTATGGCCGAAAGAGCATTCCATGGTTTGGATGCACCATAGTTCGTATATCCATTTACTGTTGTTTCTGTTTTCGGTGATCCAAAAGAGAACTATAAACATTTTCCTGTAGTTTTTTACGTGAACATAAATTTTCATTTCTCTTGGGTAAATATCTAGCAGTGGGATTGCCGGGTCATAGACTAGAATTGTTTGTTGGTTTGTTTCTGGTAGCCTGTAGTATTTGTTTCAAAGAAACAATTTTCAACTTGTCTGTATTGTATTTAGATTTCTTAGATGGAGATTTGTATGTAGAATAAACTATTAGCTTCAGGACTGTCATGTTTCATGTTAAACTTGCTTGGAAAGTGTTTGAACTGTAATTGCTTTTAATGGTTGAATTAGAAATGACTATTGTAATAGAATCTTTGCTTTATTGGTAGTGATTTCTTTTCCTCCTCTGTGGCCTTGCTACTTAAAGTGTGGTCTGTGGACCTGCACGTTGGCTTCACTTGGAGCTTCTTGCAAATACAGAATGTCAGACCCCACCCGGGACCTGCGGAATCAGAGTCTGCATCTTAGCAGGATTCCCAGTGATCGGTATAAACCTTAAATTTGAGAAGCACTGCTCTGGAGCATTAATGGCGGTGGAGAAGAGTATTTTGTAAATGAGTTGATGTTTGCTCAGTTTGAGTGTAGTGCAGCACAAACGTAGCTGGGTCCATCTTGCACATCACTCATTCTTGGTTTCAGATATTCAGTAAGACAGAAGTAATGGTATTAAAGCAACAAAATGCCAACATTTTGGTACTTTAAAATTCTTTAGTGGAGGGGCTTCCCTGGTGGTGCAGTGGTTAAGAATCCGCCTGCCATTGCAGGGGACACGGGTTCGAGCCCTGGTCCGGGAAGATCCCACATGCCGCGGAGCAACTAAGCCCGTGTGCCACAACTACTGAAGCCCCCGCGCCTAGAGCCCGTGCTCTGCAGCAAGAGAGGCCACCGCAATGAGAAGCCCACGCACTGCAACGAAGAGTAGCCCCCGCCCGCTGCAACTAGAGAAAGCCCACGCGCAGCAACAAAGACCCAACACAGCCAAAAATAAATAAGTAAAATAAATTTTAAAAAAAGAAATGGACTAAAATATTTAAAAAAAATTCTATAGTATGCTGAGTATCAGAATACTGAAAAGTGGTTTTGCAATTATTAGGCTAAAAGTTACAGTTTACATTCATTATTTTACTTTCAGGCATTTGATTCTCTACTTTAGGGTTTATAGCAATGAGTGTGCATTTTTTACACAGAAAATGTTGGGGAAAGAATCCAAAATGATTGTATCTTTTTTTTTCTTGCACACTTTCTAATGAAGTAGTTCATATTTGTTTCTGTTAAAAGTAAAGGACATGTAAGAATTACGAATGATGAGACTAAAGGAGTAGTTTCTGGGTCTTTTTTTTTTTTTTCAAGTTTACCAAAAGTCTAAGTGAACCTAACCGTCAGTAGGTACCTACCTTATTACCTAACAGTAGGTCACTAAGATGTAACATGAGGTGAAAGTGATTAGTGTCAAAAGGAACATGAGTTATACAGAAAGAATTGTTGATGAAGAAATTACTTTTAGTTTGGGACCAGATTAGGCAGAATTTTTGTAGAAATCCTGATGTAATGAGATATAAGATAAAAACTGGTTTTAGTGTGATGTGAATGAAGAAGAAAATAGTTTTATGGTTAATAATCTGAGCCAGAGGTGGTAATGAGTGAACAGTAGGCAGTGGAACGAAGTAGAAAGGGGTGAGAAATGTTACCGGGAAGATTATGGAGGCTGAAAAAAACCAAATCAATCCAACAGCAGATTTGGAGCGCTTGCCTGGCATTGAAAGTCAGAGTAGATGGGGTCAGGAATTACAGGAAATGTGGAACTTGTTTAACGGGAAGGAGTGTGCTGTCATCTCATGTGAGTTACAAGGTGGGTTATATGCTAATAAGCTCATGGAACGCTAGTGTTAATTTAATTACTGTATTGAACTTTGTTTAGCTCTGAATTAGACTCCAGGCCAGCAGGGATTTTTGGAATTCATGTTTGTTCTCTTAGAAGTATAAGTAGTAACAATGTGTAAGACTTTGTATATTAACCAGGAGTAGGAATTTGAATTTTTTCTAACGTTGTTAATTTTTAAAGTTTGAGATTTTGTCTCCTGGGATCAGTTTAATGTTTCAAATGGCTTTACAAATAGGACATTTTGCAGTATTTTTACATCTTAAATATAAAGAACTTTTATGTGTGCATACACATATGTGTATACATAACCATTATTCAATATTTAATTCGAAAGAATATGAACTTACTTTCGCTCCTCTTGTTTTTTGTATGTCTGCAATGTAGGGAGGCATGGAAACTTTGGAGCTGCAGAAGGACATGAAAGAGGAGTCAGATGAAGAAGAGGATGATGATGAAGAATCTGGACGATTACGTTTCAAAACTGAAAGGAAAGAAGGAACAATTATTAGGCTCTCAGATGTAACTAGAGAGAGAAGGAACATTCCAGAAACTTTGGGTAACTGTTTTTTGCCTGTCTCCCATCCTTCACTTCCATTTCAACTTCCTCCATAGTACTGTTATGATTAATGAAACAGATAAAAAAAAAAGTTGCCTTTATAGAGTATACGCATGGCATTCAGAGGGCGGATGGTCTGTGTGAGGTGAGAGCTGAGTTACGGTGCTGTAAAGGTCAGTCTGTAAAAATGACTTGTCTTCTGGATTAAAACATGTTTGAATAAAATATTTGATTGTTTTTTTTAATAGTTATTCTTTTGGAGTCTGTGGCTTAGACCAGCTCTCATGCATACTGTTTGGTTCCTGGCTGGCTCTGGGAAGGTGGTGTGGGGTGGTACAGGGTCATTTTACCCTTCCTGAGACTGTCCGGGTTGCCAGGGCTAATTCTGGGGCAGACTGTTTTCCTTTTGTACCTTTTAGTGTTCTTGCCACCATCTCTTTTTGTCGTTGTTGCTCTGTGTGCCATTCTTGTCAGTGTTCAATGAGACCAGATGACGTGTTTGTAGCCCAGTCGGTTGAACATCATTCCCGTTACAGACCTACCGCAGGCAGGCCGTTGCTGGTCAGCAGAGCCTTTTCCAGTATCGATCCCCCCGCCCCTTCTCTGTGGCTCTGCCTAGTGCCCATTGCAAAGAATAAAGCAGTGTTCTCACATGAGAGCAGCAGAATCACCCAGAGGACTTGGTAAAGCACGTGTCTCTGGACGCGCTCTCAGCTCTTCTGATCTGGGGGGTTAGGGCGGGGCCCGCGAAACTTGCGTTTCTGGTGGTTCCCAGCTAGTGCTGTTCCTGCTGCTCTGAGAGCCGCTGGGAGGTTGTCCCGTAGTCTAAGGAGGGTGGAAGGGGGGAGGGACAGGGTGGTTGTTCTTGTTCCCTGGCCTTGGTCAAAGTGAAAGTCAAGAAACTATCAGTTACTGCCTTTATTACTTCATAAAACTGTTACTTGTAGCCGTTTTCAGTCCAAACCCTGAGCGTGTGTCTTTAAGTGGCAGATGGGAATTCTCTGTCAGGGCGCTAAGCTCACAAGATGCCAAAGTTAACAGTAGTGAGCCAGTCTTATCATGTTCCTTTACTAAGTGAGGTTTGTGGAAAGATTGACCTAGAGACTTAGTGTTCTCCATTTCTTCTCCCTCCAGTTTCCTCCTCCTACCTTTTGGCCCAGGATTTCCCTAGACTGTTCTTAAGTTATGGTATAAAGTTGCCGTTGGTCTGAACCAGTGCACCATAGGTTTCTAAGAAAGCAGAGCTGAGAAGTTGGGCTTGGGTAAAAGGAGATGAATCAAAGGTCTTAAAACGGGGCCTTCCCTGGTGGCGCAGTGGTTGAGAGTCCTCCTGCCGATGCAGGGGACACAGGTTCGTGCCCCGGTCCGGGAAGATCCCACATAACCGTGGAGCGGCTGGGCCCATGACCCACGGCCGCTGAGCCTGCGCGTCCGGAGCCTGTGCTCCGTGATGGGAGAGGCCACGGCAGTGAGAGGCCGGCGTACCGCAAAAAAAAAATAACCCAACAAAAAAGGTCTTAAAACGGGGATGAAAAGACCAAAAGTATCAGTCAGCAGGAGTAATTAGTAACATTACAGAATAAGCTTATTGGAATAGATAAACATCTCAATCTTGGGCTGGGATAAGGTGAACAAAGGAAAGATGGCGCCCCTGACTGAACACCGGAGGGCAATGGGCAGCGGCTTATTAGGGAAGGAGGGTGCCATGTGGGGTGGGTGGTGCTGGTGAATCATCCCTTTTCTGCTTCTGTGTAGCTGGGCTGTGGCTTTGTTACATAAATTGGGGAACATCTGTGTCAGATCTTAAAAACTGGGATAGCTACATGTTCTAAGGATGTGAAATCACTTCACAGACACCGTCAGGAATGGTGGCCTTCTCTCTCTGCAGCCAGCTGCTTATGGGCCCTGGTGCATTTCATGGATCACCCTCCCTGCATCCTCAGTGCCCTTGGCTTCTCCTGTGCCCTGGTCCTCAGCTATGGTCTTCTCATCTCTTTTCACTTTACCTTGACCCAAGCACTGATGTTTTCTGAAATGTCCAGCTTGCCTGTGTTCATAATTTGTACTTGTTTCTTTCCTGCATCTCTTTCTTTTCAGGATCTTTGTCTCATTTCATTCTTTTCAGGGCCATTTGTACTTCCTTTACTGAAAAGAATTTGTGTCGAACCTTTTTTTTTTTTTTTTCTTTTTTTTTTCTTTTTTTTCTTTTTAAGACATTTTTCAGTTGCTATAGTCATGTCATCCTGAGACAGGAGGGTGGAAGGGGGGTAGTGATGGACAGGTTGGCCCTTTACATATGGGCAGAGAGGGCCTGGGGTTCTTAGAGGCAGAGTGTCTGAAGCATAAACAGTTGGACCATTTAACCATTTCTTTTTAATATTAAGAAAAAAGGCTTTAAATGCATTTTTGCAGAATGATTCTTTGGCTAGATAATAGGGCAAGTAAAAATGATACTTAAAAGTATCTTTCTCTGTTCCCTATTTGTAAGCCCTAACTTGAGACAGCTTAGTGTTTGAAAACATGAGTTTTCTAGTAACTGAAAAGTTAGGATTATTCCCAGTACAAAAACGATTTTCCTGTTCATTTTAGAGATTGGTTTCCTAAAGCAGTGAGGTCCCTTATTTCCTTAAGACCCCCCCCCCAAACAAAAGGTTATTTTTTTTTAAACCCCACATTTATTTATTTATTTATTTTTGGTTGTGTTGGGTCTTTGTTTCTGCGCGAGGGCTTTCTCTAGTTGTGGCAAGCAGGGGCCACTCTTCATTGCGGTGCGCGGGCCTCTCACTATCGCGGCCTCTCTTGTTGCGGAGCACAGGCTCCAGACTTGCAGGCTTAGTAATTGTGGCTCACAGGCCCAGTTGCTCCGCGGCATGTGGGATCTTCCCAGACCCGGGCTCAAACCCCTGTCCCCTGCATTGGCAGGCAGATTCTCAACCACTGCGCCACCAGGGAAGCCCAAAGGTTAATTTTATACGGAAGAATATTCAGTGAGAAAGAGAAGCTACTACAGTATTTGGTATACTAGAAATTCACATAAATTTGTACTCATCACTTTGTATACTCCTGGTGATAGAAATATCAGTTTCAGGTTCTGTATACAGATGCTTGCACTTACTTGATTGTATAAAGCTGCTTATCTACTCCTTGTAATGGGATTAAAATACCTTGCTACCAGAGTATCTATGTCATCTCATATGATATGTGTTTCTTGACAAATGATGTCTTTTAACATTCTGAATACAAATAAAAGCAATTATTTTGTGATATCATTGATTAATGTTAAGAACACTCCACTCTAAAATGAAGAATGAAATGATGGTCTGGCATCCCCCATTTCTGACCCTTCCATCTGCATGTGGACTAGTGAGTTCTTTTCAAAATCTGGAAGGGCATTTGATCACTTTTAGTCTTCTTTACATTCAAATATATGATGTCTTCCTTAAATATGAAGAACACTAATTCATATTTATGACTGTCTTGACCATTGTAGAGCCTAATTCACAGTTGTTGATCTCTATTTTGAATTACAGGTTGGATTAGATACGGAATTTTGGGCTTTTACCTGAGTTACGATCTTAAGTAGTGAGCTTTTATCCTCAACCAGGATTCTGGGAATTAAATACCTTAGAGAAAATGTGACTGTTTCTCAGTTTTCCCAAGGATGGTGCAAAACTACTTACTTAGGAAATACATTCATTCATTACATAAAAAGGACCCCACTGGGTAAAAGGGCTTAATTCTCTCACAGAATGCAGTTGAGAAGGGTTTCTCGCACATGCATGTATAAGGGAAAGATTTATTTTGAATGGAAATGTCAAAAGCCATCTCTAAAACGTGGGTGTCATTGACCAGTTACCCTGGAGTGTCAGCACAGCAGTTCAGAGCTGCCAGTTCTTTTGCCCTAGGAGGTGGACCTCAGATTCTCTCTGGAAGCAGTACAAGCAATAAATGAAAGACTATGTTTACTTTAGTTAGGCTTTGACAATTCTTTGTCTTTGAGGAGGCATCTAGATTTTGCCATATTCTCAGTTTCATTGGCACATGTAATATGTTAAATTATGTTTTACTGCTTTAGCCTGAAGACTACTGTTATTATGCCCGCATAAAGTTCTCTTGAAATAATATCCTCGGCTAATTTTGCTTAAGGCAAAGGATCTTTGGGAAAAATATTTTCATCTAGTAATAAACAGTTTAAGGTCACCTAGTACCAGCAATAGGATACTGCCTTCAGTTTACACGATGGTCCTTGTATTTGCAAGATTTCCACAAATTTCTTGATTCAGTTATCTGTTTAAAAAAAAAACAACTCAGACTGTCATTTGTTTTTATTTTGCCAAGTAAACAATGTTTTATAGATATTCATTATGTATTAGTTCAACTCTTATAAAATTATATATATGTAAATTGTTTTTCTTAAGCACATTTTAGAAAGGGACAACACTGTAAGCCCGTGTTACATTGAGCTATATCTCTTTACTTTGGAATATGGACATAGTTCAGAAAACACTTAAAGGGAAATTAACATTTCAGTTGAAGTTACAAATGTAATTTCCATCCTGTCATATTTTGGTGACCTTTTGTGACAGCTTGTCTCAATTGGAGGGAAGCATTTTTACTTGCTGATTAAAGATGTCATTTGAAACCATTTTATTACTGGGGATAGTGAAATTAATCTTGACACTTAGAACCACTAGCAAAATAATTGCTGATTCACTGCATAAAATGTGTATGTGAACCAATCATGTAGTCAAGATGAGAATAAAAGTCTGTGCTTGTTAAGAAGAGATTAAATTTTCTTTTGAACGGAGTCAGAGATTCACTTGAAGGGGAGGGGAATACCATAGAAACAATTTCAAGAAAATGAAATGTGGCTTAGAGATTTTGGAAGAGTTTGGAGATGATTATTGAATCCAAGGTAGGAGATAAACTGGTAATATTTAAAATTTACCCTTCACTGTGGAAGAGGGCATAACAATGCTTCTTAGTAGAATTCAGTGAAATCTTTAGAAGGTATTCATTTATTAATGGAAGATATATTATCATAACTTAGATAATATTTAAAAGTAAAGGAACCATATTTGAATAAGTTAGCATTTTTCTTCTAGGAATTCAGAATAATGTGCCAACTGAAGTTTCTTAGGGCCAGAGACTCTATGTTTCTTGTATCCCTAAAGCATTGGTCAGAGACGTGAGCAGCACCTACTGGTGTCCCAGAAATATCTGCATTAATGGGTTTTTTCTTTTCTGGCTTTGCTCTCACTTGCTGTAGCTTCCCTATCAGACTGCATGGATATAAGCCTTTCCTCACAGAGTAAAGTTGTTATTTAAAAAAAAAATAAATCTGAAAATCTGAAATGACAGTATTAAAATAAGTTTCCATTCTTTATGAAATTAAGTATTTGACTTGAGAGTGATTTTATTAGTTTTGCTTTTAAAGCAGAACAATCAGGAACTTGTCATTTTTGAGTCTCTGTGCCACTGTTTATTAACTAATACTTGTCCTGGTTCCTCTTAGAAGAGTGTCCTGGTTTAAGACTGGGGGAGCCAGGTCTTGACCAGCATCATCCGCCATCACTGCAAGATGCCTAGCAGATTAAGGGCGGTGGTTGAGTTGAACTTCAGCTCCTCCTTTTTAGCTTCCCTCAGCACAAATGAAAGCACTTTAAAATTTACAGGAGATCCTTGAATTTTATTACAAGGGAAAGGCATGTCTTCCATTTAACTGGTCTCACTCATGGGGCCTGAATGTCTCTGTGGTTGTATCCTACTTGATGCTACTAGTTGAGTTGTTTGTAGTGGGTGAAGCACTTGCTGTTCCTAAGTTTCATTGTCATGTATTTCTTTCCTGTTTTTCCCTATAAATCTGATTTAGGCTATTCGAAGGTATCTAACACATATGCATCTTTTCAAATAGAGCTTTCAGCAGAAGCCAAAGCTGCATTGCTTGAATTTGAAGAAAGGGAGCGACAGCATAAACAGGGACGCTACGGCTCAAGGCGGGGAGGAAGGAGAGGAGGTTCGTCCATGTGTCGTGGAGTGGGAGACCAGAGGAGAGAGAACAGTGAGAGAGGAAGAGCCAAGGATCACAGGCCCGCCCTGCTGCCCACACAGCCACCTGTGGTGGTGAGTTTTATAGTTTTATTGTGGGAGCTTGCAACTTTAGAACAAATGAAAATACGCTTTTGTGTGGGTATCATATTTTGCATTTATCTTAGTCTGAAATTAAAATTTAGTAAAAGGCGTAATGGCTCAAGTTTCTTTGTAATTTATAGTATGATTTTGTGTATGGTCACACACATTCAGTCCTCTAGTATTCAGGTAGTGCAAACTAATTCTCTGCACACTACTGATAACGGGAGAGGCGATAAGGAGACCTGGTGTCCTCTAGTGGCCGAACCACAGGGGAGCCTTGCTTTTACCTTCTGCTTGTGGAGAGGTGCTGCTCCTACGAGCACCGTTCTGAAAATACTGAACGTCTTACGTCTAGAATCTAGCAGTAATGGTGTATTTTAGAAAATATTTTTCCTTATACACTGCTTACCGTAGGTTTTTCCTTAAATGTAGAAGTTTCTCTTACAAGTAACTATCATATCCTATCCATAAAAATGGAGATTGTCATATCCATAAAAAGTTTTCGTAATTTAGGAAGAAATCAAGTACTTGTAATTTCAACTTCATTTGAATTTCATCTCTATTTCAAAGATGAGACATCTCAGGAATAAAGACAGGAATTGTAGTGATTTTTTTGTTGTTGTTCCTTCAGTTAGCTTCAGGATTTTATAGCTTTTTCCTTCAGAAGTCAGTCTTCAAGGACAGATTCATTTAATATAAATATGTGTCCACACTGTGGACACACATCCCTCCTACATTATTTGAGTTTAGGGGAAAACCACACTTTGCCTCCGTGTAGAAATGTTATGTTTTAGGAGGCATTCATTTGTGAAATAACAAAGTAGAAAAGATGACTTACTGTTTATTTTTGTTTTGTTTTATTATTATTATTACTTTTAATTAATTTTTGTTGGAGTACGGTTGCTTTGCAGGGCTGTGTTAGCCTCCACTGTGCGACAGGATGACTCGGCCGTACACGTACAGGTTTCCCCTCCCCTTTGTACTTCCCTCCCATTTAGGTCACCGCAGTGCGTTAGGTAGAGTTCCCTGTGCTCTACAGTGCGTTCCCATCAACTGTCTATTTTATACACAGTATTGATCATGCAAATGTGTCAATCCCAGTCTCCCAGTTCCTCCCAGCCCACTCCTTTCCCCCTTGGT
Source organism: Kogia breviceps (assembly GCF_026419965.1). Classification (NCBI taxonomy): domain Eukaryota; kingdom Metazoa; phylum Chordata; class Mammalia; order Artiodactyla; family Physeteridae; genus Kogia; species Kogia breviceps. Next base: position 2,727,087 of record NC_081318.1, on the reverse strand, counting down.
ATCCATACATTTGTCCGCTAAGGATGACTTAACTATTTTAGCATGGGAGTTCTAATTTTGATATACAGGGAAGAGAGGTAGGTGGGTTGATTACAGCATAAAGAGGTTGATGATATTAACAACTGCTGTCTGCTCATACAATTGTTCTTAAGCTTCTCTGATAGCGAGAAGACTGGCCCTTCAATTTTTTCTTTTTCTTCTCCATCCCGTCTCCTCGCCCCCTACCTCTACTTGCCGTGTACTGAACAGCCACCTCCGTTATTTTGGCCTCCTGGGGGGGAACCAGCCACACAGGAGACCAGTTTTTGCATAATTGTGTCTCCATAATCCTGGAAAAGTAACTGAACTCCCTGTTTTCTTTTCTTTTCTTTTTTTTGCGGTACGCGGGCCTCTCACTGTTGTGGCCTCTCCCGTTGTGGAGCACAGGCTCCGGACGCGCAGGCTCAGCGGCCACGGCTCACGGGCCTAGCCTCTCCGCAGCACGTGGGATCTTCCCGGACCAGGGCACGAACTTGTATCCCCTGCATCGGCAGGCAGACTCTCAACTCCTGCGCCACTGGGGAAGCCCCTCCCTGTTTTCTTATCTGCATAGAGGAAGTATGTGCCCATATGTGCTTCCTTCAGAGAGGCTCAACTGGGAGATCTGTGAGTGCTTTAAAAACGTTGCCCAAGTGTAAGTTGACCTGAGTCCCTCCCGACAGTGATGCCATATCTCTGGAATTCTGTAGATTGCTAGGGCTCCCAGTGAACTGGGACTGAACCCACTCCTGGAGCTTTGGCATATATGCTCTACGCTCATCTTTGCTAGTCGGTGGTGTTTTAAAGCTGCAGTTTACTGAAATGGTGACAGCTGTCTGAAATGACCTTCACCTCGCTCACACTTGCGTCCACCCTTGATCCTGGCCACTCCCCATCCCAGAGCTGTCTCTTTGACTCTTCACCCTCAGAGTTCTGGAAAGAATAACCTTTGCTCACCGTCTTTGCTTGTGTCCATTTTCTCGGTCCATCCCTTGCTGCCTGGACTTGGTTCTTTTCCCTCTCCAGAATGTGCTCCCAGAATCGCCACCTGACCTTTGCAGTCCGTCCTGTTGGACTGCACTCTGGGACCTTGGGCATCACCTATGAGCTCCTCTTTCTTGAGTCTTTCTTATTTTGAGTGTCTGAGCTTGAGGTGTACTCTCTTCTCTTCCAGCAGGGCCCCTTCCGTCTCTCCTGTTCCTTTGGCTGCGTTGTTCTCAGGCCTCTTTTTAGTCAGCTCTCAGTCGGCAGCATTGTCCTTCCTGCCATCTGCTGTCTCCACACGAGTCTGGGTCTGTAGCCCTAGCCTCTTGCCAGCTCAGTTTCTTCATTTCCTAGCTGCCCTGGGCCTCTCTGCATGGGTATCGCCCAGGCCCTCAATTCCCCTTGTTTAAAACACGCGATTTCCTTAAAAATCCTTTGCGCTCTTGAGTGAATGGCCGTGCACTGTGCCCAATCCCACTTCTGTTCAGATTTAGCTTAGCTGTCCCTCGGTCAGCGTGCCCTCCGTGTGGATTCAGTGGTGAATGAGATAGAAAAGACTCCCGCACCGTGTGCAAATGTGCACATCACAGATGTCATGAGTTAGAGGAGGGAACAGACTGGTTTCTGGGAGCATATGTATGTATCCACGGATTTAAGCCGGTTCCAGAATCTTTAGAGAAGTCCTCCCTGAGGAAGGATAGGTTAGACAAGGTCATGTACACTTTGGTTTCAAAATTCTCATTGTTCCTTTGAAATGCCTTCTTCCTGCTGCTCTTGTTCAGACCACGGCCGTTGCTTCCATTCAGCTCCCGCCGTAGCCTGTTAAATGGTCTGTCTTCTTCCATCCTCTTTCCCCCCGTCCATCTCACACACTGTCAGTCATCGTCGTCATGCATGCTGGGACAACCGAGGAGCCTCCGTAATTTGGCGTCATCCCGGGGAAAACAGCTCAGTATACGAGACACCTCGCTCGGTAGTAGCCTGCTGCCTCCACTGCTGCGTGTGGCCAGTTTGGTTAGTGGCTACAAGCAGGACTTGTGGAATCAGATTCTCTGCTCTTCTGCTTACCAGCCACTTGATCTTGTAAAAGGAGAGTCCTAACGGGCCCACTGCATAGGGTGGTTGCGAGTGAGTCAGTTCCTCCACATGCTGACCTTTGAGTAGGTGCGTAAAACACAAGAGCCCGGTGCTCTGCAGCTGTTGCCGTGGGCGGTGGTTTCCTGCTCTCCAGCGACTCTTCCATGAAACAGCCCGAGATCCTTGACCACCTTGAGGGTGTATTTTCCCACCTTCATGTCCTCCGGTCTTCAGATGTGGCTGTAGCCACACTGGTCTCCCCCTCGTGTACCCTGCAGGCATGTGTTTCTGCCTCTGCTGCTCTCAGGTGATTCTGTTCCCCTCCTGGCGTGGCACGTCTCCTTCCCCTCCTTCCTGGTTCAGATGCTGTCTTCTCAGGAGCTGCCCCCACTCCCTTCGGGGAGCCCTTTGTCCTTTTCTGCAGCCTGGTTTCTAGCAGGCTTGTTTGTGCACGTTCTTGCCCGGCTCACTGGGCTTTCTCAAAGAGGAGCAGGGCTGCCTGTGCCGGGACAGCCCAGGGCAGGTTGTGTTCCGCCCCCAGCGCAGCGCTGGGCTCGCGGTGGGCAGTTTTGATGGTGGAACTGCACTCTTTTTCCTTTTGGAATCCTTACGTGTTATTCTGGGGCTGCTGTTTTTCCCTCCTGGCCCTGAGGCTGACTCGGGTTGTCCGACAGTGGCCCTTACTGTGAGCAGGCCGAGCGGCGTGTCTGTCCTGCTGCTCTACACAGGCTGTTCCTGGAAACTCGTTTCCAAGTCAGAACGTGTACAGTTCAGTCCACATGAGATCTGTGAGGCACTGGCTTCTTTTCTTCTCAGGGTTGATCTCTGTGAATGTCTCTTTTCCGGTGCTTTTCAGGCGCACTCTCCGAGGTTAATTCCTCCTCCACAGCCTCAGCCTCCCCCTCCGCCGCCACCGCCGCCGCCTCAGCAGCAGCCAATCAGAAGTCTGTTCCAGCAGCAGCAGCTCCAGCCTCTGCTTCCCCTGCAGCATCCGCACCATCCCTCCCCTCCTCAAGGGATGCATCTGCCGCCCCAGATCGAGGCCCCGAGGACGATGATGACCCCTCCTCCCGTGACTCCACAGCAGCCCAAGAACATACACATAAATCCCCACTTCAAGGGGGCAGTGGTGACGCCGGTTCAAGGTACGTGTCTCCATTGCTGTTGTAAAGTTCCAGGTTCCTCTGGCAGATGATTCTCACGTGCAGGCCTGTGAGGACCACGTGGATTCCCCGACTCTTCCCCCACCGCTCAGATGCGCGCTGCCTGGCCAGGCCACGCTCGTCTGCCGCAACACGTGCGTCTCTTGTTGTATCGTTCGGTGGCGGGTACTGAGAAGACACAGTAAATGTAAAGGGCATCAGAGGTAATTGTGGAAGTGTCTGATTGGTGTTCTTCATAAATTCCCAGGTGGGGATGTTTGCAAAGTGAATGTTCTCTTCAGGTTCCACTCGGTGTGCTTCCTTTGAGTTCCAGAGGTACAAACCCATCTTTTAGTTATTCTAAGTGAGTAACCTCTTCTGTTACGATTACAGATGCCTGTTCCTGAAGCTGGGAAACTAGTTTTGAGCAGTTGATATGGAGCATATCTTCATGCATCTGTTCAACACAGTGTTGATTGAGATCCTGCTCTCCCTGGCATTGGAGATATATTGGTGAACAAAACAGACAGTGCTTTCGCAGTTGTGACCTAGCTTTCTAGCAGAGACAGTGAGCAGTAAACGTAATAAAATAAGAACGCTGTGTGGCGTGTTAGAGGACGAACATACAGTGACACACACGTGCAGGGTGGGGGGCATTGGGGTGGGCTGCAGCTTTCCATGGGGTGGTGGGGGCCGGCTTCATTGAGAAGGGAAGAGTTGAAGGTCCAGGAGCGAGTGACGTGACGTGACTGTTTCGGGGGAGGATATTCTGGGCCCAGGGGTCGGCAAGTACAGGGGCTCTTACTTCTGGTGAGACTATGCCTTTTCTGTTCAAGTAACTAAAAAGAGACCTTGTAACATTAACGGAGTGATAAAGGTGGAAAGAAGTGCGGGAGCTGGGTCAGCTAAGACCTGGGAACCATCCTGAGAGCTTTGGCTTTTGTTCTGAACGACACGGTCTGTGATTAGAGCAATTTGAGCAGAGGAATAACGTGATCTGGTGTATGTTTTAAAAGGGTTATTCTTGCTGCCGTGTTGAGAGCGGGCTCGTTAGGGTGGCAGGGCTGGAGACCAGGCATTCAGCGAGGAGGTGTCTACGGCAATCCAGGTAACAGATGGCACGGCTCGGGTCAGGGGTCAGCTGCTGGATGTAATTCAAGATGGAGCCTGTGGGCCGGATGAGCATGAGAGGGGAGAAGAGGCAGAATGATGCCGAGGGGGCTTGAGCATTTGAGGGGTGGGGTTGCCTTCTCCTGAGAGCACGTGGGGGCGAGCGGGCTTTCAGGAGCAGCGCAACAGAGGGCCCGCGCTGGAGGCGCCGCCAGACGCACAGGTTGCGGGGGGCACATGGGGAGCCAATAGGGAGAGTTGGGACGAGGGCTCTGGGCGCAGAGCAGGGGTGGGGGTTTGTTGGCACAGAGGTGGACCTAGAGTCTGCACCCAGTGGGAGACGCAGGTGTCATCGTGTCGGGGAGACCGAGGCCTGGAACCTGGGGCCCTCGACGTGGCAGGCGGGGGCCCGCAGGGAGGCGGAAACCCAAAGAGCGTAGAGGCCGGGGCAGCAGGCGACCCACTGCTGCTGGGTCGTCGGGGATGGGCTTCAGGCCACATGCTGCGCGTGGCGGTAGAGGGGTCTTTGGGGTATTGACAGAGTGGTTTTGGTGAAGTGGTCGCAGTACGTGCCTTGCCGAGGTGGGAACGGGTGCACAGAAACGGGAGATGGTTGTACTCAAAGTTGTCGAAGGTGTCCTGTTGAGACAGAAGCTGGGGAGTGGAGGTGCTGGGCAGCATTGACGCCCACTCGAGCTGCGGGGCCTGACCGGAGACCCGGCCGCGCGCTTGCATGCTCTTCTCCAGCCACACTCACCTTTCTGTGTCAGGTGCAGCCTAGACAGAGCTGGACTTGCTGGAGTCCAGGTGTTGGCAAAGCAATAGAGAAGGCGCCTTGCTCATAATGAAGGGCCGTGGCGTGTACAGTTTCAAGGGGCCAGGAGATCTTTGAGGGTCCAACAGTTGGAGGAGCTGGGGTCCTGGAGGAAGTGGAGTGCAAAGGTAGGAGGTAGTGTAGTAAGAAAGGGGAGTCATAGAGATTGCATAAGGTCGTGGATAATGACCAGCTCTCAGGTGTGGTGGAGCTGGGACGGAGGATGGCAGCCGAGCGCCGGGGCGGTGGGCGCTGGAGCGTGGGCGTCGCTGCGGGACCTGAGGCAGGGCTGGTGTTGGAGCCAGAGACGAGCTCGGAACTGACCTCGGAGACACGAGAGAGCAGTGCTGCGGCCGGCGCGTGGGCCACAGAGGGTTCCTGGGCTGCGTTGTCCCATAACATGAGATCCAGATATGGGGTGTGAAACGGGAGTGGGCGCCAAGGGGGGTCCCCAGCCCGCTCCAAGCCAGTGCGGAGAATGCTGAGGGAGAAAATCAGCCTCATCCTTTGGGAGAGTTAGATGTCCATGAGAGCAAGAAGGGGAAGAGCTGAGGCCATCACAGGTTCTACTGATGGTGAACTTGGAATTCTAAAGGGTTAGGAAGTTCCAGAAGTTGGAGGGAGGCCTGAGATAGGACTTGGAGTATGGGAGAAAGCCAGGGCCTGGCGTCACCATGAAACTATGCTGTGGCCTTGGAGCAGAGGGCTGTGAGGGCAGCTGCTGGCCGTGGGGGTCAGAGTCCGCATGTGGCTGTAGGAGTTGCTCTTGTTTTACACACCCGGGAGGGTCAGAGTCGGGTTGGTACCTGTGGGTCCCGGAGCCTCCTTCCCTGGCCCCTTCCCTTGTCCCCGTGCTGTGCTGGAGTCACTCGTTGGCCGCACCGCCTCCCAGGGCTCTGAGCTCCCAGGGGCAGGCAGTATGGCTGCTGCACTTACTAACCTTTGTAGGCCCTGCAGCTAGCGCACTGGCGGCCTGGGCCTCCTTCAGCAGCTGTGGGATGAGGGAAGCAGCACACGCTGCGTGAGCGGGGAGGACGACTCACTGGGGAAGCCTGTTCACAGCGGCTTCCCAAGACATGCAACTGTAGTAAATCTAATTTGTCGAAATAATTTTGCCGATGTCCGCATCTGTTACTGTGTATTTCCTTCTAAAATTGAATGGAAAACTGGCAGTTGGTAAGGTGCACAGATTTTCTTTAGCTTAATGAAAGTAAACAGTGTTGGAACTACGCAGTGGGAAAGCTATAAGGAAACCCCGAGCTGTCCTCTAGGCTTGAAAATAGTGTGCCTTGCGAGAGTCGGTTGCCAAATGGGTACAGAACGCAGGCCTTGCATCCCAGCGCTCGTGCCTGATTGAGTGAAGACGAGATCAGCTTTCTGACAAGAGTTTTTAAACTCTTAGAACCAGCTAACTGTGTTCTCCTCATGAAGCCAGGAGACTCAGCGCCCCACCTACGTTCCTTCTCTTTAATGTACCTTTGATCTTGAGAACCCTGACACAGGGAGAGAGAGAAATTGCCTTTGCAGGGTATACACTCAGAACACTTCCGAAGCAGTTGTTTATTCGATATTAAATGAACGGGCTTAATTAAATAGAAAGCTGCCATTATTCTTGAGAGGCTGAATGTGTAGTGGTCTCCTGTACCTGATAGACAGATGAACCCATGATCCTCAGCGCCTCAGGCAATGAAGAGGTTTTTTTAAAAACTGTTTTTAAAAAATTTAAAAATGGATGCACACCTTTGCCTGATAGCACATATTTTCTTTTCAAGGATGAAGAGTGTTCTATCGTATTGTAATTAACCAGTTTTGGTGGAAATTTAACTTGTTTTTCAGACTTTCAGTATTAATACTGTGGTAATGAATTGAAACATTAATCAATTTAGTTCATTAATTCGTGGGACAATATGGGAAATAGATATTAAATATCAAATATAAAGAGTTCAAAGTTCAACTAGAATCTGTTAGCATTACAGGTTTTATTTGACTTACTTATTTTAAAAATTTATTTATTCATTCATTCATTCATTCATGGCTGCGTTGGGTCTTTGTTGCTGTGCATAGGCTTTCTCTAGTTGCGGCGGAGCTGGGGCTACTCTTCTTTGCGGTGCACGGGCTTCTTATTGCGGTGGCTTATCTTGTTGCGGAGCACGGGCTCTAGGCGCCTGGGCTTCAGTAGTTGGGGCACACGGGCTCAGTAGTTGTGGCTCACAGGCTCTAGAGCACAGGCTCAGTAGTTGTGGCGCACAGGCTTCGTTGCTCCGCGGCATGTGGGATCTTCCAGGACCAGGGCTCGAACCCGTGTTCCCTGCATTAGCAGGCAGATTCTTATCCACTGTGCCACCAGGGAGGCCCTAGCATTACAGGTTTTAAATTCTCTCCTGTTCACAGTGAAGAAGGAGGCAGATAAGTAGAAGTGTTCTGCTTGCAAACAAGGTCATGGGCTATGAGACTCCTGCAAAGATGCTTTGCAAACACCTTGGCAGTCTGACCACAGCCCCCCCTGGGTTTGGCTAGATTTCTGATCTGCTCCTATCACACCTGTTCTCAGATGCTCTCTTCTGTCATCTTTTGTTCTTTTTTTCTTTCCTTGCTTTTTACAGTTGATTAAAAAAAAATTGCCAACTCATCAGAAGGCTTCTGTGTAAGAAATCTATTAATTATGATGGGATTTCTTGCTCTCATCTGTCCCCGCTCCGCCCCTCCCCCCGAACTTAGAGAGACTTGAAATACTTAACCCTTTCATTATATTGGAATTATTTGATAGGAATTGATGTTTAAATCCCAAGTTTAAAAATAAGTGGTACATATTCTTGGAGATCTGTGTATTTTCTATTTGGTACTTAATTTTAAAAACACTGTCTTTATATTGTTTACTATGTAGTTTTTTTTCTTCCTCACTTTCATTATAATCTTCTGAGGTCAGAGATACTTTATTAGTTTTTTCTTTCTCCACTTCACAATCTAATATTTTGCTTCAGGTATATAATCCACGTACCCCAGTGCCTGTTAGCTAGCTGTATAAAATTTTCTATTGTCTTGCACAGTGACCCACTGTTACTTTGAAATTTTGACTCATTAGATTAGACTGTCAAGAGGGATGGACTTCTCCCATTTTTACATTTTATCAAAGGAAGTTTCTCTCGGTCTCACTTTTTGGCTTTGGTCAGGCGATTGACACAGGCCCTTAACACTGTATCACTTTCAATTGGACCTGTGGAAGTGTGATGTTAATTAGAAGCTGAGTTATGGAATTCTTTGAGTAATCATAGTAACTAAAAAAATTCATCCTTAGCACTCTATTTAAAAAGTAATTTTGATTGACTTTTAAGCTTTATTATCACTTCTATGTTTCTCATTTACCAGAACTTTTATTATATCATTCTTGCTAAGTTCTACAGGGTTATCCCTTTGTGTGTGTCTGTGATTCGACGTCATCCTCTTCCGAGGACGTTGGTCATGTTGGATCAGGGCCCACCCATGACCTCATTTTACTCAATCACTTCTTTAAAGCCCCATCTCCAAATACAGTCACTTTCCGAAGTCCTCGTGGTTAGGACTAACATATGAATTTGCGACAGGGCCACAGGTCAGCCCACAGCCTCTGAGCGTCTGAGATCTTACTGGATGCATTTGGCAGGACGTTTTAGTGGAAGATACAGTGTGCTACCATGTAGCAGTCACCACTCGGGTGGGCATTCTCTTCACCCTCAAAATCAGTATCAGGCATATGTTTTAAATAGCTTAAACAAATCTGATGTAGCCCCACGGTGTGAAACTAGCATCTGGCTTCTTCCCTATGATCAAATGTCTGTTTTAAAATTATTTGGCTCCTTGTTCTTCTGGTAAGTTGATGAGAGTTCAGCCTGTTTAAACACAAAACTAAGACAAACTGGTAGTCTTGGCATAGCAGGTTTTTGAGTAGGTTATTCTTTGTCACAATACCCTGGGTGTGTGTGTATTTTCCTTTCTCTGCCTGCTTCACTTCCTCCTTCCCTCCTCCTCTCTCTTTCATGATCCTAGAGGATTTGGGTTTAAATTCGTATTTGATTGGAGTCAGAAAATATAACTCGGATTAGATAGCCTGGATAACCTGGGTATGGATGTCAAAAATAAAGTAGGCTTTTTATTGTAGAAGAATAATACCGCCTTTTGTTGCAAAATATTTTAATTCTAAATAAGAATTCACTGTTGAAATTTAAGCTCCTGCTCATGCTATTGTATACTGAAGACAGAAGTTCTCTCCCCTTTCCCTTTATGGAATTGTAAAAATATTCAGCACATAGCTTAAGTGTAAGCTTATCGTATGTATTATACGCATAGTATATATTTTTTATTAAGCTTAACACGTTGTACTCCTTTTCTGGTGGGTTCGGACGTGTTTGTAACCGAAGGTGTTTTTCTTGCAGTGCCCTTGCTGCCAGTCCCGAGCCAGCCGAGACCTGCTGTGGGGCCCCAGAGATTCCCGGTGAGTAAGTCGCGGCTGCCCCTGCTCGGCTAGCGGTGGGCATACGCTGCTGAGGGAATATTAATACAGCCAGCGTCAGTGGTGCCGGCTATAGGTATAAGTTTAAGGATTCGTAAATATTGACCGTAATTTTTGCAGTGGAAAGTGTTGGTTAAAAGCTTAAGGTCAGTGGATTTTTGAGAACGGAATTAATTGTATTTAACTGTAAAATTGTTGAATCAGGATCATCAGTAGAATGCCTTTCGTCTTAAAGAATATGAATTTTGATTTTATTGTTGCCTTATGTTAAAGTGAAAAAGGGCCTTTATTCTCGTGCGTGTATGGGGAGCACGTGCGTTTGGGTAAGCACGGGTATGTGTGTGCAATTGTAGGGAATAATAATGATATGTCTACTTGTTTTTTAAAAAAAACCCTCAGAAGTCTTCATGAGCCATTGGTTTTATATTTTAAAATGGAGATTTTCTTTTTAAAATATCTTTAAGAGAAAACACTCCTCCCCACACTTTCCTGTAGTTCCCATCACTTTATCCATTCTTGTAACATGTTTTAAGTAGAAGAAAAACGTCCATTAAATAGTTATATCTGTTTAAATAAGTAAATTTCGTTTTACTTGAGTTTTTGGTTTGATTTGTAGTTAGTTCATGGTTTTGTGAAATCAGTGAGAACATGTTCTCTCTAAGAACAATTTTGAGGAAACAAGGACCAGACCATAACATTTTAATGTAGTTTGTGTATAAAACAGGTGTAGTTTTGTTGAACCCAAACAATCTGATATCCGGGAAATGCCTAAATGACCTATTTGACTCTAGCTTCGCTGCTTCAGTAGGTACCATAGTTATGTGGGGCATTTAGCAAAAAGGTTTTAATGAAGGATATCTAGATGTGTAGTCAGATGATTATTCAAAAAATCAGTATTGGATTTAAGGTTCATAGTGTTTTTAAGAAAATTCCTTGATTTGTAATTATTATTTATGAATTATGATTTCTGAAACTGATTCTTACTGGTTTCATACCCTGTATTAGCTAATTTTAAAAAATTACTTATCAAGTTCTAAAAACTAGTTATTTTTAAAAATTAGGTGACGTTTATTGAGTACAATTCTGTATTTGAAGCACTTGTCTAAATAGCTAAGGTTTATTAATTGTATTACCCAAGGATAAGCGGGTATGATTTTAGTCATTAGATATATTTCTTTTGGTGAAGTAATTTAACTGCTAGTTATTGTAAAGCACTGACATTTAAAAAAATGTACTTTTTGCTGTTTTCAGAGTTGTGAGCTTCTGCGTTAGAATCCTCATTGGACTTGTGTTTATGTTTTATTTGCAATATAGCGATAAAACTTGATGCGAAAAAGCAATTGTAGCTTAAATCATAAAGCAATGTTGTATATAAATATAAAATTAGAATAATCATTTGCAGTTTTTATCTACTTATAATTTTTGATTGTGCAGATATAATTGTATCTGATACTGGAAGAAGCAAACCTCATAATACTTGAGGATTTTACGAGAGGATAATAAAACAGAATTTCTTTGTGAGAAATTGAACTTATTTTTAAGTTATATTGTACTCTGAGGGTGGTAAATATTATTGAACTGCTCTTGGAAGTTTCTGCAAGGCGTAATGTTTTGTTACTGCTTTTAAGGTGGGATGTGTTTGGGGCTGATGGGAAGGAGTTGGCCTAGAAACTAGTCATGTGTGTGATATAATTTCAGAAATATTTACCACTGTTTATTATGTATCTTTTATTTATTTACTTATTTATTTATGGCTGTGTTGGGTCTTTGTTGCTGCGTGTGGGCTTTCTCTAGTTGCGGCGAGCGAGGGCTACTCTTGGTTGCGGTGCGCGGGCTTCTCATTGCGGTGGCTTCTCTTGCTGCAGAGCACGGGCTCTAGGCACACGGGCTCAGTAGTTGTGGCTTGCGGACTCTAGAGCGCAGGCTCAGTAGTTGTGGCGCATGGGCTTAGTTGCTTTGCGGCATGTGGGATCTTCCTGGACCGGGGGCTCAAACCCGTGTCCCCTACATTGGCAGGCGGATTCTTTTTTTTTTTTTTAAGATGTTTGGGTTGGGTGTTTATTCATTTATTTTTTCTGTGTTGCATCTTTGTTTCTGTGCGAGGGCTTTTCTAGTTGTGGCGAGCGGGGACCACTCTTCATTGTGGTGTGTGGGCCTCTCACTATCGCGGCCTCTCTTGCTGCGGAGCACAGGCTCCAGACGCGCAGGCTCAGTAGTTGTGGCTCATGGTCCTAGTTGCTCCGCGGCACGCGGGATCTTCCCAGACCCGGGCTCAAACCCGTGTCCCCTGCATTGGCAGGCAGATTCTCAACCACTGCGCCACCAGGGAAGCCCGGCAGGCGGATTCTTAACCACTGCGCCAGTATGTATCTTTAAACCGCAAATGCTGGTTCTTAAGCTGAAGTTACAGTAAACTTGTGATCTTGAAAATGCAGTGCTCTACTTAATTCTGCAATCAGTCTCCCTTAGAGAGAACAATCGGATGTGGAATCTATTTTTTTTAATTACTTTAGAGGTGTTAGGTTTTTTAATAGTCCATCAAAATATTGTTGGGCAGGGAGAGTAACTCTAGGCCATCTCCTGTCATTTTACGTACGCCAAATGTTTTTTTAAAGAATATCTTTGTGAGTATTAATTTTTAGTTGTATGTAATTTTAAAGGTTTCTTTCCATTTACAGTTACTACAAAATATTGGCTATATTCAGCATGTTGTACAGTGCATCCCTGAGCCTGTGTTACACCCAGTCGTTTGTACCTCCCATTTCCCCACCCCTGTATCCCCCCCACCCCCCGCCCCCACCCTTAACTGCTGGCTTGGTCTGCATATCTGTGAGTCCTGCTTCTTTTTTGTTATATTCCCTAGTTTGTTGTATTCTTTAGATTCCACATGTAAGTGATATCGTACAGTGTTTGTCTTTCTCTGTCTGACTGACTTCACTTAGCATAGTGCCTTCCAAGTCCATCCATGTTGCTGCAGGTGGCAACATTTCATTTTTTTATGGCTGAGGAATATTCCATTGTATCTATGTACCACAGCTTCTTTACCCATTCATCTGCTGATGGACACTTAGGTTGCTTCCACATCTTGGCAATTGTAAATACTGTTGCTGTGAACATTGGGGTGCGTATATCTTTTCTGAGTAGAATTATTTTTTTCCTTTTCTGCTAATAGATTATACTTGGATTTTTATCAATGTAGGTGTAGTTTTGTGACCATTTAGTGAGTTTCTCCTATGCAGAATGCTCTGCTCAGAGTTAGTCCTTAAAACTATGAAACGTATAAGCATAGGAGTCAGTGACGCCTGACTCTCCTCCTGAAGACAGTACTGTTGTGGCTTAACAAAGCCCCTTGGCAATTTCTGACCGTGGCCGTGCGCCCTGCAGGCTCTTTCTTGGTACTTTTCCATAGGGGGCTTCAGTCATTTGTTAGGCTGAATTTTGCTTCGTAAAATGACTCTACACGCACACACACAGGGCGCACGCGAGCACGCACGCACACACACGTTGGTAAAACATGTTAGGAAACCTAACTTCAGTTTCGTCGTAGGGTCTGTTTGAATCCGTGTGCTTCCTTGGCACACAAAAAGATTCGAGTCACAGAAATATATTGAGCAAAAGCAAAGTTGATTTTGATCTTGTCTTTCCCCAGCCTAAGCCCCCGTAGTGAATTCCCATTGCTCCTAGAGTAGGTCATGCTCTTGTTGACAGCTTCATACTTGTATTGATGTAAGGACCCGAATCATGTCTGTACAGAGTCCCCGGCATCCTGTGTCTTGCGGAGCCGACCTGACTCCAGGCCTTGTGCACAGAAGTCCAGATAAATAGTTGCTGAATAAGTGTATACAGGGATTTAATGTTGAGTTATCTTGCTATTTGTTAGGAACCTACATAAAATTAATAGTGTAGAGAAGGGGTGTATACTTCAATTTTTTACTTTTTGTTGTTTTCAAGAATACATAAATGAATTTGCGCAATAGAATTACATTATCCACATTTAACCATACAAGAATTCAGCTCTACCCAGTTGACTAAAGAGTGAAAAAGGCAGGCAGTAGACAGAAGTACCACTAGATTTCCCAGTTTTAATGGGATTAGGATACAGTTGGTATTAATGCTAAGATATTCCTTCTCTTCCCCAACACTGGTAAACTTTACTTTCTTAATGGTCCAGTTCGTTTGACAATTTTGTGAAAACTCGAGAAATTCTTAATTTAGAACCAGTATGCCTAGAAATTGTCCTAAGTGATAACACATCCAGTTTTTTAATTAAACAATCACAGAGGACTCTAGACAACCTAATATGAAACAGTGTTTTTACAGAATTATTTCGTTATTTTTTAAAATCACAATCTTAGACCAAAATATGGTATTCTACGCTATGCTTAATGTAGCAATACTAATATTTTTATTTCCTGTTAATGAATTTTATTTACAGAATTGAATAAACAGTTTCTGAAACAAAAGTTTGAATGTCAAAGTAATAAATATAATAAGAAAAGGATTCCTTATTTTTGATCATTTTAGAAAATACTGCTTAAGCTTTTAAGCTCACTGCCAGCACTTCTTTTGTCACGTTAGTCTTTGCATCCAGATGGGATTTTTTTCCCCTTCTTTTGTTTATGGAATTCAGTGAAGTGCTTTGTAATTTAGGTTTCTAAAAATTAGATTCACGTATTTAATTTTAGTTACAGATACAGCCATTAGTGCTTTCTTCTCAAGCTTTTATTGCCAGGACTATTTTAATTTTTCATATCAGAGTTATGAATCTTTTTTGGAATCGTAAGTATATCTCAGTTGATAGCAAGCATATCAGAGAATGAATCTTTTTCATACTTATTTTCATATCAGAATATTAATCTGCTGAATGTAAAATGTACCTTAGAAATAGCAACTACTTACAAGAGCAGATTGGCACAGGAAGGAAGCACGTGCCTCGGGAGATCGGGGGGCCATAGAGTGACTGCTCGTCCTTCCTCCATTTCAGCTCCTCCTCTTCTGCCCCATCCTGCCATCTAGCCGCCTACTTTCCCGCAGTCCACTCCTGAAGCATTTTTGTTCATGCCATGACCTTTGAGTGTGATTTCACAGGACAGTTGTGCTTTTCTCGTGTGTGTGTGTTTTTAAAAAATGCATTTATTTCTTTATTTTTGGCTGCATTGGGTCTTCGTTGCTTCACACGGGCTTTCTCTAGTTGCAGCAAGTGGGGGCTGCTCTTCGTTGCGGCGTGCAGGCTTTTCATTGCGGCAGCTTCTCTTGTTGCGGAGCACGGGCCCTAGGCGCGCAGGCTTCAGTAGTTGTGGCACATGGGCTCGGTAGTTGTGGCACATGGGCTTAGCTGCTCTGCGGCATATGGGATCTTCCCGGACCAGGGATCGAACCCGTGTCCCCTGCATTGGCAGGCAGATTCTTAACCACTGTGCCACCAGGGAAGCCCTCTTTTTTCTTTTGTTTTTGCAAGGGAGCAAGGATGGGGAGACTAGTTTACCTTTCTGCAAGTCAGCTTCTGTTTTTGTGTCTGTTTGAATTCTGTTTTCAGTTCCATGTTTCACACATTAGTTTAATAGATCTCTCTTTTCCACAAAGGCTGTTTCTGATGTTCTTGTCATTGAAGTTTTAAGTCCTTTCCTTATCCATAAGTATGGCTATCCAGTTATGTATTTGTCCTCAAAGAGATGTTTGTTGTTTTTAAACTTTGTCCTCTTGAAAAAGCAACACTGAAGTGTTGACTAATAATATTTTAAAAAGTGTTTTCAGTGTCAGGTAAGCATACAGATAAATTTCAAGTAACTCACATTGTGAAGATTCTTGACCTAGGCTATTTTAAAACCTATTTAGTCATTCATTTTGCATTGGTGTTTCTGGTAAATGCTGCTGTTTCAGGGTAGCCAGTTAAATACTGAGTAATTTGGCTACTGAATAATTTCCTAGTGAGCTTTGTTTAAATTAAAACTAAAAATTATGTTTAAAAAAGACTACCATACTAAGTTTAAATTAGTCTCCTTAGTGATTACCTCATTAGGTCGACCCAATAAATGAGATTTCCACTTGTGTGTACTGTGTAGTTATAGCACCTCACAGGTAGGTCTCACTGCACGGTGTTTCCATGTAACGCGGATGCATGGTATCAGGTGGTGGTGATTGACACTTCCTGGATGTATTTTATATGGCATTTCATGCAAATCATGTTTGATGAGACTGCTGCATCAAATTACATTTCTCTCTGATTATAGCCCTTGCAGATGTGAGTCCAGACGTTATTCCGTCTATAGGAAAAGGAGGTCTTTCTTCTGAACGCTTACTGTTTTTACAACTTGCCTACAATGCCTTGTAATTATTAGCACTTAAGATGGGTAAGGAATGATGGGTATTTTCTCTTCTCAGGTCTGAGCAGCAGCAGGTGAATGTGGGGGGAGGTCCTTTCCCCGTCAAACAGTGTCAGGCTTGCAGCAAGCGAATGCATTTTACAATGCGGGTGACATAATACCCAACATCCTCCATTTGCTAGTGGGTTTCTGATTAATCATGATTACCATACATCATCATACCATCAGATTTAATCATATCAGTGCGTTCCCATCTGCAGCAGTAACAGGAGCAGCTAAGCACTGTGGTAACGGCTATTAAATATGGTGGTTATAAAATTCAGTGCCCTGTTGACTTGACTTGCTGTCCTGTCAGCAAATGTTGTGTGCGTTGGGTGGAGAGAGGGTGATGGGCATCTACACCAGTAATTCGAAGGCCGGGGAATGCTCATTGAGGTCATTAAGTCACAGTGTAAACACTGCATTGTAAACGTGTGATGCCCTGTTTGGTTTCATTGTTGGCTAAGTAAGACTGTACGTTGAATTGAGTACCTTTCATAGATCCTGCAGACACAGCGCCATTCATTGTATGGTAGGCGTGAACTTTGAGTACGACTTGCCCGTCTGTAATTTAATAGCTCGGCCAATGAAATGCTGGCAATAACACAAAGTTTCAAAGTCTTAGAACTCCTTCCATGCCAAGAAAATCTGTCCTGTTTTTACTGATTTGTCCTGCAAAGCACACCAATTTTTTTTTTAATGTTTATTTTTCCAGGAGTCCTTGAAGATCCATAGTTCTGTTTAAACTTTGAAAGTGGCCCTGTTTTATTTTAAAGCACCTGAAAGCACTTCTTCCAAAAGATTTGAATTTTTTTAAACTTTAAAAATTTTGTCCTTTTGATGTGCACTCTGATTTTTAACAAATACGTACAGTTGTGTAATCACTGCAATTAAGATAGAGAACAGTTCCATCTCCCCAGAAGACTTCCTTGTGCTGCCCCTTTGTAGGCAGCCCCCTCTCTCCACCCCGGCCCCTGGCAACCATCGATCTGCTTCTTGCTCCTCAAATCGTGGCGCATAAATGGAACCACGTGGCATGCTTCATTTCAAGCCTGGCCTCTTGCTCCCAGCACAGTGTATTTTTGAGGCTCGATCATCCCTTTTGTCGCCCCTGCCAGTGGTTTGTCCTTTCTTATTGACCAGCATTATTCCATTGTGCACACGTAGCCCAGTTTGTCTGCCCAGCCACCATTTGGACATTGGAATTTTTTCTGGTCATAGTTGTCAGTGAATAGTTGGGAGTGGGGATTGCGGGGCATACGGTAGGTATATTCAGATGAGAATTTTGAGACAGACTGTGTGCTTTCAGTCGATATAGAGCTGATACTGCTGCTTTGCTTTCTTAGTCCTTTACTGAATGAGGAAATACCATCTTCCTAGAGCATATATTATTGACAACCAGTGGGAAATGAAGAGCATTATTGAGTGATTACAGTATTCCAGATACTGCTCGAAGCTTGTGTTCAACAACCTCATGAAGGTACCATTTTCTCCACTTTACAGATAGGGAAACTTTGAGTCTTGGAAAGATGAAATCGCTCAAGTCCACATAACTGGGTGCAGGAGGTAGGATTTTTGAAGCAAGGCGACCTGAGTCTCTTAATCATGCTGAACCTTCTCCCTTCCTCTCTAAATATTAAAATGCACCTCAGTAAACCGGGTAAAAATGATTGGATCTGGTAAGATGAACCTTAACTATGCAAGATTGTGACTGCCAGGAGTGCTGAAGTGGAGAGGTTTACCACGGTGGGGCCTGACAGGGGCGAGCTTGTTTCCGGAGGAGAGTTGGGGGTGAGGTGTAGGAATAAAAGGCTGTTCGTTTTATGAAAAAACGTAAACAGTCTTCAGTAGGTTCATCAGAAACAGTGTTTTGTACTAAAGTAACAGTGTTCTAACTTGCAGTGCCTGCTCTAGCTTCACCACTTGAACCAGTAACCTTAAATACCCTAGCGTATTTAAGTTCATGCGGTGTCCTCCTCCTCCTCCCCCCACCACCTCCAGTGTGAAACCTAGCACTTGCTGCTGGGTATATGGTGCTTCAGAATGTTAAGAATGCATCTGCAAATACACGAGTACCTTCTAGGAAGATGAATGTAGGTATTTAAACAAGGCATAACCTGAAAGAAAAAAAATCTGTGGAAAATACTGAAATAAGAGGATTAACATTGTGACAACGGGCTATAATTCTAATTACGTGGGGGGTCACTAGTGGTCTTGATTCTTTGCACTTAACCCATCATTGAATCAGAATTAACTGAGAGGCATTCAAGTGTCTATTGGTTTCTTATATAGTTCTTTGCATTTTAAGTGAGATTAATAAATGAAAACATGTTGTAGCGGAGGCTGTAATTTATTGAAAGATTCATGAAGTTCCAATGACATTGTTAAGGTATTCAATTAGTGTTATTAAAATATACCAACTGACCCTTTCAGGGAAGCTGATAAGTCACATAATAGCTGTTAGAGCCTCTTTATTCTTTGCATTGTATGATTAACTCTGTGCTAAGCAGTTTATGCAGAGTTTTCATCTTCCTGTTTTTGTAACTGAAGTTATATCAGTTCTTCCTGAATGGGATTAACATAGATAACATCACATAATTAACAAGAGATGCAAAAGAGAAAGTACAATTTGTATAAGAATTACATGTGGGAGAATGATAATTTCTTACCTTGGACTTTAAAAAGGGATATAAAGAGAAGCAAAACAGCAGTTATTTGAAAGGATTATGGTAGCTTTTTCTTTCAAAAGGCAAAATTACGGTAGTCATAAAAGTTCTGTTAAGTGAGGTAGTTACAGCTCAGTAACAGTCTTAAAATAATTCTTCATTTTCTAGAGAGAGTTGGTCATTTATTATCCTTTCTACTTGTGAAATGGCAGATGCTATCACATGAATGATCGCGTCAAGAGAATTTAGGTAGTGAACGCCAGACTCGGGAACGACGGTTATATTCAGCATGATCTGAGGACAGGTTGGCCGCAGTGGAAGCAGTGCACGAGGGGCGAAAGAGCGTTTACAAACCACAAGTCAGTGTAACTTTGGATAATTGTTTAACTCTGTAAACCTGAGTTTCTTCATCCCTTAAAGGAAAAGTTACTGGTTCTGCCTGATTCTTGGCACTGTATTTATGAAAGAAACTTGGTTTCTTAGTTTATCAGTCAGGATGCGAATGAGGCTGCAGGTAACGGAAAACTCAGTTAACAGTGACTTAACAAGCTGAGTCTCATATTTTTTGCATAAGAAAGAAAGTTCTTCTGGGTGGGTATAGCAGTTCTGTGGTGTTGTCAGAGATCCGGTTTTTTGCCCTACCCAAGTTACAGGCTGAAAGAGGAGGAGGGTCAGGCAGCCCCTAGTGAGCTTTCCCGGAGGCCCTGTGCAACTGTGCCGGCTCGCCTCGTCACAGGCGGGGTTGGTGGGCTTCTCGCTGCATACAGTGTTGTCCTTCTGTTACCAAGGAAGAGGTGAGAATTTGTTCTAGGTAAGCAATGGGGAGTCTTTTCCGTGGGGCTAAAACTTGTGGTCAGAGTTTAAGTTGTGTAAGTTGAGAAAAAGAAAGTGACATCTGTGTTCAAAACAGAACAGAAAACAGGAAAAATGGTATGGTGAGCTTAATGATACCTACTATTTGTTAAATTTTTATTTCATAAAGCCAGTACTGATAACAGTCAGTAAGCAGCTTCTAGGACCTTAAAGCTGAAAAATTTTCAGTTTGTTTACATATTCAGGTGCTCAAGTTCTGTTATCCATTGAGGCAGACGGAGGCAACTAGGGGCCGGCCCGCTTCTCTTCCCAGATGGTTTCTCCCTAGTGTCCGACACGGTCTGACATCACCAGAGAAGTAGCCGTTGTCACTGTGGTTTATTTCATGTATCAGCCATTGTCTTTCTTTCGGAATAATATCTTGTATTATCTGCCCTCTTCTTTCTAATCCTCTTAACGTAGGCGGTTGCCCTCTTGGAAATGGGCTTGTTCCTCGATGGATGCGCTGCATTTATCAGTAAAGCTGTCTCTGCCAGTGTCTGCCTCCCTCGTTTGTACACCTCAGGGTGGCCTTCAGCGTCCCGGGGGTCTGCGGGTCAGCAGCCGTGATCTTAGCTGGCACCCGCTGCCTTCCACCTGGCTGTCCCAGGTTCCCACACCTTGCTAGTGTCACTTAGTTTCAAGGTTAAGCCCACAAAACCCCTCTTTTTCCATTCTTATTCTATTGAGCCACCTTCCATCCAAAGCCAGAAATTTCCTTGTTTACTCAGCTTGAGTCAGCTGTTTCTTTCTAAGCTGTCGATAGCATCTCTGGTCCTCCCTCCTTTATCAGTCTCTCAGGTTGATCAGATAAGAACTGCTCATTTGTATTAGCCATTCAGGCCAGCCTGGAATGTCCATGGCTGTCTGACTTGACTGGATTTAGTATTTAGCTGGTTTTCTTAACTCTAAAGCGCACACACACTCTCATGCAATTACGTATACATACGTGATTGTAAGGAACTGAGACAGGTAAGGGGATGTGAGAGTAAGTCCCTGCCGTTTGCTGTTCACAGCAGGCAGTAGATAGCATGGTGGCTGTGTGTCCGTGCTCTGGACATAGGTGACCTGTGCTTTGTGCAGGTGATTTCAGTGCTCAAAAGATTTCTGTGACCCCAATAGCTCCCTCATAGGGCTGTTGGCAAGACTGAGGGAGATAGCAGAGGGGCTCTCTGCAGAATTGGCAGCAGCAGGGCCTGGGAGGGGCATTTGGGGGGCCCGGGACTGTGTAAGGGCACAGGGGATGCAGGATAGGAAGGAGGGGGAGCCCCCAGGGTCAGATGAGTTTTCCGCTAAGAGTCCCCAGCCCTGGCCTGACCCCCAGAGGGTAGGGCTCTGGAGCATAAGTTGTCCACCCGGGGACAGAGGGCCGAGTGCGTGGCCGTGTCAGGCGGTCCTTGGCGAAGGATGGCGTTTGCAGCACCTGGGGCATGTGGTGCTGGCCCGGTGAAGGGGACTCGGCGATGGCCCCGGAGCGTCCAGCGTGGGAGTATCAGCCAGAGTGGACTGACTGCACGGCGCCACCGGGGTGCCTGTTCCTCACTCAGGCCACCCTCTGGGCACCTTCCTCTGGCCCCCAGGGACCTCTCTCTGCACCCTCTGGCAGGTGAGGACAGAGGGCAGATTATTCACGGGAGGCTGTCTTTCACCGAGCGGGCCTGGCGCCAGCCCACATCACTTCTGCTCACACGCCGTCTGCCGGGAACTTGGTCGTGAGGCCGTATTGGCTCCGTTCATCTTACAGTTACAGGTGCGTGGTTCTTCAGCTGGATCTACAGGCAAGGTGGGGGGGACGCTGGCCTGGGCTGTGTTCCTTAACAGCAGCCCTGGAAGTGCACCCCACCCACTATCCACCTCAGTTTCATTCTTCAGGGAGCAACCCTCTTCTCTAAAATGAGGGACGTGGTCATAGGGTGAGGACGAGAGTCTCCAGGTTCACGTCACCTTTCCTCTCTCATTATATTACGTCATTACAGGACACGTCACAGCAAATCCTCTCCCACAGTTAGGTTGGAGAGTCAGGGTCTGTTGGCCTTGGCCGCTCTCTGGTTCTGCTGCCCTGTCTGTGCTCCGGGTCCGCTCGGCTCGTGAGCCTCGGGGCTGGTCGCCGGCGCCTTGGCCAGCGCGGTCCGCCCTCCTCTGCTTGCTTCCTGAGGCTGTCAGCCGTTCCCTGACCGCGTGCTTCCTGGGCAGCCGGTTGCCGGGCGTGCTGTGGCATTCTCCAGCAGATGTGGGGCCGGGCTCCCCTCGCCTTAGAGTCAGGCCAGTTCACCCATCCCTTACGTGTTATGGGCCTCTTTGTGCCAAGCTCCGTGCCGAGCGTGGAAGTGCGCTGGTGAATGAAACAGTCGTGGTCTCGGCCCTCGTGGCTCTGTGGGTGAAGGGTAGAGAGAGGCGGGGGTGGACTTGAGGGAGATTTAGGGGGTAAAATTACCAGGACTTGGTAATACCCGTTCTGTGAAGGCTTTCCGGTTTGAACTCAGAATGAGAGCACAGCAAGGGGATCTGTGCTGATTTCTCTTTCACCTTCCAAGGAAACACGTTAATGGCCTGAAGCTGATGTATTTATTAATTGTAGTAATAATAATATCAGTATAATATACTATATATTGTATAATAGGGGGTCACTTGGAAGTAAGAATAAAGTTCTAGTTCAATATTACTGATGGAAAAAGAATTCCGGGGCTTTGTTCTGTATTGCTAACACTTGGATGCCTGTGTATATGCAGTTAGCACATGGATGATTAGTGAGAGGGAAGAAGGCTTGGGGAGGAGATGAAAGTCACAGTATTGAAGTTCCGAGGGGGCAAGCTTTATGATCCCAGTGTATTTTCAGTTTAATACCCAAAAATGTCTTTAGAAGTTAGGAATATTCAGTATAATCTCCCAGGAAATCTGAAAGACCCAGGAAGTAATGTACCTAGTTCTCAGGCAGCTTGAAATTATCAGTCTCTCTTTGAGTTTATTCTTGTAACTCAGTGACTACTTCATTTTTTTTTTTTTAACTTTTAAAAAAAATTAATTTATATTTGGCTGCATTGGGTCTTTGTTGCTGCGCGCGGGCTTTCTCTAGTTGCGGTGAGCGGGAGCTGCTCTTCGTTGCGGTGCGTGGGCTTCTTGTTGCGGTGGCTTCTGTTGTTGCGGAGCACAGGTTCTAGGTGTGCAGGCTAAGTAGATGTGGCTCGTGGGCACCATAGTTGTGGCTCGCGGGCTCAGTAGTTGTGGCTTGCGGGCTCTAGAGCACAGGCTCAGTAGTTGCGGCGCACGGACTTAGTTGCTCCGTGGCATGTGGGATATTCCTGGACCAGGGCTTGAACCGGTGTCCCCTGCATTGGCAGGCGAATTCCTAACCACTGTGCCACTAGGGAAGCCCCCTGCTTCCTTTTAGAAAAGGATGAAGGGGCTAAGGGGCGAACACTTGCCCTGATCTCAGCCTGTGGCAAGGGAAAAAAATCAAGATTTAGCAGACTTTCTACTTACAGTGGAGGGAAGCTAGTCTACTTTTCCATACATTTTGCCTTATCTGTAATGAGAAAACCTATCTTTGGGAGGACTTGAAATTAACTGTCTAATGGAAGGAGGAAAAGAAGGTTATAAAGAGCCCTGTTGCAGCAGCCACGTGACCAGTGCCTGTCAGAGCTTCATCAGCAGAGGGTGAGGCTTGTGGCACTAAAATGCACTCATGGAATTTACAAATAGCTACATATGTCAGGAGAAACCGAGTATTTTCCCAGCATGATGTGAGCCTGCTAAGGAAAGTGGTAATAAATACCAGGGCTTCACGTGTTAGATAAGGAAGAAAGCGGTGTTTATTAGTCAAGACAGAAAAGTCAGGAAGCTTTTCCAGGCTTCTTCTACCTGTGAGCTGAATCAGGGAAGTAAGACAGAGAGAGTCTGTCACTCCCTGGCTTCCATGAAGCTGAGTGAAGGAGCAGTTCCGGAGTCATTCTTACGGGGCTGAGTTCTGCCTTCTGGGTATTGGCAGAGCCGGTGTCAACACTGTGCAAAACCCCACGTGTCCTGCAGTCACCCACACCGGACGGAAGTGGAAGTGGGCCGAGCTGGGGTGCAGGAGCAGTGCTGGACTGGGGCCTGTGATTACAGTGGTTCTGAACAACAGAGGTTATTGCTTTACCCCTTATGGGAATCGGCGAAACATTTGTAAGTTAGTAGAAGTTCCCACAACGAGTGATGCTGCTTTCTAGCCATTCAGACAACACAGTACTGAAGGGCTGAGTGGAAACAGCCCCAGAGGACTTTTCCTCTTTCTCAGAAAATGCATTTTACTCTTCCCGTCCTCCTTTCTGACACGTGTCCCTGTGTCTGTCCTTTTTTGTCAACTCATTAGCATAGTGGTGACTGATACAGCTAATGCGTTTATGAGTCCTGAAGTGTGCTGACTGTAGTTCAGATTGAAAGCTTGTCAGCAAATCAGTAGCGTAATACTTTCAACTGCTGTTATAATTCAGCATACTGGTTCTATTTTTTAAGTGAAAAGTCTGACCAAATGCAGTAATAGAATGAGAATTAAAATTTTTAACAAATAGACTGCTGCTAAAAATTAGCAACAAACACATGATTCATGCCAGAAAATTCTCTGTAGTTGTAGCTGAATGAAAGCGGAGGGGGCAGAAAGGAAGCGAGAACGCAGAGAGCACTGTTGGCCCCACGGGGGGTGGTGGGGGACACCTGACGGGGGGTGGGTAAGAAGCATCTTACCTGGTAGATGAGAGGGTGAGAGAGGGCAGGTCAGGAGGCTGAGGGACTAGAAGATGCTCAGAGAAGGGAGAATGTCCTGGGCAGTGGGAGGGTTGACCAGGAGGAAGGGAAACTGTAAGGGACATTGCTGGGCCCGTTAAGAGTAAATAGAGACTCGGCTTCCCTGGTGGCGCAGCGGTTGAGAGTCCGCCTGCCGATGCAGGGGACACGGGTTTGTGCCGCGGTCCGGGAAGATCCCACATGCCGTGGAGTGGCTGGGCCTGTGAGCCAGAACTACTGAGCCTGCACTCTAGAGCCCGCGAGCCACAACTGCTGAGCCCGTGCGCCACAACTGCTGAAGCCCGCGAGCCTAGAGCCTGTGCTCTGCAACAGGAGAAGCCACCACAATGAGAGGCCCGCACAACGCAATGAAGAGTAGCCCCCAGAGAAAGCCCGCGTGCAGCAAATGAAGACCCAACACAGCCAAAAGTAAATAAATTAAATTTTTTTAAAAAAAGAGTAAATAGAAACGTAGAGTGAGTCTGATTCAGCTTATGGAGAATATTACCCAGCAGTAACTCAGCAGCCTGTAGAGAAGTGGGGTGCTGGGACCCACGTGCCTGCAGGGTCTCCTAAAACAGTGTGGTTGCAGGACAGATGGGTCAGTGAGAGAGTGAAGGAGGGACGGGAGAAAATGAAGTTTGTATAACGAGGGCTCACATTTTGGCTGAAACAGAAGTATAGAGTGAACATTTCCTGAAGAAATCAGTAGTATATGGAAGTTTGTATAGGATATGATGGTTTCCAGAATTCATGTTCTAGATGATCATTTTCATATCTAAGTCGGGAAAGTATGGTTTTTAAAATCCCCAAATTTAGTCATTTTGACAAGATTTATACCATATGAGATGAAATTTCCCCTACCTCCTTTTAACTTGTTTTTCTTGGGTATTGGAAGTAGGACACACCCCCCCGATGTCACTGTGCTGTGCGTTCATGAGCTCAGGTGGTCAGGGGCTCCGCACAGGGCCTGGCGGGCAGTCTGTGAGCCACAGGTGGGGGAAGCTGCTGCCGTCGCGCCTGGGTCCTCATTATTTCTTACCGTGAAGCAGAGGCTCACGCGGCTTCACCAGGCTACCTGTGTGAATCCTGTGCCAGTCGCTGCGGTCGTTATCTGCTGTACGGTGGGAGCGTGTCGGCAGCACGGCTTGCTCACACACAGGCTGAGGATCCGTGTGAGTAGAAGGGATTGTCTCCCGCGCTGGTCGACGGGGCCCGGACCTGAGCTGTGGTTCAGGCTCCGGCCTGGCTTCTTAAACGGGTCCTGCGTCTCACCAAGCTCCCCCAGGGCTGTCGGACCAGCCAGAGAAGCAAGAGAATTGACACTGAATCCAGGTGACTACACCAAATAAGCACCCACCGAGTCCCAGCCCCTGCGTTGCACCAAGCCGTCATCCCCCAGGTCTCCCTGTCCTGCCTGGAGCCGTCCTGATGCCACCCCGTGCCCAGCTCAGCACATGGACCTGCAGGTTGCTGGTTGCTCCAGCGCCGGCCCAGGTTCACAGCTCGGTCTTTCAGCTTGCCGCCTGATTCTCAGAACATGGACGGGCCTGAGGTGCAGGCCCCGTTCCTGGTGCAGCAGTCCCCCTGCTGTGGGGCACTTCCATATCCAGGGGGCATTCTGAGGCTTCGTGGTGCCGTTCGCTCCCTGGCTGGGATCTACCCCACCAAACCCGTATCCAGACAAAGCCTGCCCTACTGATCTGATGCAGGCTAACACACATCTGCTTGTAAGTGATCACAGCTCAGGTATTTGAAGAGAGCTATCATTTCTTAATACACTTTAAATGTTTTCTGTCTTCAAGTAGGTGTTAATATTTTACTATTTGTAAACTAAAGCCCCATGAAAAATACATACATTTCATTTTTAAAAGATTTTAAATTTCAGTGATTTCCTTTACCTTTTACATCCCCTAGATTTGTTTTAGGCTTTGGTGGTGTTAATGAATCTTATCTGGCCCTTCTGTATTTATCTGTTTGAAACTCCTTCTTGGTGTTCCCCCTTCCAGAACAGGGACAGTCAGGCATACATCAAATTAGTTTAAGGAAACAAGCCGTGTAGCTGAAACCGGGTTTTACTTAGGTGAACGTTGCTAATTTATGTAGTCAAATTGCATGGATTGGAGGCAGCGTGACCAGTCAAACCTTGCCACAAGCCAGAGGGCAGACAATTGTAAATTTTATTTTCTGGGCCACTCCAAGAAAAATGGTTTAAACATTAAAAAAAAAGACTGGGGACTTTCCTGGCAGTCCAGTGGTTGAGAATCCGCGCTTCCACTGCAGGGGGGCGTGGGTTCGCTCCCTGGTCAGGGAACTAAGATCCCACGTGGCGTGGCCAGCAACAACAACAAAATGACTGGACCTTGATTGCTAATTTGTTATCATCCAGAAGGTTTTTTTTTTTTTTTTTGCGGTACTCGGGCCTCTCACCGCTGTGGCCTCTTCTGCCACAGAGCACAGGCTCCAGACGCGCAGGCCCAGCGGCCACGGCCCACGGGCCCGGCCGCTCCGCGGCACGTGGGATCCTCCCGCACCGGGGCACGAACCCATGTCCCCTGCATCGGCAGGCAGACTCCCAACCACTGCGCCACCAGGGAAGCCCATCCAGAAGGTTTTGAGATACATGTATACATGAGGGAAAAGGCCTGTAAAACTATACACAGGATACTAATGCTATATTTTATAAAGAAATAACTTTATTAATAAATGTTCTTTTAAAATTACCTGGCAAAATATCCATGCAAATGCACACCACGTATTTCATCGGCTTCACACAAAAATAAGAGTAGTTTTTTGGTTTTTGTTTTTTGTTTTTGCGGTACGTGGGCCTCTCACTGCTGTGGCATCTCCAGTTGTGGAGCGCAGGCTCCGGACGCGCAGGCGCAGCAGCCATGGCTCACGGGCCCAGCCGCTCCACGGCACTTGGGACCCTCCCGGACCAGGGCACAAACCCGTGTCCCCTGCATTGGCAGGCGGACTCTCAACCACTGCGCCATCAGGGAAGCCCAAGAGTAGATTTAAAACGAGGAAAGAACGCGGCAGTGGAAGACAGAAGGCAAGTCCATTGAAACTCCTAGTGCTGATGTAATCAGTACCAATGTAGGATATCCGATGCTATTAGAAATGTGTTTTTCTAGCGTATTATTACCATAGTAAAAAATAGTAAATATTGAAGAATATCCATATCAAAGCATCATATTAGTAAAGTCTCAAACATTGTAATAAAATATATATATTTATTAGGGGTAAAACGCTTTATGGTTTAGTATGAGTATATACAGTATGTATTCTCAGTTATAAATCCAACATTTCTCTGATGTTGTTTGCTTCAGTTGTATCTTAATTGATGCCTTTATCTAGAGTGAGAAGTGATGTTTCCTAATGTCATATGTCAAACATTGGTGAGGTGAGAATACCCTGGATTTCATCTAAACTGATAGACACAGACTACAAGAATTTAAGCTTTGCAACTTTCTGATCCGTATGTTTCAGTACCATGTGTTTTTATGAAGATGTAATATTTGTGTGTAAATCTAATTTCGTGAATGTTATATAGCCAGTGGTCATATGGGTTTGTGGTGTTTATTGTGTTCCTTTTGCATTCTTACAACACTATAGATAGAGCAGACCTTTAAAGAGAGAAGGAAGGCAAATGTAGTTTGCAAAAGCATTTTCAGTGTTATAATATGATGTCACATTTAGAAAGAACAGCTGATTCGTAATAAAATGACAGAAAAGTCATTAGAATTTTAAGTTTATGAGAAAGAAGTGTGGTTTTTGAAAGTTGAGAAATACTTCAAAGAATGAGGTGTTATTAAATGAATATTATTTTGATGATACAGTATGTATAATCAATGAATTTCTGGATGAAGAAGTGAAAAAAAAGTTGTGAGGCTTTCTTAAGTAAATGTGTTTTAAAAGAATCTCCGTAAGTGCTTGAAAGGCCAACTGAAAAATGAAGTAATTTTTCAAAATTGAGATATAGTTGATTTACAATATTAGTTACAGGTGTACAACATAGTGATTCAAAATTTTTATAGATTATACTCCATTTAAAGTTATTATAAAATATTGGCTAAAAAGTGAAGTAATTTTAATTTGTCTTTGTAGAGTTCTACTGGTAACCTGCGGTTATTGAAAAATGGTAATCTGTTTTAAGAGTTCAGAATTTTTAGCCAGTGGAATCTGACTGTATTATTTCTTTTGTAGTAATGTGGTTTCTTAAACATTTCACATTTTTCTGTTTCGTCAGAGATTGCTGATTTTTGTTATGGTACACATTCAGTTTGTTTTTCTTCTGTTGAAATAAAGCAGCTTCATAGCTGTGGCTTATGGTTGTGTGGAAAAGGTAGCGAAGAATAGCATATTTGAGAAGATGAGTGTCAGGAACACTGAAAGTAGACACTTAGTCTTTTGGATTAATGGGCAGGAAGCTCAGTAATTGCATGGATTTCAGTAAGCTTCAAAATAATATTCTTTTGGTTTTGTAGTGCTGTTAAAACATTGAATAATTTTTAGATGCTGCATTTTGACATTTGACTGTTTCATTATGGCAGAATCACCTATTTTATAACATGAGGGTGTGTGTGTGTGTGTGTGTGTGTGTGTGTGTGTGTGTGTGTGTGTGTGTGTGTATACACGGGGGTGGCGGCTTCAGGAGATAAGTTCCTTGACGTTTGCAGAGGAAAACTTAAAACATGTACACCTTTCTGAAAACTACCGTTTTATTTTCCCGCCTTCCACCCTATTTTCCTGCTGTGCTGTAGGGCCCTCCAGAGTTCCCACAGCACACACCTGGACCTGTTCCCAACAGTTTCAGCCAGCCCCCGCGGCTTCCTCTTCAGGACCAGTGGAGGGCCCCGCCGCCTCCCCAGGAGCGAGACCCTTTCTTCTTAGGAGGTAAAGGATGGCGCAGAGTAACAGAGCAAAGCCGCGTGGGGTGACGTGCCTGAACATGCTTATGTTTTAAATGGTATTTAGCTCCCCTAGGAGATTTTGTTAAGAGTGTCAGATTTTTGTCCTGTAGCCCTTCTGCCTGTGTCATTTCAGATGCTAAAATTGGACAGTATTGGTATCTGAAATGTGAAAATCTCATACAAAGGAGGAAGTCATCTATCTATCTATCTATATCTTTCTATCTATATAATGACTAACGAAGCAATCTAGAAATAAGA